>NW_028270167.1:42958268-43287553 GCF_037043375.1 Chiloscyllium plagiosum | reverse complement strand
AGCACTGCTGCCTCACAGTGCCAGAGACCCGGGTTCAATTCCCGCCTCAGGCGACTGACTGTGTGGAGTTTGCACGTTCTCCCCGTGTCTGCGTCGGTTTCCTCCGGGTGCTCCGGTTTCCTCCCACAGTCCAAAGATGTGCAGGTCAGGTGAATTGGCCATGCTAAATTGCCCGTAAGTTAGGTAAGGGGTACATGTAGGGGTATGGGTGGGTTGTGCTTAGGTGGGTCGGTGTGGACTTGTTGGGCCGAAGGGCCTGTTTCCACACTGTAAGTAATCTAATCTGACAACAATAACTCACACTCATGTCATTAAGAGACCTTAATACTTTAGATATAATCGATGGAATGTATGTGCAAAGACTGATGAAAGTAGGACTGACTATAATTAACATGGTTTTGTTAAAAATGATAGTTTTATTGATGAAAAAAGACACTTTTTAAAGCTTTTCACCTTGCATTCAGCAGGACATTTTTAAAATGTACCAATATAAGGGGAAACAACATTTATACAGTATGAGAGGAGAGTGTTGATTGTTTGGTAAATGTACCCATGCAGACAATGATCCAAGGCTGGAACTGAACCCAGATCCCTGGTGCTGTAAGGTAGCAACACTAGCTACAGTGCCACAATGTGAAAAACAGACCAGTAATTGACTGAGGACTTTACTTTCCTGATATGTATTAATGACCTAAACCTTGGTATACAGGACACCATTTCACAAATTGCAGATTAAAAGAAATTGAAAGCATTATAAACTGTTAGGAGGATAATGAATAGGCATGTCCAACAACAGACCTATGGGCAACAATACGGCATTGCAAATGATCTTAAACAATCCACCATCCATGTTCTAATTGCAGGAAGTAGAAACAGAGGAATCTCGAAGTAGACGCTTGTTCAATCAGAGGCTGCTCCTTTCTCCCATTTGATGTTGACAAGTTTGCTATTGAGCATATCAGCAGCACATGCAGAAGAAAACAATGACCTCTGATTGGGAAAACAGTGAGCTGTGCAAACTTTAATAGCTTCATTCGGCCTGAGGTCTGCAAACTGGGAGCTGATTTTGTTTGAGGGTGAGGGGAGGGGGATATTTGCGTGCCCTGTTATTATAATGGAAACATATTCGGAGTTAGGGAGCAAATTGGGAGGAAGATAAGGTTCTCTCCTTCCTATGCAGGTGCCAATCTCTTAAAGGAAGCACTCAAATGGCAGTTAGCTGTGTGAAAGTGAGTTTTGCAGAATGAAAGAATGTATATGTGTGTGGCAGATAGCATGTTTTCGTGTATAAGTAAAATAAAAGTACTGTATGAGTGGGATGCTGATTGTAGTGTCAGTGTGGACTCAATGGCCTGCTTCCACACTGTAGGGATTACATGATTATATGTACTGGGGCACTCAGAGCTCTATAATCTCTCACAATTTAGATAATGTACTACTTTTGTATTCTTCCTACCAAAATTAATAATTTTCCCATGTTATCTGCCACCTGCCAGACCTTTTCCCATTCAATTAATCTAGCTTTATCCCTTTCTAGCCTCCTTAAATCCCTTCACAACTTACTTTCCTATGTATCTTTGTGCCATCAGTAAAATTACAAATCATAGCTTTGTTCCCTTTATCTAAGTCAGTTCTGGATATCATATATTAGAATGCAAAGACATTTGAGAGAGTGTAGAAAAGATTCACATGAATCATTCAAATGATTATTCTCTCGTTATTGAGATACATTGGAGAATTTTTTTTGGAGAAGATTAAGAGATTTGATAGAGGCATTCAAATTCCTGGTGGATATGGATAGTGTAGACAGGGAGAGAATTATCCCATTGATTGAAGGGTATAGAACAAGAAGATAATGGTTAAAGGTTAAAGGTAATTTTAGCTAAAGACATTTTGGAGACAAGCGGAGAAACTTACATGCAATGAATGATTAGGATCTGAAATGAGCTGCCTGGAAATGTGATGTTGGCAGATTCAATCAAGCTTTTCAAGAAGGATTTGGAATTAATTGGGAAGAATGTCTGTGTGTAGACACACACAGAGAGTAATGGAAATTGGTGAAATGCTTAGAGCTGCCAAATTGGCCTACTTTGTGCTGAAAAAATGAAGTGCATGTGATAAAACAGAAATTGCTGGAGATATTCAGGTCTAGTAGGACCTTTGGAAAGAAAGCATAGTCAATGTGTTGAGACTAGTGACATATCTTCATAACTGGATAAATTTGTGACTGCAAACAAAAAAAATTGATAATCTCAGTGTGTTGAGCAGCATCCATGGACAGAGAGCCGAAATGTTTAGAGTCAAAATGACTCTTCATCAGAGCGATGGAGTCATCTTAGTTTGCTCTCTGCATGATGCTGTCCGGCCCACTATAATATTTAGCTTTTTTTTTGTTTTCAGTATAGATTGCAACATCTGCAGTAATTTGCTCCTATATTGTGGTGAATTTGTGACTCTGTAATACTGTGTGCGAATTCTTCTTTGCTTTTGTTATCATCTACAACACCAGAGGGAACTGAAGAGTTATTTTAATTTTTGGTATTTGTTCCAATCCCCCCCACCCAAGCTCAGAAAGTTAGGCCCAACCGCCACTTTCACCATTCAATGTCACCTTCCCAGAATGCAACGCGAGGCAGAAAAAGTCCAATAGAAAGCGCGGCAAGCTTAAAGAGTTAAATTGCTGGCAACAGTATCTAAAGCGGAGGTGGTGAGATACTTGAAAGGGGGAATCTGGGGAGTGGATAGGGGAATGAGGATGATGTTATTTATGCTCCTGTTTTGGCGCTGCAGTGTGTTGAGTCACGGTTACCCTGGCAACCAGTCGCCATTTTGTGTTGGGCACAAGCAGCGGCGCCGGCGGCGGGCTCGATTCTTCCGAGAGTAGCAGTCAGCATCCGATTGTTACTCTAACAGCGACAGTCTTTACCAGTGTCCGCATTACTGGGCCTGACATTGATAACCAACGTTTCCGAAAAGTGCAGTGGAGCTTCAATCCAGTTGAATCCTCCAATGTCGGATCATCGGCGGAAGCTAGGCACGCCTCCTTTCTACAGCAGTAGCTGTCCTATTTTAGTGAGTCGATATGTTTAAATGACTCAGAGCTGCATTGAAAAGTCACGGAGAAAATGTAGTTAGGAATGATTAATGGTGGGTAAGGTAGGAAGGCTAACGGGTACGCCGATAGATTCAACAGGTGATGAGGGAATGATTGAGCTCAGGAATAGTTTGGCTGAGGGGTGGGTTGTCGGGAGTAGGTGATGAAGGAATTGGGCCAGATCAGTGAGGGGTTAGGATGTCAGATGGAGGAAGGGTGGGGTGTCAAGTGGGTGAGGCAAGGTGGGGTACGAATTCGGAGGTGTGGAGTGGTAGATGAGTGAAGCAGTCCAGGTGTCAATGGGAGAAGGGTTGGAGTGTCAGGTGGGTGAAGGTATGGCATGGAACTCAGGGCTGGTTAGGAATGTGTAGTCAGTAGTAAAGTTTTTGGGGATTTCGGGTGTGGGTGTTGGTAAAGTCGTTGCAGATACTGTCAACAATGAATAAGATAGTCAATGTTATGATTATTCAAGAATTACTGCAGATGTTAATTACTTTATATTCCCTGAATAATTATTCAGCTAATTCAGAACCTATCAAAGTTCCTTGATTTGGAGAACTTTTCAGAGGTTTGCAACAGTTGTTTGGGGCAGTTGAACTGTCATTTTAATAGTTATCCAGGAGTTAAAGTGGTTTTTGTACCTCTTAGTGTTTCCTGTTTAAATAAGGAATTACGTGACTTCATTGTGTCCTGATTTATTATCTGTATTAGCTACTGTTAGGGGGGCCTATAATTCCTGAATTTCCTTTCAAAAGTTTCTAGATGCAGAGGAATTTTCCATTGGAAATATGTGTTGTGATTCCACATACTTCCTATGCACAACTCAAGTCCATGCCAATGTGTCCTGCCATCTTCAATCTATATTTAGGATATTAACTGTTTTTCCCTTTTTGTTACCAACAGCCTCTACCATATTTGGCCATACCTGTATCTTTGGCAAAATAAATTAATTCTGAAATTCGATAATTTTTCTCCTTTTCCAATCTTTTCCTAAAATTGCTTACCACACTCTTTTCATTGAAACATTCAAAGCTTTGCTTTATATCTGATTTCTTTAATTTTTTTCTTGCATGGTCTATGTCAAAATCATTGACCCAGATCTTCAGGTCACTACAGACAGGATGTGCCCTGGCAGATGCATTGGGACCCTTTGAAAGCCATGACACATTGGATAACCACTGCATTGTCATACTTTCAAGTTTATGCTGCCTAAGAACACTTACCCAGCATCTGGAATCGTCTGACAAGACCCCAGCTTTGAGTTAGATTTGAAAATTCTGGAAGGTCATCCAGAAAAGTGGAATCAAGAGCCCTGGTTCATCTAGAAACATGTGCCTTCTTTGACCTTCCTCATTGATCCAGACATGCTAGTTCTGAATCTATGAAACCTTGCTTGTGTAACTCTTGACTTGAATTTTCCATGCAGATTTATGATTTTCCATGATTTTGATCCACTTTGGATAGGAGAAGGCAAATTGGCATTTATTCTGAATGACAAAGTACCTATACATTTACACAACTTATTAATAGCTAGGCCATAGTAATCAGAAATTCACTGGATTTCAAAAGTGAGGAAGTTGTGCTTTGGTATACAAGAAAATTTTGGACACTAAACCCAAGGAAAATAAATTCACTTGACAAGGTGTGCAGTGTAGATTTATCAGAATGATTGAAGTCATTTTGTGTAAGCATAATTTCTACTAGTAGTAGTAGAAATCTGGAACTCACTCCTCCTCAATCTTCCCTTTCACAGGTTGAACCTCTGAGCTGACAATCCAGAATTGGTAATGCCGATACCAAGCAGCCTGATACCATCCCGGTTTCTGACACTTATGGCTCACTTAGTCATTGTTATTGACATCTTTTGGTCCAGGGTGAGTAAGAAGTGTGGCTGAGAAGCTAAGAGCAGATACATAGGACAAGCAATTTTCTCTCCTTCTCTTCCTGCAACTTTTTAAACCCATCACCAAAATTAATGAAATGCAGTTCCAGTTGGAAGAGATGACTGAGATGGGAAGGGATGCGGCCATAAACAATTTAAACATGAGGATGAGAGCAAGTTTTGAGAAGATTTGTAGCTCAGGTTGAGGTTCTGGATGTAGGTTTGCTCACTGAGCTGGAAGGTTCGTTTTCAGACGCTTCATCACCTTACTAAGTAACATCATCAGTGAGCCTCCGGATGAAGCACTGGTAGCATAGCCCGCTTTCTATTTATGGGCTTAGATTATCTTGGGTTGGCAACATAATTTCCTGTGGTGACATCATTTCCTATGGCGATACCATTTCCTGTTCTTTTACTCAGGGGTGGTAAATGGGATCTAAGTCAATGTGTTTGATAGAGTTCCGGTTGGAATGCCATACTTCTAGGAATTCTCGTGCATGTCTCTATTTGGCTTGTCCTAGGATGGATGTGTTGTCCCAGTCAAAATGATGTCCTTCCTCATCTGTATGTAAGGATACTAGTGTGAGTGGGTCATGTCTTTTGTGGCTCGTTGATGTTCATGTATTCTGGTGGATAGTTTTCTGCTTGTTTGTCCAATGTAGCGTTTGTTACAGTTCTTGCAAGGTATTTTGTAAATGACATTAGTTTTGTTTGTTGTCTGTATAGGGTCTTTCAAGTTGCTGCTGTCTAAGTGTGTTAGTGGGTTTGTGGGCTACCATGATGCCAAGAGGTCTGAGTAGACTGGCAGTCATTCCCGAGATGTCTTTGATGTAGGGGAGAGTGGCTAGGGTTTCTGGATGTGTTTTGTCTGCTTGTTGGGGTTTGTTGCTGAGAAGTCGACGGACTGTGTTCATTGGGTACCCGTTCTTTTTGAATACACTGTATAGGTGATTTTCCTCTGCTCAGCGTAGTTCCTCTGTGCTGTAGTGTGTGGTGGTTCATTGAAATAATGTTCTAATGCAGCTTCGTTGGGATGATTGCTTCTGTCGTTCAGTATTTGGTCAGTATGTGTTGTTTTCCTGTAGACACTGGTTTGAAGTTCCCCATTGGTTGTTCGCTCTACTGTGACATCTAGGAATGGCAGTTGTTGTTGCTTTCCTCCTCTTTAGTGAATTTTATGCCAGTAAGGGTCTTGAAGGTTTCCTGTAATTTGTTTCGTTTAGTGAGAACAAAGGTGTCATCCACATAGTGGACCCAAAGTTTGAGCTGAATGGTTGGCAGGGCTGTTTGTTCGAGTCTCTGAATTATTGCCTCTGCTAAGAACCCTGATATCAGCGATCCCATGCGTGTTCCATTGGTTTGTAGTTTTTGTTGTTGAAGGTGAAGTGGGTGGTAAGGCATAGGTCCACTAGCTTGATGATATTATCTATGCTGATGACGTTGGTAGTGTTTGGTGCATGTGCCTTTGGTTCTAATAATGTAGTCAGTGTTCCCTTGGCCAGGTTGATGTTGGTGGATGTGAACAGGGCTGTTACATCAAAAGAGACCATTATTTCATCCTCTTCTATCTAGGTATCTTTGGCCTGGAGTGGTGGATGGAATGGTGTGAGTCTTCAACTAGGTGTTTTTGTCCTTGGCCAGCCTGTAAGTTTGTGTTCCAAGTAGCGAAACTATGAGTCTGAGGAGGGATTCCTCGTTTGTGAATTTTGCATGACTTGTAGAAGCGTAGTGTGTTGGATCTGTTTGGTTTCATTTCTTGGAAGTCGGTCTTATTTATTTCTCCAGATTTCTGAAGTTTTTGAGCATTTACCACTCCCTGAGGAAAAGAACAGGAAATGACATCAGCACAGGAAATGATGTCACCAAACCAAGGAAACCTAAGCATCTGAATACAAAGCGGACCATGCCACCAGTGCTTCATCCGGAGCACTGTTACCTAGATGATGTTACCTAGTATGGTAACAAGACGACTGAAAATGAACCTTCCAGCTCAGCGAGCAAACCTACATCCAGACACGGGAATGCATTATGCAAATTACTTAGATCTGACAATTACACATGGCAGAGTTGAAGCTCTGTCGATCTCTGCAGGATTGGTGGATTTAATGCATGAGACAGAGTCCACTGGGGGCCAGAAGGACCTTCAGAGGAATACTGATAAGGCAGTGAAAGCTGATTAACCTGCAACAACAATGTCCTGTGTAGGTCTAAAGATCTGGATCCAGCAATCAGTTATACATTGTACACTTTGACCTAATAGGAGACCCAAAAACACTTCACGACAGTTTTATGTAGCAAAATTAGACACCGAGTCATAGAAGACAATATTAGTCCAGAGCACAAAATGCTTAGTGAATGACTTAAGTTTTGAGGTGGGTTTTAAGGAGTGTTTGAAAGGAAGAATGAGGGATAAAGAGGTGGTAAAGTTGAGGGATGATTTCCAGCGATAAAGTAATTAAAATTGGAAATGCCTGAGACCAGCATGAGATGAGCACGGGTCATAGAGTCCTAAGCGTGGAAACAGGCCCTTCGGCCCAAACTGGTCCATGCCGACCAAAATGTCCATCCACGCGAACCCCATTTGCCTGCACTTGGCCCATATCCTTCTAAACCTTTCCTGCCCGCATATTTATTCAAATGCCTTTTAAATATTGTTAATGTACCTGCCTCAACTACTTCTGTTGGCAGTTCATTCCATACATGTATTACTCTCTGTTTTAAAAAAAAAAGTTGCCCCTCAGGTTCCCAGTTATTCTTTCCCCCTAACCTTAAACTCATGTTCAAGACCCTATTCATGTCACTCATGATCTTATGCACTTCTATAAGATCCCCCCTCAATCTCCTGCGCTCCTCAAGGAAAAAAGTCATAGCTTGTCCAACCTCTCCTTATAACACAGTCCCTTGACTCCTGGGAACATTCTTGTACATTTCTTCTGCACTCTTTCCAGTTTAATAACATCCTTCCTATAGTAAGGTGACCAAAACTGAACACAATATGGAGGAACCGCGATTATCCCAATATTGGATTATCCGGTGACGGAGAATTTAGCCCAATTAATCAGAGATCACAAACCCACAGATTGGACTGAGAACTGACAAGGATTTATTTAATAAACACCGATATTGTGGAAGAGACTTGACTCCACTGAAACAGCCACTGACAAGCTGCTCAGAAGGAACTACAGCTTCTTTCCCGAACAGAGAATACAGTGCAGTTTTATACCCTTAAAACAATAAAGTGTGAATTATGAGACAATGGTGTGAATTCTACCAAAAAGAGAAATAAACTTCATTAATTGAAGAGATTCAAGTGTCTGGTGTCTAACAATGAGTTTCTTAATTTACTCAGGAGATTCCGATCCTTGGCTGGAGTAGGTGTTAGTGGATTTCATCCTGGAGTTTGTACTGTTGAGGGGGCAAGCGAAGTACCTTTGGTGCCTCTTTGTCTGGGTACCCTTTGTGAAGGCTTGACTCCTAATGGGAGCAGCTGAGCCCAGGGAGGCGCATTATCAGTTTATCTGAAGAAGTATATTCTCTTCGTCTGGGGCTGGATGAGTTATGTCCTGAAGTATGTATGATGTCTGGGGTGGCTGGTTTCGCCAATTTGAGGCATTGTGAGTAGGCTTATTGGATAAGTGCAGACATTTTGTATTGTCTGTTTTGTGGCCATGTCATGGGGAAGGCGGGACCTGTATATTGCCCCACATCTGGCAACATTACAAGGTACTGATGTTTGGCTAGACTATGTTATCTGGCATTCGATTAACCGAATGAAATACTTCCCGCCTGTGTTCTTTGGATAATAGAGGTGCCTGTGAACTCCCAAGTCAGCCTCACCAACATTCTGTACAACTGCAACATAACTTCCCACATTCTATACTCAGTGCCCTAACTAATGAAGGCCAGTGTGCCAAAAGCCTTCTTCACTGCCCTGTCTACCTGTGATTTCACTTTTAACTCAGAAGATAGCAAACCTGCAGGGGCTTACTGAAATAGAGAGCGACAGTACCCTTGAGGGACTTTAAAACAAATATGTAAGTTTTAAAGTTGAGCTGCTGTTCAGCCAGCAGTCAGCACAGACCAGTGTCCATACTGGTGTTGGGTGAACGATATTTAGTGTGGGAGCAAAATTTTGGATGACATCAAATTTATGAAGGCCAAAATAATCAGCCACAGGAGTGTGTTAGAATTGTTATTGGCCAGACCAACCTTGTCAAAATATTCAGAAGATATTCTAGATGCAAACCTTTACTTAATTTTAAAAGTAAATATCTAGAGTTCTGTTCCAGATGCAGGTGGATTGGTTAGCCTACTGGACTTAAAGCAAAATACAAATTATTCATCCACCATTGTTAAAATACAGTAAAAGAAAGAAGAAATTGGAATACCTTAACTCTACTGGAAAATTTAACCAAATAATAGATACAGTAACTATTACTAATTAACTGTTCCAATATAGCGACATCCATGAACACACCCTTGGCAAAAGGCAAATCAGAAAATAGATTGTCTCACAGGCAGTTCTCCAATCCAGGAGAAAAAAACATTAAAGGGCAAGTCTGAGAGAAAGAGAGAACTCCAGCTTTCAGCTGTAGTAAAGAGAGATGTGGCAGCTTTTCACAAACCAAACAGCTTTTGCTACTGAAAAGCTAAAAGATGACAGATCCTGGGTCTATAGGAGTTTGACCACACCCTGCTTCCATTGTTCCAACTTCCCCAAAAAAACCAGGCTATTTACCTTTATGGGCTGTTCAACTGGACAATTTGTCACCTCTGTCTTAAATCAGCTCTTTTTTTTTAAAAAAAGGGACAAAATAACCCCTTAAAGCCACCATGTCATCACAGTTGTCAAATCCAGAGATATATAGGTTTGAATAAGGTTTCAGCAGCATTTGAGGTAAGGGAATTGTAGAATCGAGTGATGTTATTGCAACAGGAAGAAGATAGTCTTAATGACTATGCAAGTGATGTCCAGTTTGTGAATACATTGATTCAACCTTGTATACTTACCAGAGATATCAATTGAGCTGAGAAATTAAATTTGTAGCAGGAACCAAAATGACAGTGTCAGTCTTTAATAAGGAAATAAAGTTATGCTCAACCATTTATTGAAAACAGTCTGATATTTAGCAATAGTAGAAGATTAAAAAAAGGTGGTGGTGAGGTTAGTATTGGTGAGAGACAGCATGCAGATAACTAATAGGAGGAGACAAGGAAACACTGGCCAACAGCAGAGGTGACTGTGGGAGCAGGAAGAGAATGATAATGCAATCCCATCTGACTGGGTAGTGCGTGAGTTGTTAGAGTGGGATGGCGTGGTCAACTATGTCAAAGGCTGCCAACAGATTAAAAAGGACATGAAGGAAAATATCACCTTTGTTCCAGTCATATTGGATATCATTTGACTTTTGTTAAAGCCCTTTCAGAATTGTGGCCTGGGCAAAAACCTGAATGGAGTGATTCCAATAACAAGCTCTGGGAAAGATGGAAATGGCAATTAATGGTTAACGTTGGAGCAGAAAAGGATGTTGGAGGTGATGGTTTACAATGATGGCTGGGATCCAGGATTAGATCTTTTTGAGGAGAAGGATGATGGTGGCAGATTTAAAGCAGCAGACAGAACTTGAGCAGAAAGGACCATTAGCGAAAGTGGCTGCTGCAAGTATGGGGAAGTATTTTTTGTAAGGAGAGGGCCGATGGGCCTGTCCTGCACTGTAATGTTCTATGAGTCCTTTCTCTATGGTATTTCTTCCATCTCTTTTGCAGGAGAACAATGTTTTGGCCAGTCTTCCACCCACCCACACATCTCTCCAATATCAAAACCGTGATACAGAGTAAGTATCTTAACACCGATGAGAAATCTCTTACTGTCACTATGCACCATTCAATAGCAATATCCAGCACATTTAGTGGCTTGAATAACCACTGATTCAGATGGACAGGAGCAGCATGGTGGCTCAGTGGTTAGCACTGCTGCCTCACAGTGCCAGGGACCTGGGTTCAATTCCCGCCTCATTCTCTATGTCTGTGTGGGTTTCCTCTGGGTGCTCCGGTTTCCTCCCACAATCCGAAGATTAGATTAGATTACTTACAGATTACTTTTTTTTTTAAGATTAGATTAGATTACTTACAGTGTGGAAACAGGCCCTTCGGCCCAACAAGTCCACACTGACCCGCCGAAGCACAACTCACCCATACCCCTACATTTACCCCCTACTTAACACTATGGGCATTTAGCATGGCCAATTCACCTGACCTGCACATCTTTGTGACTGTGAGAGGAAACCGGAGCACCCGGAGGAAACCCACGTAGACACGGGGAGAACGTGCAAACTCCACACAGTCAGCCGCCTGAGGCGGGAATTGAACCCGGGTCTCTGGCGCTGTGAGGAAGCAGTGCTAACCACTGTGCCACCGTGCCACCCATTAAGATGTGCAGGTCGGATGAATTGGCCATGCTAAATTACCCATAAGTGCATTAGTCAGGTGAAAATATAGAGTAGGCGAATGGGTGGGTTACTGTTTGGAGGGCCAGTGTAGACTTGTAGGG
The DNA here is from genome assembly GCF_037043375.1 of Chiloscyllium plagiosum. NCBI lineage: Eukaryota > Metazoa > Chordata > Chondrichthyes > Orectolobiformes > Hemiscylliidae > Chiloscyllium > Chiloscyllium plagiosum. The sequence continues at coordinate 43,276,027 of NW_028270167.1, read as the reverse complement.
CCAAATGCCTGTTTCCATACTGTAGGGAACCTAATCTAATTACTTTACACTGTGTGTGTGAAATAAGTCAGTGGCCAACTGCCTGATTTGTTAATACCTGTGAATTTCAAAATGTTGAGCAATGCATGCAGAACTGCCATCTACCCCAGTGTTTTTTGCTATAATTATGAAAGACTTGTATATTTAATGTCTGCTCTCCGTCTGAATCAGTGATTGTTCAAGCCACTTATAGCTTGGAGCCACAATGAAAATTCATTGATGTCTAATGGGTACTGTAAGCTCATGCATTCCTTGTGTGCATTTTTCCAATCTGATATTTTCTTGCGGTGCAGTGGTAATATCTCTACCCCTGAATTGAGAGACCCGGATTCAAGTCCCACATGCTTCAGAAGTGTATAATAACCTCCTCTAACTAGGTTGATTAGGAAAATAGTTCTGATGTTCTGCATTTTGTCTTGCCTGTTTCCATGTTCGCCAGACTGGTCCAATGTTGTAACAAATGGCTAGTGTTCTGAGGGATCTCTCTTCAACCCTGCATGGTTTCTCTTAGGTTTCAAGCATGTTGAGGAACTGATGCTTATTTCAAGTGAGATTCACTCAAGTATATAGTCCAGAAAGTAAATTTTCCTAGAACCCTCTGCAACTACGTCTCTGGAGACACTTGTAAACCAAATTGTTTATTTTGTACAAATATGCAACTGAACAGCAATACATTTGCATACAGAGTTTAAAAATTTCCCTCTATTACTAGGAGACCAAAACTGCACACAGTACTCTAGGTGTGACCTCACCAAGGCTGCAAAGCATCTTTACTCAAATCCCCTCACAATGAAGGTCAGCATGCCATTAGCTTTCCTCAATGCTTTCTGGACCTGCACGCCAACATTCAGCAACTGTTCCATTATGACAACCAGGTCTTGTTGCACCTCAGCTTTTCCTAAACTGCTACCACTCCGATGATAATCTGCCTTCCAGTTTATTCCACCTGAGTGGATAACCTAAATTTATCCATGTTGTATTTGCCCACTCAGCCAGTCTTTCCAAGTCACCCTGCAGCCTCTTAGCATCCTCCTCACAATGCACACTTCCACCCAGCTTGGTGTCATCTGCAAATATGGAGATATGGCATTCAATTCCTTTGTCCAAATCGTTACCGTACATTGTGAACAACTGAGGAATCCACACTGAACCCTGCAGTATCCCGTCACCCAACCTATTACTCTGAAAAGGACCCATTATTCCAATTTTCTGTGAACAGGCTCTCCATCCAAGTCAATAGTTATCTTCGGAATATCTCCGAAGAATACCTCAAAAGGATTCAGTGTCCCTTCTTCAGAACTGATTTGTAGCTAAGAAATATTTGGTGCACATGCTGGGGAAGAGAGTTGGGGCTGGGTGATCGTTTTTACCATCAGACTGTAGATTTTCCCCAAGTTCGTTGCTCACTCTGCATTTCTACCCTCCCCCCAATTCGTGTGGAGTAGGCGACATTTGTGAGCAGCAAACACATAAGTAAACTAAATTGAGTAAAGTGCAGATAAATCGCTACTTCACCTGAAAGATGCATCTGGAGTCTTGAATCATGAAGGGACGGGAAGTAAACTGGCAGTAAACAACCTTCTTTGATTGCATGGGAAGGTGATGTAGGGATATGGGGATGTTAGTGTGTCCCATAGGGAACAGTCCTTGTGGAAGGCTGACAAAGGAGGGAACGGGAAAATGTCTGGTGGTGGCATCTTTCTGGAGGTGGTGGAAATAGCTGATTATGATCCTTAGGACTTTGGTTTGGCCAAGACCACACTTGGAATATTGAGTCCAGTTCTGTTCACCCTATTATAAGAAAGATACGGAGGATTTGGAGAGGGTGCAATGTAGGTTTACCAAGATGCTGCCTGGACTGGAGGACTTGTCTTACGAAGAGAGGTTGTCTAAGCTCGAACTTTTCTCTCTGGAGAGAAGGAGGAAAAGAGGTGACCTGATCGAGATGTACAAGGTAATGAGAGGCTTGAATCGAGTCAATAGCCAGAGACTTTTTCGCCAGGGCAGGATTGACTGGCACGAGGGGTCATCATTTCAAGATATTAGGAGGAAGGCGAAGGGAGTGGAAGGGTGGGTCAGTAAATTTGCAGATGATACGAAGATTGGTGGAGTTGTGAATAGTGAAGAGGGCTGTTGTCGGCTGCAAAGAGACTTCGATATGATGCAGAGCTGGGCTGAGGAGTGGCAGATGGAGTTCAACCCTGCCAAGTGTGAGGTTGTCCATTTTGGAAAGACAAATAAGAATGCGGAATACAGGGTTAACGGTAGGGTTCTTAGTGAAGTGGAGGAACAGAGGGATCTTGGGGTCTATGTTCATAGGTCTTTGAAAGTTGCCACTCAGGTGGATAGAGCTTGTAAGAAGGCCTATGGTGTATTAGCGTTCATTAGCAGAGGGATTGAATTCAAGAGTCGTGAAGTGATGTTGCAACTGTACAGGACTTTGGTTAGGCCACATATGGAGTACTGTGTGCATATCTGGTCGCCTCACTTTAGGAAAGATGTGGAAGCTTTGGAGAGGGTGCAGAGAAGATTTACCAGGATGTTGCCTGGAATGGAGAATAGGTCGTACGAGGATAGGTTGAGAGTGCTAGGCCTTTTCTCGTTGGAACGGCGAAGGATGAGGGGTGACTTGATAGAGGTTTATAAGATGATCAGAGGAATAAATAGCGTAGACAGTCAGAAACTTTTTCCCCGGGTGCAACAGAGTGTTACAAGGGGACATAAATTTAAGGTGAAGGGTGGAAGGTATAAGGAAGATGTCAGGGGTGGGTTCTTTACCCAGACAGTGGTGGGGGAGTGGGAGTGGTAGAGTCAGAATCTTTGGTGACCTTTAAGCGGCAATTGGATAGGTACATGGATGGGTGCTTAAGCTAGGACAAATGTTTGGCACAACATCGTGGGCCGAAGGGCCTGTTCTGTGCTGTATTGTTCTATGTTCTATCTAAGGCATAGAGGAGATGTCAGAGGTAGGTTCTTTACACAGAGAGTTGTGAATGCATGGAATGCGTTGCCAGCGGTGGTGGTGTAAGCAGAGTTATTAGGGACATTTAAGCGACTGCTGGACATGCACATGGACAGCAATGAAGTGAGGGATGCGTAGGTTAGGTTATTTTATTCTAGATTAGAGAGAATCCTCCGCACAACATCGTGGGCTTTACCGAAAGGGTGTGGAAGCTTTGGAGAGGGTGCAGAGGGTTCTCCAGGATGTTGCCTGGTACGGAGGGCGCTAGCTATGAAGAGAGGTTGAATAGGATTATTTTCATTAGAAAGACGAAGGTTGAGGGGGGACCTGATTGAGGTCTACAAAATCATGAGAGGTATCAACAGGGTGGATAGCAAGAAGCTTTTTCCTGGCATGCGGAACCATATTACTAGGGGTCACGAGTTCAAAGTGAGAGGGGAAAAGTTTAAGGGAGATATGTGTGGAAAGTTGTTTATGCAGAGGCTGGTGTGGGTCTGGAATGTGTTGCCAGTGGAGGTGGTACAGGCGGGAACGATAGCGTCATTTAATATGCATCTAGACAGACACATGAATGGGCAGGGAGCAAAGGGATACAGATCTTTAGAAAATAGGCGGCAGGTTTAGATAGAGGATTTGGATCGGCGCAGGCTTAGAGGGCTGAAGGGCCTGTTCCTGTGCTGTAATTTTCTTTGCGCTTTGAATGTGAATGCTGGTATAGTGGAAAGTGAGGACCAGAGGACCCTGGACACTACTCAGGGCACTATCAACTAGAGTAGCAGGGAATCCTTGTTTGAGGAAAAAGGAGGAAATTTCTTAGGTCCCTGAGTATGGAAAATGGCATCATCAGAAAAGATGTGACGAAGACCTAGAATCTGGCAGAATGGAATAGACTCTTTACAGGAAATGGGATGTGAGGATGTATAGACAGACTGAGCGACTGCTTTGCGGAACATCTGTGTTCTCTGCAAAAATTATCTAGAGCTTTTGATTTCCTGCCACTTCAACACTTCACCATGTGCTCTGGACAACATTTCGGTCTTGGGTTTGCTGCAGGACTCCAGTAAAGCTCAGCTCAAGTTGAACAAACAGCATCTCATTATCCACTTAGAGTTCTGAAGGCTGCAGAGTCTCTATCGGGTTCAACAATTTTAGGACCTGAGCACTTTCTTCCATGTTCTTTCCCCAATCCCACACATCAAGCCTTGTTGTCACATGTGTTGCATTCTCTACAGCCAAGCGATTTTCACCCACTAATGGTTCCTATTTACAGCTTTTCTTTCTCCCGGCTCGCATTTATCCATTATTTGTCTGGTTAATTACTGTTCTTCCTCTGGGCTCTATGTCCGTCTATTGGTTAACTCCATCCCCTTCCTGACTTAACCCTTTCCTTGCTAGAATCACTTCTGAAGAAGGGTCACTGGATGTGAAGCATTGACTGTTTTGTCTCTACATAAGCTGCCAAACCTGCTGAGTTTCTGTAGCTATTTCTGTTTTTGTTTCTGTCAGGATTCAATGCCATGACTATGACTCTCAATCAAATGAATCCAGTTGTAACGTGATTTTGAGTATGGTACATCTGCACAAATAGACTGGCAGAAAACTATGACAAATTGGTCCTGCAACTCAGATGATACTACTCAGTGCTGTCTACCATTTGTATTCGCAGAATCAGTTCAAAACTTGCAATGGGTACTGCTTAGATACTGGCTTTGAGAGCCCGGGAGCGGTCAAGCATCATCCACTTGTGCTTCTAATGAGTTAGGAGGAACTCTTGATCTTCAGGGATTCACATTGAGATGACTTAAAAATGTGACACATTTTGGATAATAAGGTTACTGGTCAACCTTAGTTTCCAAAACTGACTTTTCAGTCTCTCATTTGAATAAACAGTGTGCAAATCAACTGTTTGAGAATCACACCCAGAGAGTGACCCAAGCAGCACCTGATCAAGATGGTAGGTGACATCCCTGTCTCATTGGCTCCACATGTGCCATGTTTAATGAATTGAATTTAACTGAATTTATTGTCCTATTTACGGAGGCACAGTGAAAAGCTTTGTCTTGTGAACAATACAGGCAGATAAATAGCATAAATAATTAAATAATAAGTAAACAGCATCAAAATCCAAAACACAGGTACAGGCAGATGCTCAAGAGTTTGAGAGTCCATTCGGTACTCTAACAACAATTGGGTAGAAACTGTTTCGAAACCGGCTGGTGCGTGTGTTCAGGCTTCTGTACCTTCTCCCCAATGGTAGAGGTTGTAGAAAAGCACTGGGATGGATCTTTGAGAATGTTGGCAGCCTAGTAGATGTACACTCTAGATGGGAGATTGGCCTTTGTGATTGTCCAGGCCAAGTTCACCACTATCTGTAAACATCTCCGATCTTGAATGATACAGTTGCTGGACCAGGTGGTGATACATCCAGACAGAATGCTCTTGATGGCATACCTACAAACATTGGCAAGGGTATTTGCTGTCATGCCAAATTTTATCAGCTGCCTGAGGAAGAAGAGACATTGTTGGGCCTTTGTAACCAGTGCGTCCACATGAAGAGTCCAAGAAAGGTTGTTGTGGATGACCGCTCCCAGGATGACTCTCCACTCGTTCCACCTCTATGCTGTTAATGTGTAGGTGGACATGAGTAACATCCCGCCAAAAGTCAATAATGAGTTCCTTGGTTTGACCGGCTGTGGTGAAACGGTTAAAAATTATGTCCCAATACATGTGTGAATCTAACCGGAATGGAGGTGTTGCTTAGTCCCGTGTGAATCTTATTACACACCTCCCCGTGTGAATCTTCTTATCTGTATGTAACCAGAATGGAATGTGTTTTTTAGCCTTGCTGTGCTGTTCACATGAATGTTTATATCCGGAAAAGAGTATATCAGCTGGAAAAGTCTCCAGTTCGGTGAGTCTGCTCCGGGGTTACGTTTAACCGCCGAGCGTGGGTTGTTGGCAACCGCTCTACGAGAACTGACGGCTCCCAGTTCCGGTAACATGTAGAGTGAGTATAAGCCAGACCCGGGAGTCTGCTCCGGGGTTACGTTTAACCGCCGAGCGTGGGTTGTTGGCAACCGCTCTACGAGAACTGACGGCTCCCAGTTCCGGTAACATGTAGAGTGAGTATAAGCCAGACCCGGGAGTCTGCTCCGGGGTTACGTTTAACCGCCGAGCGTGGGTTGTTGGCAACCGCTCTACGAGAACTGACGGCTCCCAGTTCCGGTAACATGTAGAGTGAGTATAAGCCAGACCCGTTGTAAGTATGAGACCTGGTTGTGGCGACGCTGCGGGGAATAAAATGCTCATATTCTAGCAGACTCGCCTCTTGGTCGTTTGTTCTGTGTCAGACTACTCTCCTACGAACCTGACTTTGAGAATTTTTTAAAACACTGGCATTGAGAGCTAGGTTGTTCTCAGTACACCATATTTTCAGGTTGTCCACCTCCTGTTGGTAGTCTGTTTCGTTGCCATCTTTGTATAACTGAAGTAGCATCTGCTTAATACGTTCACTTTTGACATCTCAATTTAGAGGTTATATGGCCTTTGAAGTTCTAGTGATTGTTCAAAAGGGCGATTTGGAGAATGATTGAACTGAGATATGACAAAATTGGGTAAACACGGATTATATTCTCTGCCATATCACACGATCACATCATTGAATCTTGGTTTGGACAGGGAATAATTCTAAATCACAGACAATTTTTTTTAGCTTTAATTTTTAGGTTTTAATAAAAGACTATATTGAAATCCAATATAGTGTAATTTTAGGTTTTGCAGAATGTTTTCCCTTTTCTATGTTTTCCTGGTGTTATGCATTTTGCATATCTTATTCCATTTTTTCTACAGAAACATGTACAAAATAATTTATTGTTTTCCCCTGAATATTTCATAATCATATTTGCTGATTGTCATTCTTTGCTTTGTTCCAGATTAATTGTGGCACTGTCAGTGACTCTGGGCATGTTTCTAATTGAGCTGCTGGGCTTCTTCTCTGGTGTTTCCATGTTCAACAGCACCCAGAGTCTCATTTGTATCCTTCAGGCATCTTTAGGACTAAGATTAAAAGTGTCCTTGAATGTTTGCAACACTGCCAACTCCTGTCAACTTTCCATTTTGTAATTGTACATACTGAGGGATTATAGTGTGAAAATAAGATTAACATTTTCTGTAACTGTCTGTTTAAAGATGTGTATAATTTATTGTGAGCTTTTGTCTTCTGTCTTTAAGTGAAGTTGGAGTTGTTACAGTTTTAATTTTATCCTGTGGCTTTAAAAGGGGCCATGTTTTGAAAGGTTCAGACCTGCTGTTTGGACTTGGGCTTATGACCAACCTTACTACCTTGAATTCATCATAATCAGAGAGAGAGTCCATGGTGTATCGATGACATCAGGATTGTGTTGGCATAAGTTAACACAATTGGTTGAAGAGTATGGAGAGTACAAATAGTTGAACATTATTTAGCAATATTGGCACAATGTGTCAGTGGGACATCTTGTACCAGAGGTATTGCTGTGTCGCTCACTGCCAAGTTTCAGGGTTTCAGTGGTTTAGTTATTGTAGCAGATGCCAGAAATAGTTGGTACACCCCATGAGTCTGAAGGGGCATCTCATGTCGGGTTTGTCCTACATGATAGACTAGAACTTTTAAAAAAGCTTTATTTATTTGTTTATTTATTTCATAATTTGTTTATCTATTTATTTATCTTTTTCAAGCCTTTATTCATATTCCACCACCAGGAACAAAGAAACACTCAAGTGGTCAGTGACAAGCAGTGCCTTTCTCATCAAAGGGCAATGCTCAAATGATCAATCAGTGAAGGGGGGGGGATAGGGAATAAATCGAAATAGAATTGATGGGAGAGATAAAACACTCCAGACACCACGGTGCCCACCTCTCTCTGAAAACCTAGAGGGTATTGGTAGACACCACATGCTCCTTCTCCAGGGACACCTGGGTCTGAATGTAACCATGGAAGAGGGGCAGCCAATTAAACTTCTAGTTTTTTTTTTAGATTAGATTACAGTGTGGAAACAGGCCCTTCGGCCCAACAAGTCCACACCGACCCGCCGAAGCGAAACCCACCCATACCCCTACATTTACCCCTTACCTAACACTACGGGCAATTTAGTATGGCCAATTCACCTAACCTGCACATCTTTGGACTGTGGGAGGAAACCGGAGCACCCGGAGGAAACCCACACAGACACGGGGAGAACGTGCAAACTCCACACAGTCAGTCGCCTGAGTCGGGAATTGAACCCGGGTCTCTGGCGCTGCGAGGCAGCAGTGCTAACCACTGTGCCACCGTGCCACCCACATTAAACTGTTTTTTTTTCTTTTCAAGAAATACCAATTTACAGGGGAAAGGGACTGCTAGATGAATCCTCAAACCCCAACGTACAACCAATTCACAGGGAAGACACACCTCAAATCCCACCTTATCGCAAAGGAAACAGTAACACACACTCATACAAGACAGTCCAATCAACCGAACAACAAAACAGTGCATGGAATACAGACACCACTGGCAACCCAGCAAACCACGTCTCTCCCATCTTCTGGCCGCAAGGCAGCCTGCCTCTACACCCTTCTGGCTCTCACTCCACCCAATGCGCTTTCTGGCTTATCCTGGTTATATATTTTATTCCTCCTCTTTACCCCCACACTACCGCCAAACTGCTGTAATGCTTACATTTTCCCCAGCACCCATGTTGTATGTGTGCAGGTGTGAGACACAGTGAAAGACAACAGGTGAATCTTTTTTCAATTTCCACCACCAGGAGGAAAGGAAACACCAGGGTAGCCAGTGACAACACAGTGCCCTTCTCATTAAAGGGCAATGCCCAAGTGATCAAAAAGTGAAGGGGGGATAAGGATAAAATCGAAATCGAATTCAAGGGGGAAATAAAACACTCTACTCACCACGGTGCCCACCTCTCTGTGAAAACCTAGAGGGTATTGGTAGACACCACATGCTTCTTCTCCAGGGACACCTGGGCCAGGAAGAGGGGCAGTCAATTAAACTATTTTTATTGTGGTAAATGGAATCAATCAGACCGAGCAAAGAAATTGGTCCTCAGGCCAGACTTAAATATTCAGCTAATGTGCCTCCACAGGTAGAACACCTAACAGAATCATTAGATTTTGGGCCATTTGGCTGAAAGACAATAGTCAGGAGAAAGCCGATTGCTGGAGGAAGGTACATAATGTCTTTGCTCCATGGAATGGTGTTCTAAATTTCTCTTGTGTTCTTTGGCCATTAGCTTGGCAATATCAACATACTGAAAACATTTAGTTGCCAGTTTTTCAAATTGTTATGGAGTATTGTATTCCAAACATGGTCTTTCCAAATGTGCTCCAGAAGGTTAGTCAAACAAATGTCTGAATCCAGGTTTCTGTATATGATGCAGTGTTCTCTATCTGAAAAACATAGAGTTGGCCAGCTACTTTCAGTGGTGTGTCTATTGCCATGCAGTACCCCACTATTTGTAGCACAAGGTGAATTTCTGCTTTTGCCATTCAATAGCCATCTTCCCATGGGACTGTGCAGTGAGAGATAGGGGCTTATTTAATCCGTTGCAGTAAAATAGCGGGCAGGCCATTATCTAAGGAGATGTTATAAGGAAGCTAAGTAGTGAAGAATCAACATTTCAGCATCAAAAAAAGAAATTGCTGGAAAATTTCAGCAGATTTGGCAGGATCTGTGGAGAGAAATCAGCGTTAACATTTCAGGTCATGTGATCATTCAGAACTGATCTGATTACTATTTTATACCATATTTGGAAACTTGTGGAACTACCAAATTCTTGAATTTTGAGCTTGTCAGGATTTAATTTAGTTATTGGCTGCATGAGGTAGTCTTCTGAGTGTCACTTCTGATGTATACATTGCAATTAAACTTTATTCAAGTTGAGATCTTAGAGGATATTGCATATCAAAGTTGCAACTTTCCTCAACCATACACCAAAGATTGCCTAGGCACGAAACAGACAAAAAAAATTAGCAGAAACTTGTTGTGTCGGTACTCCCTTTCAATTGATTCAAAATTTCCTCTGAGGATGGTAGGCTACATCTCCATGTTGCACTGCCATCATGCTGGCAAGGGGAATGTGGTGAACCGTGTATGTGTGTTGCTGATCTGTTAGGGAAGTACTTCAGATCAGTCAATTCCAGCTAATGCAATAGGTCATGGGTTTATGACTCCATTGACAAACCAGCTATGTTTTTTTTTGTAATTTTGTACATGAAGACCCCCTAATCCCTCGGTGCTGCAGCATTCTGCTGTCCTTCTCAGTTAAAGTATCGGCTTCTTTTGTCTTCCTACCAAAATGTATAATCTCACATTTCCCATATTATATTCCTTCTGCCAAATTTTTAGACCACCTGACTATCCTGTCTATATTCCCCTGTAGCTTATTTGTATCATCCTTCTCACTTGCTTTCTCATCTCTGTTCATGTCATCTGCAGACCTGATGATAGGACATTCACTTTCTGCATCCAAGTCATTAACATGTAATGCAAATAACTGTGTCCCCAGCACTGATCCTTGTGGCAGTCCACTAGTAACAGCTCACTAAGTTGAAAATGTGCTCTTTATCCTAACTGTTTGTCTTCTTTTAGTTAGCCAATTCTCTGTGCAAATATCCTACCCCCAAAACTGTGAGCTCTTTGTATGGTATCTTATCAAATGCCTTTTGGAAATTCAACATATTACACCTACGGTTCTTCTTTATCTATCCTGCTTATTAGCTCCTCAAAGAACTCTTAATAAATTTGTTAGGCATGATTTCCCTCCTTCTTCATGAAGCCATGTTGACTGTGCATCGCCAGATATTGTAATTTTAAATTATCTGCTATTATGTCCTTTCTTATAGAGTCATAGCATCATAACAGCACAGAAACAGACACTTTGGTCCAATCAGACCATGCCAAACATAATCCCAAACTAAACTAGTTCCACATGCCTGCTCCTAGCCCACATCCCTGGGGCGACACAGTGGCTCAATGGTTAGTACTGCTGCCTCACAGCACCAGGGTCCCAGGTTTGATTCCAGCCTCGGGCGACTGTGTGGAGTTTGCACATTCTCCCCATGTCTGCGTGGGTTTCCTTCGGGTGATCCGGTTTCCACCCACAGTCCAAAGATGTGCAAGTCAGGTGAATTGGCCATCCTAAATTGCCCATAATGTTAGCTGCATTAGTCAGAGGGAAATGGATCTGGGTGGGTTACTCTTCAGAGGGTAAGTGTGGACTCGTTGGGCTGAAGGGCCTGTTTCCATACTGTAGGGAATCTAATCTAAACTTTTCCTATTAATGTATCCATCCAAATGTCTTTTAAACATTGTAATTGTACCTGTATCCATCACTTCCTCAAATTCATTTCACATGCGAACCACCTTCTATGTCAGAAGAATTGCCTCATGTCTCACCTTAAAATTGTGCTGTCTCGTCTTGAAATTCCCCATTTTGGGGAAAAGATAACTACCACCAACTCTATCTGTATCTCTCATTATTTTATAAACGTCTTTCGGACTCATAACATTTTGCCAATATCAGCTATTAAGCTAGCTGGTCCACAGTTACCTGTTTTATTGTCACCTTCCCCGTTCTGAATTAGGTTGTCACATTGACAGTTTTCCCTTCCTTTAGGACTTTTCCAGAATTCAAGGATTCTTGAAAGATTAATATCAGCATATCTCCTATCTCTGTACCAACTTCCTTTCATATCCTTGGATACAACCTGTGAAGTACAGAGGTATTTTTAGCTCTGAACTGTATCAAATTAGCTAATACTTTTCTCTAGCAATAGTTGTCTTATTGGACGTAATGAATTTGGCTAATGGTACTTTTGGGAAGTCAGGCTGTTACTGTACCTGAGCAGTCTTCGGCTCTTTCCTATTAATTATCTGTCAGCTATTGGAACACATGCCAGTGCCTCAGTAACTCTTCTCTTCTTCCTCTTTGAACAATGGCCGTGCAGTACATACTGGTGGATATTTGCTTTCTGCAGGTAGGTCATATACCATGTTCATTGTGTATGCGAACCATTTTCACTAGAAATTTAGCCAGTCTAAATCAGTTACATTACAGTTAGCGGCCTCTATTCCTCACAACATACCAGTTTTTGAAACTTTTTCCCCAAAACTGTACTCAGCATTTGTGAAAATACATTGCAAACATTTTAAATAGAAAATTGCAAAAAGTGATAAGCTTCAACTTTCTGCCACACAGCACGTTCCAGTCATTGGTGTCTCAGCACAACTGCAATACTGCTGATATCTGTCAATAGGGATATTCTGATTTATGTTGAGAGTGTGGTGCTGGAAAAGCACAGCAGGTTAGGCAGCATCCGAGAAGCAGGAAAATCGACGTTTCGGGCAAAAGCCTTTCATCAGGAATGTCCAAACGGATGCTGCCTGACCTGCTGTTCTTTTCCAGCACCACACTCGTGACTCTAATTTCCAGTATCTGCAGTACTCACTTTCGCCTGCAGTAAATGTGCCTACTCTGTGAAGGGAAAGAGGGTATTTTAATAATGAATAAAGTCCCAAAGGAAAAATGCACTGATACAGGTAGCTAGAGACACGTGAAGGTGGTATATCACAGATGAAATAATGGATTCCTGGAGGGACAACTCTAAAGCCCAAATTGATTGAATTTTTAAGAATGTAACCAAAATGATTGATGAAGGTAGAGTGGTACATATTGTCGATGTGAACTTTCGCAAAGCCTTTGACAAGGTTCTGCCTGGTAGACTGATTAGTAAAGTTAGATCATAGGGGATTCAGAAGCAGCTTGACAGTCACCCTCCAACAGAAAAGAGCAGAGAGACATCACTGAGGAACGTGCAGAGAGAAGTTGGCTCATTCATTATATGACAATACTGTCCCTTTAAAAATGTTATTTTTGTTTTTTTGGAGAGGTATTGTAAAAGGAGAAGTGCTAAAAAGTCTAATTTAACAATGGAAGTGGAGTGGCCAGTTCCCACAGTTCAGGTTTTTTTCTAGTTTGTGATTCCAGGAGAGTTGCAAGCTTCAGTAAAGAATCCCTCTGACTTTGTTTGAAATTTTTCTCTGGATGTTGTTCTTTCCAGCCTGTAAGAATCTATGTTTGTTCCAATACAGTAACATCCCATAAATACAAAGATCGGTTAAGTTTTCCAATGGTTGTTATCCTAAATTCTTTCTTTTGTTTCAACTATAATGTTTAAATAAATTCTGTTTTGCTTAAAGCTGAGCCGTTTTACTAGTTGCATCACATCTGGGGCATTCAGATTGCATCTTCCTTTAAAATAAGAAAACGTTAGGGTCTAGTCTACCTTCTTAAAATATTTTGGGGAGGGGTTCTGGCTGGGTCCATAACAACCACAACTGAACAGCAGATCAGGGAAGAACATGTCAAGGAATCTATGTTTGTTCCAATACAGTAACATCCCATAAAATTTGTTAGAAAATTTGTTGTAGCCTAGAAGCTACCTGTTTGTAAAGATTGCATTGTAATTTAAGTTATCAGTTAATTAGAAATTACTGACAAAATATTTTGAGAGGGACTGCTATTGTGATGGAAGTGCTGCTGGTTGGTCTAAATGCGGGCTTAGGTGAATACCTGGCTGCAGTTATTCTGTTTTTGAGATCAGGAAAGAAATGGTGTTGGATCTCTTGAATAGGTCAATAAGTTCCAAGGCCCCAACAGGATCTACCTCCAATTGTTGAGAGAGGCAAGATTATTGACACCTTGACCAAGATCTTTTTATCCTTGCTTGCAATTGGAGAGGTTTTGGAGGACTGGCGAGTTGCTAATGTTGTTCTTCTGTTCAGGAAGGGAAGTAGGGTAATCTAGTAATCTAAACATCAGTGAGTCTCTCATTTGTGGTTGAGAAGCTATTAGAGGGAATTCTTAGGAATGGAATTTATGCACAACTGGAAAAGCATGGCTTGACTAGGGGCAATCAGCATGGCTTTGTGTGGGGCAGGTAATGTCTGACCAACGTAATTGAATATTTCAAGGAGATGACAGGTAGAGGAGTGAATATCTTACATGGATTTTAGTAAGGCTTTCAACAGGGTCTCTCATGGAAGGCTCCTCCAGAAGATTAAGATGCGGGATCCATAGTGATTTGGCCACTTAGATTCAGAATTGGCTTGCCGGTAGAAGACAGGGGGGCAATAGTGGAAGGGTGTTTTTCTGGCTGTAGGTCTGTGATTAGTGGTGTCCTAGACGCATCCGTACTGATGCCTCTGCTATTTATAAATCAAAATGCAGATGGATGTGTTAATAAATTTGCAGGTGACACAAAGATCAGTGGAGTTGTGTATAGTGTGGTCAAAGGGTACAGCACAATACAAAATGATAGCAAAGGAACAGGCCCTAAGGCCCTCCAAGCCTACGGCGATCCAGATCCTCTGTCTAAACCTGTCGCCTATTTTCTAAGGAGAACTGTGACCAGCAGTGTTCTGCAGGGATGGCTGCTGGATCCACTGTTGTTTGTCATTTATATAAATCATTTGGGTGAGAATTTAGGAGGAAAAATTATTAAGTTAGTTTGTGGATGACACCAAAATCAGTGTTATAGTTGAAAGTATCTAAGATTACAAAGTGATCTTGATTAATTGGGCCAATGGGCTGAGGAGTGGCAGATGGAAATTAATTTTGACAAATGTGAGATATTGCACTTTGGTAAAGTGAACAAGGACATGACTTTTACAGTTTAATGTAGAGGTAGTACTGTAGAACTGAGAGACCTAGAGATTCAGGTATATAGTTCTTTGAAAGTTACTTCACAAGAAGACAGGGTGGTTAAGAAGGCATTTAGTATTTAGCCTTAGTTGCTGAGATCATTGAATATAGGAGTTGGAACACTGTGTTGAAGTTGTACAGGACATTGGTAAGGCCACTTGTGAAGTACTATGTATAGTTCTGGTTTCCCTGCTATAGAAAAGATATTATTAAATTGGAGAATGTTCAGAAAAGATTTTCCAGGATGTTGCAGGGAGGGTTTGAGATATTAGGGGAGAATGGATAGGCTGGGACTTTTCTCACTGGAGCGTACAAGGTTGAGAAGTGACCTAAAAGAGGTTTATAAAATCATGTAGGGCATAAGGTGAATGGCAAAGGTCTTTTCTGGAGGATGGGGGAGTTCAAAGGTTGGGGGCATCTTCTTAAGATTAGATTCCTTACAGTGTGGAAACAGGCCCTTCAGCCCAACAAGTCCACACCAACGCTCCAAAGAGTAACCCACCCAGACCCATTCCCCATATATATCCCTAAAACTATGGGCAATTTAAAATGGCCAATTCACCTGGCCTGCACATCTTTGGACTGTGGGAGGACACTTCCAGACACTGGGAGAATGTGTAAACTCCACACAGACAGTTGCCCAAGGCTGGAATTGAATCTGGGTCCCTGGCGCTGTGAGGCAGCAGTGCTAATCACTGGGCCACCGTACCTGCCCCAGATGAGAGAGAAAAAATTAATTGGGACCTGAGGGGCCACTTTATCACTTAGAGGATGGTTCATATATGGAATGACCTGCCAGAGGAAGTGGTAGATGCTGGTACAGTTACAACATTTGGACAGGTACATGAGGAGGGAAGGTAAAGAGGGATATGAGCCAAAACAAGCAAATAAAATAGTTTAGTTTGGGAAACTTGGTCAGCATTGATGAATTGCACTGAAGGTTCTGTTTCCATGCTGTATGACTTGAGGACAAACATTTGAAATTAAATATTACAGGAAATTCTATTGAACTTAACTTTTCTTTGTACAATACAATGTATTCAAGTAATTCAATAACTTTAGTATTTGTAATATTAATTCCATGCTAGTTCCACAGTGTTTCCAACCCCCTCAGTGCAACGTGGCCTTAGACCTTTCCCCATTGCACATTGCTGTTTGTGAATTGTGTGTTCACTGCTCATGTTGCAGAATAGTCAGTGAGTGTCTTTACTCAGTGCAGAGGTGTCAGAAGTGCCTGTGAGACATGAGGGTATCAGTGAGACCCTTGTCTCTTTCTCCTGTCTTCTCACACTCTTCCCCACCCCAGTTTAGGAATGTCACTAAGAATCAAACCTTCCAGTGTGTGCGCCAAGTGAGAACCCTTCTGCCTCCCTGTGTGGGTGTCAGTGAGATACGAGACACTCTTCCAATCCCACAATGGGAAGGGTCATCAAGATCCACTGAAAGAACAAAGTTGCTAAGTTCTTGTTCTCTTGACCAGCATTTCATTACAGCCTGTTCTACGTGAGGTGTTTCTTACAAACTGTCAATAGATTGCACCCTCTTTAAATTTTGATAACACACACAACTTATATATTGAATATTCTGGTAATGCTGAAAAGAAAAAAAGTAGAATGACTGGACAGCTTTTGAAGTTTAGTAATACAAACAAATGAGGTAGCTGACCAGATAGTACAACAGAGTGTTACAAGGGGACATAAATTTAAGGTGAAGGGTGGAAGGTATAGGGGAGATGTCAGGGGTGGGTTCTTTACCCAGACAGTGGTGGGGGCATGGAATGCGCTGCCTGTGGGAGTGGTAGAGTCAGAATCTTTGGTGACCTTTAAGCGGCAATTGGATAGGTACATGGATGGGTGCTTAAGCTAGGACAAATGTTCGGCACAATATCGTGGGCCGAAGGGCCTGTTCTGTGCTGTATTGTTCTATGTTCTATAGTACAGGTCTGGTCAGCCTCCAAAACACCCTATGAACAAGCACACAACAGTCCATCAATCAAAAATTGACAATGTGTTTTCAAGTGTTGTGAGTACTTCCCTGAGGAATTAAAGCGTGACCTTGGAAACTTCTGCTGCTAAAGAAGATGAGTTTGGAGGTTTCTCCAGAGCAATTAGGATTAATCCAGTGGTAAAGAGGCCTGTTCTCATGTTGTGTGCACAGTTTCTACTACTGTTTAGACAGTTTGTCACCTTGAGGGAGGTTTCTTAATTTTGATCATTGCCTGATTGAGAGCCTGGAATTAGGACAAGAGGGATTCTGGGGGTCCAAAGGTGCTCTTAGCCCAGTAGCCATGCCCTACTCTATGGTGCCTCTGGTCGGCAGTTATCTGCAGGACTTTTGACACGCCAGTGTTTGATTGGCATATGGTTTGATGGGTTTTCACTGGAAGGTTCAGTGTGGATCCATTGTCTGACAAGATCTGCAATCCCTTGACAGCAGAAATCAGGCAAAACCAAGAAGTGTAGGGAAAATAAAAGAACAAACTGAAGGCAGCATTTATACACAGAGAATTATTGAACAGGCAAATGGATATAAATATAGCCAATATTGTATTAGCTAGCAAACGAGAGGTATAAGCTAGCATTTACAAAATTAAAGTTCAACATTGACCTAATGAAGGACATGGAATTCAACTATCCAGGTTTGAAAATATTTAGGATAGAGGAAGTAGTAATAATCAAAGACGCAGTTATAGAACTCAAAAATAGAAATGGTGCACAGAATATTTGATTGAATTAAAGAGTTAAAGGGGAGTGTTGATTAAGAGTTGTGGACGAAATATGACAGAAAAATTTGCAAAATGTCTGATTATTCAAAGATGGACAAAATTACAAGTAACAGCCATGGCAAATTCTCAAAGCAATAACATAAGTGACCTGTTAATCTGTTTTTGTGCAGTTAACTGACCTGGAAATGTTGGGAAAGACAATGAGGGCCATCCCTATTATTTGTTGATGTTGCTTTGACCTCTGACCTGCTCTCGACCTGTTCATTGAAAAATGTTGACTTTGTAATCAAACCTGCCTGCAACAAGGATGGTGCTGTTGTCTGGTGTACTGCCTATTGCCTTGCAGAGGATGAGGAAAGTGGGACACCATGACCCACCCACCAACATCAGGTTGTTGTTTCCATGACTATCACTAACCTCATCTCGTCTGGATCTCCCCCAGTCACAACCTCATAGCTCATAGTCGCTTACAGCCCCTTTCAACCTTCTTCCCAAAATTCACAAACAGGACTGTCCAAGCAGAAGCAATGTTTCTGATTGGTCCTGCCCCAGGAACTTATTTCTTCCTACCTTGATTTGACTTTTTTCTTGCCTCGTCCAGTCCCTTCCCACTTCCCACAATTTTTCTGAAGCTTTATGTCAGTTTCAAAGTTTCCAGTTTCCGAGCACCAGCTACCTCCTTTTTATTGAAGTGAAAACCCTCTAAACATTTCATCTCCTCTCCCCCTCCCCCCCCCAAGAGTATGATCTTGAAGCTCACTGCTTCTTCCTTGAGAGACAACCTGAACCATAGAATCGCTATACTGTGGAAACAGGCTCTTCTGACCAACTGGTCCATACCAACCCCTCTGAAGAGTCGCCCATCCAGACCCATTCTCCTCCCCTATTCTCCTAACTAATGCATCAAACCTACACATCTCTGAACATTATGGGCAATTTAGCATGGCCAATTCACCTAACCTGCACATCTTTGGATTGTGGGAGGAGACCGGAGCACCCATGCAAACCAGAGGAAGCCCTGCAAACATGGGGAGAATGTGCAAACTCCACACGGACATGCACTCGAGGCTGGAATTGAACCTGGGTCCCTGGTGCTGTGAGGCAGCAGTGCTAGTCACTGTGCTGCCCCAGAACATTAGCCAAGTTCCTGATTAACAATCTAGTGATAATACAACTAGGCTCCTTCCCCCTTTCTCATTCACCAACCACTTCCACGTCTGCCTGAGTTTGTCCTCACTTTCAACAATTTCTCCTTTAATTTCTCTCACATTTTGTTCAGATCAACAATCAATGTATTTATCCACATGGACCCTACTTATGACTCTCTCTTTGTAAGGTACTTGGGTTACTCCTTGTTCGAGTTCTACTCAGGTCCCTCCCCAGATCTCTTTCTCTGGTACATTGATGACATCCTAAATTTGCAGAGTGCTGCTTCCTCTCTCATTTGGAATTGGAAAAATTTATAAATTTTACTTCCTATTTCCATCATTTCCTCACCTTCACGTAATCCATCTCTGACTCCTCCCTTTCCCTTCCTCAACAGCTCTGTTTCCATTTCTGGGGATCCGTTAAAACTTACTGACTGCCACAGTCCTCGTAGTCTGCATTCTTTAAGAACTCAGTTCCATTCTCCCAGTTCCTCTATCTCTGTCACATCTGTTTTGGTGATGCCACCTTCCACAGGTTGTGGCCTCAGAAATATCCATCTTTTTCCTGAACTGAGGATTCCTTGCTACCATGATCGACAGGCCCCTCAGCTATCTCTGATCCATTTCTCACACTTCTGACCTCGTGCTTTCTCTTCCCTTCCACGCGACAACAATGATATGTTTCCCTTGTCCTCACTTTCCACTCCATGAGCCTTCCCATCCAAAGGATATTTGAGCCACCATTTTGACCATCTCTGGTGACATGTCAAGATGAGACACATATTTCACAGCATTCCATAGGGATCATTACTTTGGGACACCCTGGTCCACTCCTCTTCCATTCCCAATACCACCTTGCTCCCCCATGGCACCTACCCATGCATTCAAACAGAAGGTACAACACCTGCCCATTTACCTCCCTCACTCACTTTCCAAGGCCCAAAACACATTGTCCAGATGAAGTAGTGATTTACCTGCAATTCATTCAATCTATCCTACAGTATCCACCGTTCACAATGTGGTCTCCTCTGCATTGGGGAGCCAAACACAGACTGGGCAACTGCTTTGTGGAACACTTCTGTGTAAAAATGACCCCGAGCTTCCAGTAGCCTGGCACTTCAACACACCATATGCCAACATTTCAGTTTCAGCCTGTTGTAATACTCCAATGAAATGCAAGCTGGAGGAATAACACCTCATCATTATCTCCTTGGGCACTTTACAGTCTTCAAGACTAAATATCAATGCAAAACCTGTGCCTACACCTCCACTTCCTCACCTCCTTCCAAGGCCCCAAAGGATCCTTCCAAATTTCTGTTGGATTTACCTGCACTTCCACCAATGTCATCTACCGTATCATTATACCCCATGTGGTCTCCTTCATATTGGGGAGACTGGACACCAGCTTGTGGATCATTTCAGGGAACATCTCTGGGACACCCGCACCAACAAACCCCACTGCGCCGTGGCTGAACACTTCAACTTCCCCTCCCACTCCAGCAAGGACATGCAGGTCCTGGGCCTCTTCCATCGACAAACCCTAACCACCTGACGCGTGGAGGAAGAATGCCCCATCTTCCGCCTTGGGACCCTGCAACCACATAGGATTAATGTGGATTTCACCAGTTTCCTCAGTTCCTCTCCCCCCACATTATCCTCGTCCCAAGCCTCAAACTCGGCACCGCCGTCTTGACCTTTCCGTCGCCTTTCCTATCTATTTGCTCCACTCTCCTCTCTGACCTATCACCTTCTCCCCCACCTTCATCTACCTTCTCAGCCCCATCCCTTCCCACTTATCTCTCAGCACCCCTGGCACACAAGCCTGATGAAGTGCATATGCTGAAGCGTCAATTCACCTGCTCTTCAGATGCTGCCTGACCGGCTGTGCTTTTCCAGCACCATACTGTCGAGTCGGCGGCACGGTAGCACAGTGGTTAGCACTGCTGCTTCACAGCGCTAGAGACTCTGGTTCGATTCCCGCCTCAGGCGACTCTCTGTGTGGAGTTTGCACATTCTCCCCGTGTCTGCGTGGGTTTCTTCCGGGTGCTCCGGTTTCCTCCCACAATCCAAAAATATGCAGGTTAGGTGAATTGGCCATGCTAAATTGCCCGTAGTGTTAGGTGAAGAGGTAAATGTAGGAGAATGGGTCTGGGTGGGTTACGCTTCGGCGGGTCGGTGTGGACTTGTTGGGCCGAAGGCCTGTTTCCACACTGTAAGTAATCTAATCTAAAAAAGAGTCATACAATATGGACCAAGTTAACTTCGGCCAAGCGTATCCATGCAGATCATGTTTCCCAAACTAAACTAGTCCTATTTGCCTGCATTTGGCCCATATCCTTCAGAATCTTTCCTAATCGTGTCCCTGTTGAAATGTCTTTTAAATGTTGTAACTGTACCTGCATTTACAACTACTTCTGGCGGTTCATTCCATATGCACACCACCCTCTGTAAGAAGAAGTTGCCCCTTGGGTCATTTTAAAATCTTTCCGACTCACCTTAAAGCTATGCTCTCTAGTTTTGAACTTCCCTACCATAAGAATAAGAACTTTGCTATTCAACTTATCTAGCCCCTGATGATTTTATAAACCTCTATAACTCCACCTCTCAGGGAAAATAGGTCCCAGCCTATCCAGCTTCTCCCTATATCTTAAAACACCCCAGTCCCGGCTACATATAGAATCCCTACAGTGCAAATAGTAACCATGAGGCCTATCAACTCTACACGAGCCCTCTGAAGAGCATTTCATCAGACCCATTCCCCCTGTAAGCCCATATTTGCCATGGCTAACATACCTAGCTTGCACATCTGTGGTCTCTACAGGGCAATTTAGCATGGCAAATCCACCTAACCTGCATGTGTTTGAACTGTGGGAAGAAAGTGGAGTACCCAGCGGAAACCCACACAGATTCGAAGAGAATGTACAAACTCCACAAAGACAGTCACCCAAAGCTGGAATTGAACCTGGAACCATGGCACAGAGAGGCAGAAGTGCTAACCACTGAGCCACCATCCTGCCCATCCATATAAATCTTTCCTGCACCCTCTCTAACTTAACAATGTCATTCCTAAAACAGGGCGATAGAACTGTACACAGTACTGCAAAAGTGGTCCCATCAACATCCTATACAGCTACAACATCCCTATACTCAATGCTCTGAACAATAAAGGCACACATACAAAATGCCTTCTTCATCGCCCTGTCTACCTGTGATGCCACTTTCAAGGAACCATGTACCTGAACCCCTAGGTTTCTCTGTTAGACAATACTCCCCAGAGCCCTACCATTAACTGTGTATTGTCCCTCCCTTAATTTGTCTTGCCAAAATGCAACACCTCGCAGTTATCTAAATTAAAACTCTATCTGCCACTCCTCGACCCTCAGCAAAGAGCTTGGGCAACCATTACTATCTTGAAATGCCTGACCCACAGATAGATTGTGGGCTTCAATTTTTTGATCTTTATCAAATTCACAATGTTTATTTGCAAACATTAAAGTCATTTCATTTGCCTGGTGGCATCAGTTGTGAAAGCTTTAAAAGATCAAGAATGATTGAAAGCTTTATTGGTCTGTCGTGATTGGAGGTTTTTAAAAAAAAAGGTTTTTTATAAGATAGTGAAGTTATAAAATATTCCTTTTTTTTTTTGAAGCATTTGATTACATGTACAACAAACTTAGGATTTGATGATATCTGTGGTACATAGTGAATCAATGGGCATGGAAGCTGAAGGGGTGTTATACTGAGATAAGGAGGAAGTTCGAACCTTCTTTTCAAAAGACATAGTCTGTGCACTTATGATATCTCTGTTGTGCGCTGAATCATGACCTTTTAAAAACCTGATCTGAAACTATAAAAGTTGTGCATAAATACACAATTCCGATTGCTGCAGTTTAATTGGCCAGGTCAGGGTGTCACCCCATGACCTGCACTAGTCCACACTTTTGAAATGCCCTGGTGAAATTCATAAAGCCTGGGAATGCTGTTGAGAATCCTACAGTGTGTCTTGTCACCTTTCTTAAAGGGGTCTCAAGTCAGTTAAACTCTGAACTCAGTTTCCCCACCCCCCCCCCCCCCACCTTTTCTTTTTCTTCTTCCCGATTCCCAGTATCAATAATACTTTAGCAAGGTTTGTATCTGTTCTTCTTTAATGCAGTAACTCGAAACTTAGCACCTTGGCCAGGTCAGATGGTTTTGAACTCCACATGTAACTATATTTTTAATTTGAGGCCTTTTTTGTAAAGGTCCATCATAACAGGTTAGTGGGCAAATTTGAAGCATATGGCATTAGGGTTACATACTGCCATGTCTCAAGAATTGCTTGATAAACAAGAAACAAGAATTGAAGCAAACAGATGGCGGACAGTTATTCATGATACATGTAAATGATCTCAATGAGGGAACCAAATGCAACATTTTCAGTACTGCTGATGATACAAAACTATGTGGGTCTGTGAATTTTGAGAATTCTAGGTGTCTTCAAGGTATTTTAGGCCAGTTGAACAAACACATGGCAGATGAAATAAAGTATGGCTAAATGTGAAGTCCATTGTGAAAAAGAGAAAGTCTGAGTATGATTTAAATGATGGTTTATTAGGAAATATGGATGTACAAAGGGATCTGGGTATTCTTGTACACCAGTCAATGAAAATAGTCTGGTGGGTACAAGAACCAATTAAAAAGACAAATGATATGTTGGCCTTCATTGCAGAGGATTTAAGTTCATAAATGTAGGGATGTCTTACTGTAAGGCTTGAGTATTATGTGCAGTTTTGCTCTCCCTACCTAAGAAAAGATATACTTGCCTAGAGTGAATGTTCACTAGGCTGATACTGGGATTGGCAGGACTTTGCAATAAAGATATTGATTTGACAGTATGGAGAGGTGAGAGAGATCTGATAGAACCTTATGTTTCAAACAGGACTAGATTAACTAGATGCAGGGTGGATGTTCCCCTTGGTAAGGAGAGTCTAGAATAAGGGAATTAGTCTCAAGATACAGGGTAGACCATTTAAGACTGAAATTGTGAATTTCTACTACAAAAGGCTAGGGAGGCCAATCACTGAATATGTTTGAAGAAAAAGATAAATTGTTTGATTTTGATGACATCAAGGGATTTGGGGAGAAAACAGAAATTACTCTCAGTTGTTTTGTGACATTTGTTAGTCCTAATTTCTAGAATACCGTTTCTACTTCAAGATCTTCTAAGACCAAATCTTTCTTCATCAATTTTGTCATCTGACTGAATTTGTTAAGACTTGCTTTTGTGTCGTGTAAGTTTATCCCTCCTCCTTCAGTCTTGGAATTTTCAAAACTTAAAAAGATAGTGTTGCCTTCACAACTTCTATGTGGAATGCAATGGTTCTTGCCATGGTGTCCTTGCTTCCTTCACTCTGAATTACCAGAAGGTAATGCATTTAAAGAGCCAAAAAGGCATTTAACTGCTTTTCTCCACACCACCATGTGAATTATAGATTCGAAAGTCTAAGGTTGTAGAGATAAAGTGTGAAAAGGATAAGGCAGAATGTGCAGCAGTATCATTACAACAACCATTTGGTAGAGTTTTCTTTGAAGGATAGGATATGAGGAATGATTATCATTCAGAAGAATGAAGATGCATTTGTGCAATAATGTCTCCACACATTTAGGAAGTGGATTAGAATGAAAGTAAGACTGCTCTGTGTCTGTCTGTATTGGTTCTGTCTGCTACAGTCTCTGTATTAATTTTTTTCCTGAGTTGTGGTTCAGCTGTTGCAGCACATTGCAGTGCTTGCATCTGTCTTTCCTTCTTTGTCTTTGAGAAATGGGAGTGTTGGACCTACTGGTATATCTTTAGCTTCTGCAGGTATCACTGATTCATTTTCATTTAATTTCTGTCCTGTATTAATTGTCTGCAAGATGGATTATGTATTTGGCAATAAATATAATTGGAATCATTACCAGGTCAGAGATAAAAATTAAAAATGAATACATATCGGACTCACCTAGGCTGCTGTAGGCTCACCACCAGTCCAAAGGTCCAATCATGATAAATCTAAAAGCAGCTACTCATGAGTACCCATATAGATAGATCAGATATTGACACATCAACCATCAGGGCACAAGCTCAAAATAGACCCAGGTATTGACACAGAACCATTCATAATAATGCCTCTTCTTTCATTCACACAGAATATGGTTTGATGGCAGAATTATCAGCAGCTTTCCTCTCCAGATCAAAAACTACAAAGACAAACTAGGTGGATAAAAAACTGGTTGAGCAACAGGAGACAGAGAGTAGTAGGTGAAGGGAGTTTCTCAAAATGGAGAAAAGGAGTGGTGTTCCACAGGGATCAGTATCGGGGCCACTGTTGTTTGTAATGTACATAAATGATCTGGAAGAGGGCATTGTTGGTATGATCAGCAAGTTTGCACATGACACAAAGACTGTTGGAGTAGCAGAAAGCATAAGGGACTGTCAAAGAATGCAGGAGAATATAGATAGACTGAAGTGCTGGGCGGAGAAGTGGTAGATGGAGTTCAATCCAGGCAAATGTGAGGTGATACATTTTGGGAAGTCTAATTCTAAAGCGAATTATATGGTACACAGAAGAACCTTGGGAAAAGTTGATGGGCAGAGAGATCTGGGAGTTCAGGTCCATTGTACCCTGATGGTTGCTGCACAGGTGGATAGAGTGGTCAAGAAGGCACATGGCATGCTTGCCTTCATCAGACGGGATATTAAGTATCAGAGCTGCAGGTCATGTTAAAATTGTACAAGACATTGGTTTGGCTGCATTTAGAATACTTTGTACAGTTCTGGTCGTCACATTACCAAAAGGATATGAACGCTTTGGAGAGGGTGCAGAGAAGGCTTACAAGGATGTTGCCTGGTATGGAAGGTGCTAGCTATGAAGAAAGGTTGAGTAGGTTAGGATTGTTTTCGTTAGAAAAAAGGAGATTGAGGGGGGACCTGACTGAGGTCTACAAAATTATAAAGGGTATAGACAGGGTGAGGGATTCAATAATTAATGGGTGGCACGGTGATACAGTGGTTAGTACTGCTGCCTCACAGCTCCAGAGAACCGGATTCAATTCCCACCTCAGGTGACTAAGTGCCTGGAACGCGTTGCCAGCAGAGGTAGTAGAGGCAGGCATGATAGATTCATTTAAGATGCGTTTGGACAGATGCATGAGTCGCTGTGGAGCAGAGGGATACAGATGCTTAGGAATTGGGCGACAGATTTAGACAGTGGATTTGGATTGGCTCAGGCTTGGAGGGTCGAAGGACCTGTTCCTGGGCTGTAAACTTTCTCTGTTCTTTGTTCTTTGTACAACACAGCAGAGAAAGCTAGAAGGGCTGAATAGCCTACTCCTAGTTCTACGTCCTTTGTAACACACACTGATCTTCCTTTCTCCATCCCTGTACTCTTCTGCCCACATACGGAGCTGAATTTAGTCACTGTTCCAGAAAGACTCAGATTTTTTTTTGTTAAAGCAAACTCTTCTCTGAAGTAACCAACACTCATCTGTCTCTATTTTGAAATTGAAATTCCAATAAAGGAGAGTATATTATGAATTATACACTCTTCACCACGCCTGAGCTTGCTCCCATGCCCAACAGTCATGCTTAATGTTACCAACATTTTGGCACAAAATAAAGTTTGCACTCTGAGAGGGAGTGCAGTGTTTCAGATTATACGGTAAACTGAGGTCCCATCTGCTGTTACAGATAAAAGGTCCTTTAGCATAATTTGAGGGAACAGCAAGGGAGATCTGGTCATCTGGCTAATATTTAGCCTTCAATCAATTTCATTAGCTGTTAACCACTTTGAGGTACTGAAGTTATGAAAAGCACTCTTTATATCGAAATATTTCTTATATTGTACCAGATCACACATTGCTGGGTACACCTAAGCACATGGATCTTGATCTAGGTGAACTAACACACATCCATCAATCACAGCATTGAGGACACCAACGCTGAAGCCTACCCAAATAATCAGCACTGTGTACACATGTGTGCTAACACCTTTTTGACGACCCTGTACTAACTCAATGGTGCACAAGGTACAGGGAACTTCTTTGACAACAGAACCATGACTTGGTATTGCTGCATTAGTGTACAGAGACATAAGCTTCTCATTGATAACTCATGTTTTTTTTCTAGATTGTCTAAAATGTTTGTACGTTGAAGAATGTTTACTGTGATATAATATAGTGGTTCTGGTTGTCTTTTAGTGCTCTTCCAGCATGTATTGAAATCATTCTGATGATCGGAGTGTTTGGGCTGAAAAAGAAGCCATTGTGAATGTACTGAAACCCCTAATTAAAAAACTGGAATCCATCAGTAAAGTAACAAGAATAGTGGAAGACATGACTAATCGCAATGGATCCCCACTCAGGATTGTGCAGTGGGCAATGGATACCAGCAACATTTAGAGAGTTTCAATGCCAGGGTACTTTATAAAATATGTATATCATTGTCTGTATTGTATCTCCTTCTTCATCATAGCTCATGTTTATCTTCATCATATGGATCTCATGTTTTATAAATTGTTTACATTATATGTTACATTACAGAACTATGCATCAGATAATTCAATATTGAACATGTTTTTTTAGCATCTTCAGTTTCAATCATATCTGTCACAACCTACATTACGGAAGTGTACATCAGTATCTCAATTTCAGAACATGAATATCACAGTTTATATTACAGAACATGTGTACCACTTGGATCTCTGTTCTAGAAAATGTGTAATCAGTCTCCATTATAGAAAGTATGCATTGCCATCTTCATTATCGTGCTTTGTGTTGGGGGTATTGAGACGCCTTTTTGTTTATATGTAAACCGATGAGACTTCAGGCCAAAGTGGTCATGATTTAGGAGTGACCTGTATAATGAAAGGGGAGCAGTCAGCTCTCTAGCAGTTCAGTTCAGAGCTGGTTGGGGGTTCAACAGTGAGCTGTTTGGAAACTCTCTCTCTCCTTCTGCCCTTCTAACTTCAACTTGTAAGCTTCTGTTCCTTTTTTTAAAACTGGTCTTTAAGTGGGGGTTGCTTATTGAGACTGTTGTGTATATCCGGAACAGTATAATTAAGTCTAGTTTGGATAATCTGAGTTCTGTAGGAGTTCTTTATTCTGTTCTTTGTGTTCAATTGTGTGATTCTGTGAATAAATTTTTGTCTGTTTCAAAACCTGGGAGACATCCGAGCTGCCTTACTCTGGGTAACTTTTCCTGTATGCTTACCGAAACAAACTGCAAAGTTATGGTCTGGGCTGTCTGCTTAAGAATGTTTTGAATGGTTTGGCCGAGTCCATAACAGTCTGGGGGCACTTTGTGGGATATTAAACAGCGAGTGGTAGGTGCTAGTGTCTTTATTTCAGATGTCGGTTTGGTTGGGTAGACAAAGCTTGGGATAGTAATGGCTCTTTCAGTGGCCAAAAGTTTTCTGGATGTGGATGCAGTGACTTTGGAAGTTTTGCAAAAGGTGAATAAGACCAAGCTGGAATTGGACCTGCCTGCTTCTGTGAGGAAAGGAGAGAAAATTACAGAAGTAGCTCAGCATTTAAACTTGCTGGAGAAACCATCAGAATCTCTAGAAATGGCAGGAATTCGATTGCAAATGGAGCAGCTTGAGTTGGAGGCGAGAGATATGGAAAGGGCAGCAGAAATGAAACAATTTGAGTTACGATTAAAAGCAGGAGAGAAAACAAAGAGCAGCAGAACAGAGAGAAAAAGAGAGCTTTTGAACTTCAAAAACTGACACCTACAAAGGAAAGTCAGCTTAAAAGGCTGGAGATAAAGGCTGAGGGTAGGCTTAGTGAGGAAGAGAGTGAGGAGGAGCAAGACCCTGGTAGTCAGAAGCCTAGTGAGAAAGTGCTTAAGTATTTTCATGCATTGCCTAAATTTGTTGAGAAGGATGTGGAAGCCTTTTTCATCTCATTTGAAAAGGTGGCTAAACAAATGCAGTGGCCAGTGGTAAGGTGGGTTTTGTTGATACAAACAAAACTTGTCAGTAGGGCTAGTAAGATCTATCAGAGAACGTATGTAGGGAGTATGAGGAGGTGAAAAAGCCATTTTAAGTGCATATGAGCTTGTGCCAGAAGCCTATAGACAACATTTCAGTAATCTAAGGAGAGATCCAGGTCAAACTTACATTGAGTTTGAAAGGATCGGAGTAATTTCGAGATGGATAAGAGCTTTAAGAATCAAACAAACCAATGATGCCCTTAGAGAGGTAATTATTTTGGAGGAATTCAAAAATTCACTGCCTGAAGTAGTGTGAACTCATGTGGAAGAGCAGAGTTAAAACAGCAAGGTTAGCAGCTGAGGATTATGAGCTAGTCCATAAAACATGGTTTGGCTTCCAGAATCACTTTCAGTCCATGAGGGATAGAAAGTGGGGTAAAGAAAAATCTTCATGTGGATAGGGAAAGGTAGATCTCAGTGAAGATCATAAAGAGAACTTACCACAGGGTAAAAATGAAACCCTTGAGGGGGACACAGAAGTTAAAAAGCTCCGGTGTTTTCATTGTAATAAAATGGGCCACACAAAATCACAGTGTTGGTGGGCTAGGAGAAAGCCAGATGTAGAAAAACCAGACAAGCCTGGGAGTTTTGTTGGACTAGTAATAAAAAGCACAAGGGATGTTAGACCACTGCATCAGAGTGTACAAGATGGTCAGAGGTTGGTTACGGAGGAAGTATCAGATCTGCTTAATGCACGCGTAAAGTTTATTCACATAGACCAGGAGTAGCAGGTAAAGAAGGGACACAAGATCCTCTCAGTCTGTAATGCGGAAGGATGAAGAGATATGTACTCCTATTGTCAGAAAAGGTACTGGTAACAGGAATTCATGGTGAGTCAAAAAGCGCTCAATTATGTAAAGTGAGGCTAGAGAGTCCAGAGAACAGTGGAGAATTTGTGGTAGGAGTACTGGACGAACTCTAAGCTCCAGGAATACAAATGATATAGCTGATTCACCAGTAGGTGTGCTGCCTATTCTATTTGAAAAGCCAGTGGAGATGCAGGCAACTGAAGAAAGGAAGGATCTTTATTCAGGAATTTTTCCTGGTTGTATGATCACAAAATCACAGAGGCACAAGTTGAAGCAAGAATGATCAAGGGGCACAGACAAGGAAGCTGGCATAGCTTTATCTGAGATGTTTTTGACCAAATAAGTGGGACAGAAAAGGAGCAAATAGGTAAACATGCAAGTATTTTAGCTCTGCTAAGCTGATCGAGTTATAGCAGAAAGATGAGAACTTCAAATAATTATATCAAAATGTGTGTGATTACTTAACAAATGATGTCTTAATGAGGCAGTTAAGGCCATCACATACTCAAGCAGATGAGAAATGGGCAGAGATTTTTCAAATTGTTTGCCAGTAGGATATAGGAAGGAGATGCTGTGAGTGTTGCATGATCTACCACTTGGAGGTCATTTAGGAGTGAGGAAAACACAGACTAAAATACAAAGACATTTTTACTGGCCTGGACGATACAAGGATGTAGCTGAATTTTAACAGATGTGTCATACATGCCAGCTAATCTGAAAACCACAGGCAGTAATAAAATATGTATCTTTAATACCTATTCCAGCATTTGAGGAATCTTTCATAAGAGTCTTGAATGATTGTGTAGGTCCCCTATCTCAAACAAGAAGTGGGAATAAGTATTTATTAACAATAATGGATGTGTCGACTAGATTTCCAGAGGCAATCCCATTGTGCAACATTACACCAAAAAGGATTTTAGAAGAATTACTTAATTTTTTTTTAACTAGATACGGACTACCAATAAAGATCCAGTCAGATCAAGGATCAAACTTCACATCCAAATTATTCAAGGAGGTTATGGATATCTTGGGAATAAAGCAATTCAAATCTACTGCATACCATTGGAATCACAGGGAGCACTAGAGAGATGGCATCAATCACTAAAGACCATTTTGTGGGCTTATGGAGAGGACTATCCAGATGATTGAGATAAGAGAGTTCCGTTTGTACATTTTGCGATCAGGGACACACCAAATGAATCAACCAAATCCAAAGAACAGAACAAAGAAAATTTACAGCCCAGGAACAGGCCCTTCGGCCCTCCAAGCCTGAGCCTATCCAAATGTACTGTCTAAACCTTTCGGTCAATTCCTAAGCATCTGTATCCCTCTGCTCCCCACCTACTCATGCATCTGTCCAGACACATCTTAAATTAATCTATCGTGCCTGCCTTTACCACCTCAGCTGGCAACATGTTCCAAATGCCCACCACCCTCTGTGTGAAGTACTTACCACCTGTATCCCCCTTAACATTTCCACCTCTCACTTTGAAAGCATGACCTCTGGTTATTGAATCTTTCACCCTGGGCAAAAGCTTGTCTCTATCCACCCTGTCTATATCCTTCATGATTTTGTAAACCTCAATCAGGTCGCCCCCCACCCCCCAATCTCCTTTTTTCTAGTGAAAATAAACCTAACCTACTCAACCTCTCTTCATAGCTCGCACTTTCCATACCAGGCAACATCCTCGTAAACCTTCTCTGCATCCTCTCCAAAGCATCCACATCCTTTTGGTAATGTGGCACCCAGAACTGTACACAGTATTCTAAATGCGGCCGAACCAATGTCTTGTAAATTTTAACATGACTTGCCAGCTCTTGTACTCAATACCCCGTCCAATGAAGGCACGCATACTATATGCCTTCTTGACCACTCTATCCATCTGTGCAGCAACCTTCAGGGTACAAGGGACCTGCACTCCCAGATCTCTCTGACCATCAACTTTTCCCAAGGCTCTTCCATGTACTATATAATTCGCTTTAAAATTAGACTTGCCTAAATGCATCACCTCACATTTGTCTGGATTGAAAGCCATCTGCCACTTTTCCGCCCAACTCTCCAGTCTATGTATATCCTTCTGTATTCTCTGACAGTCCCTTATGCTTTCTGCCACTCCATCAATCTTTGTGTCATCTGCAAACGTGTTGATCATACCAACAGTGCCCTCTTCTAGATCATTTATGTATATTACAAACAACAGTGGCTCCAATACTGACCCCTGTGGAACACCACTGGTCACCTTTCTCCATTTCAAGAAACCCCCTTCAACTACTACTCTCTGTCTCCCGTTGCTCAACCAGTTCTTTACCCACCTAGCTAGAACACCATGTGACTTCACTTTTTCCATTAGTCTACAATGGGGAATCTTATCAAACACCTTACTAAAGTCCATGTATATGACATCTACAGCCCTTCCTTCATCTAACAACTTGGTCACTTCCTCAAAGAACTCTGTCAATGCATTGGTGATGCATTTAGGCAAGTCTAATTTTAAAGCGAATTATATAGTACATGGAAGAGCCTTGGGAAAAGTTGGTAAGGCACGATCTCTCCCGCACAAAACCATGTTGCCCATCACCAATAAGCTCATTCCTTTCCAAATATAAATAGATCCTATCCCTCAGTACCCTCTCCAGCAACTTCCCCACCACTGACATCAGGCTCACTGGTCTGTAGTTACCCGGAATATCCCTACTACCCTTCTTGTATAGGGGGACAACATGAGCAACCTTCCAGTCCTCTGGCACCTCACCTGCATTTACAGATGCCACAAAGATATCTGTCAGGGCCCTAGCTATTTCCTCTCTTGCCTCCCTCAGCAACCTGGGATAGATCCCATCCGGTCCTGGGGATTTGTCCAACTTAATAACCTCTAGCCTACCCAACACATCTTCCCCATTCATGCCAATGTGAACCAGACTAATCAAACTTCTATCTCAAATCTCAAGATTCATCATGTTCCTCTCCTCAGTGAACACTGATGCAGAGTAATCATTCAGAATCTCACCCATTCTCTCAGGTTCGTCACACAGCCTTCCTTCATTATCTTTTAGTGGACCAATCCCTCTAGTTACCCGCTTGCTCCTTATATAAAGATAAAATGCTTTGGGATTTTCCTTAATTCTGCTAGCTCAAGCTATTTCATTACCCCTTTTAGCCCGCTTGATTCCTTGTTTAAGACTTGTCCTACTCTTCCGATATTCCTCCAGGACCCTGTTCTGTCCTCAGCTGTACGCTTCCCTTTTCCTCTTGGCTAGTCGTATAATTTCTCCTGTCATTCACGGTGCACAAATCTTGCCCTTCCTATCCTTTGCCTTCAACGGGACATGCCTATCCTGCACTGCCGTTAACCTATCTTTGAAACCTCCCACATCTCAAATGTGGACTTCCCTTCAAATAGCTATGTCCAATCCACATTTCCCAGCTCCTGCCTAATTTTGATATAATTGGCCTTGGCCCAGTTTAGTACTCTTCCGTTAGGACCACTCTCTTCTTTATCTACGAGTATTGTAAAACTTACAGAATTGTGGTCACTGTTCCTAAAGAAATCCCCCACTGCAACTTCTACCACTTGACCTGGCTCGTTCCCCAGTACCACGTCCAATATGGCCCCTTCCCTCATCGGACGATTAACATACTGCTCTAGAAAACTCTCCCGCATGCTTCGTACAAATTCTACTCCATTCAGACCTCTGACGCAAAGTGTATCCCAGTCAATGTTGAGAAAATTAAAATCTCCCATCACCACTACCCTATTGCCTCTACATCTTTCCATAATCTGTTTACCTATTTGTTCTTCTACCTCACATTCTCTGTTGGGAGGTCTGTATTACAGCCCCAACAATGTAACTGCACCCTTCTTATTTCTCAGCTCCACCCATAATGCCTCACTACCCAAGACCGCCATAGTGTCCTCCTTTAGCACAGCCGTGATATCGCCCCTGACCAGCAATGCAACTCCATCCCCTCTTTTACTTCCCTCCCTGTCCTGTCTGAAACGTCTATATCCTGCAACATTCAGTTCCCAATCATCATGCCCTTCCTTTAACCAAGTCTCTGTGATTGCAATAATGTAATACTCCTAGGCACCAATCCAAGTCCGAAGATCATCTGCTTTACACAATATACTCCTTGCATTAATGTAGATGCATTTCAGGTCACCAGTTCTTTTGTGTTCACCTGCTCTCTGCCTACTCTTCCCTTTATTAGTGCTATCTTCATGTTTCTTACAGTCTGCAGTCTCCACCTCACTGCCTACTTGTTTTCTCTTCTGGTTCCCAGTCCCCTGCCACATTAGTTTAAAATCTCCCCAACAGCGGTAGCAAAATCTCCCCCAAGGACATTGGGGATTCAGTCCATTTGAATTTATTTTTGAGAAGTAAGAGGACTGTTAACATTTATTAAAGAGAAAGTAATAAGTCAGAATTTTTTACTCTAGTGATGGAGGGCAAGAGTTATAGCTGGGGGCAGGGAAATTATGATGTGGTGAGGCACGACCGAGGATGCGTGGCTTGGAAAAGTAGGCTTCAAGGCTTGGGCACAATTGATAAGTGGAGCTTGTTCAAGGAGCAACTATTGAGTGTCCTTGATAAGTATGTACCTGTCAGGCAGGGAGGAAAGGGTTGTGTGAGGGAACCGTGGTTTAATAAGGAATTGGAATCCCTTGTTAAATGGAAGAGGGCGGCCTATGTAAAGATGAGGCGTGAAGGTTCAATTGGGGCGATTGAGAGTTATAAGGTAGCCAGGAAGGATCTGAAGAGAGAGCCAAGAGCAGCAAGGAGGGGACATGAAAAGTCCTTAGTTGGTAGGATTAGGGAAAACTCTAAGGCTTTCTATAGGTATGTCAGGAATAAAAGAATGACTAGGGTAGATTAGATTAGATTACATTACATTACATTACAGTGTGGAAACAGGCCCTTCGGCCCAACAAGTCCACACCGACCCGCCGAAGCGAAACCCACCCATACCCCTACATTTACCCCTTACCTAACACTACGGGCAATTTAGCATGGCCAATTCACCTGACCCTGCACATCTTTTGGACTGTGGGAGGAAACCGGAGCACCCGGAGGAAACCCACGCAGACACGGGGAGAACGTGCAAACTCCACACAGTCAGTCGCCTGAGGCGGGAATTGAACCCGGGTCTCAGGCGCTGTGAGGCAGCAGTGCTAACCACTGTGCCACCGTGCCGCCCACAAATAGGTCCAGTCAAGGATAGTAGTGGGAAGTTGCGTATGGAGGCTGAAGAGATTGGGGAGACACTGAATGAATACTTTTCGTCAGTATTCATTCAGGAACAGGACATTGTTGCCGATGTGAATACTGAGTCACAATTGATTAGAATGGACGGCTTTGAGGTATGTAGGGAAGAGGTATTGGAAATTCTGGAAAGAGTGAAAGTAGATAAGTCCCCTGGGCCTGATGGCATTTATCCTAGGATTCTCTGGAAAGCAAGGGAGGATATTGAGAGCCATTGGCCTTGATTTTTATGTCCTCGTTGTCTACAGGAATAGTGCCAGTAGACTGGAGGATAGCAAATGTGGTTCCCTTGTTCAAGAAGGGGAGTAGGGATAACCCTAGTAACTATAGGCCGGTGAGTCTCACTTCTGTTGTGGGCAAAGTCTTAGAGAGAATTGTAAGGGATAGGATTTATGAATATCTGGATAGGAATAATGTGATCAAGGATAGTCAGCATGGTTTTGTGAAGGGCAGGTCGTGCCTCACAAACCTTATTGAATTCTTTGAGAAGGTGACTAAGGAGGTAGACGAGGGTAAAGCGGTAGATGTGGTGTACATGGATTTTCGTAAGGCTCCCCATGGTAGGCTACTGCAAAAAATACGGAGGTATGGCATTGAGGGTGAGTTGGAGGTTTGGATTAGGAATTGGCTGGCTGGAAGAAGACAGAGGGTAGTAGTTGATGGTAAAGGTTCATCTTGGAGTGCAGTTACTAGCGGTGTTCCGCAAGGATCTGTTTTGGGACCATTGCTGTTTGTCATTTTTATAAATGACCTGGAGGAGGGACTAGAAGGTTGGGTGAGCAAGTTTGCGGATGATACGAAAGTCGGTGGAGTTGTTGACAGTGAGGAAGGATGTGTCAGGTTACAGCAGGATATAGATAAGCTGCAGAGCTGGGCAGAAAGGTGGCAAATGGAGTTCAATGTAGGTAAGTATGAGGTGATTCACTTTGATAAGAGTAACAAAAAGACGGGGTACTGGGCTAATGGTCGGATACTTGGTAGTGTGGATGAGCAGAGGGATCTTGGTGTCCATGTACACAGATCTCTGAAAGTTGCCACCCAGGTAAATAGTGCGGTGAAGAAGGCATATGGCGCACTGGCTTTTATTGGTAGACGAATTGAGTTCCGGAGCCCTGAGGTCATGTTGCAGTTGTATAAGTCTCTGGTGCGGCCGCATCTGGAGTATTGTGTGCAGTTTTGGTCGCCATACTATAAGGAAGGATGTGGAGGCACTGGAACGGGTGCAGAGGAGGTTTACCAGGATGTTGCCTGATATGGTAGGAAGATCGTATGAGGAAAGGCTGAGGCACTTGGGGCTATTTTCATTGGAGAAAAGAAGGTTTAGGGGTGACTTGATAGAGGTGTATAAGATGATTAGGGGTTTAGATAGGGTCGACAGTGAGAACCTTTTCCCACGTATGGAGTCAGCTATTACGAGGCGGCATAGCTTTAAATTAAGGGGTGGTAGGTATAGGACAGATGTTAGGGGTAGATTCTTTACTCAGCGAGTCGTGAGTTCTTTGAATGCCCTGCCAGTAGCAATGGTGGACTCTTCCTCTTTATGGGCATTTAAATGGGCATTGGATAGGCATATGGAGGATAGTGGGCTAGTGTAGGTTAGGTGGGCTTGGATCAGCGCAACATCGAGGGCCAAAGGGCTGTATGTTGCTGTATTTTTCTATGTTCTATGTTCTAATTCAGAGACCATCCATTTGGACGACGTGTCAAATTTTAGGGAATGATAAAATAGAGCTGCAGAGTTGGCTAGATAGCATTTAAAAGTATCAGCATACAATGAAACAGGAAGCGGATAAGAAATCACAAATTCGCAATTTTGCCATTGGGGATAAGGTATTGGTGTTACTGCCAATAACAGATGAGCCTTTAAAAGCAATGTTTAGTGGACCCTATCAAATCCGGAGGAAATTGATTGAGGTGAACTACTTGATAACGACTCCAGACAGGAAGAAATCTCACCAAATGTGAAAATGCTCAAAAGGTATGTTGATAGGGACAACTTATATTTCTAAGTTGGACCTGCTTAGAGGCTACTGGCAAGTACCTTGGTCAGAGCAAAGGCAATTTCAGCTTTCGTGACGCCAAATGGACTGTATGAGTTCAAAGCCCCCACACCAACCTACACGCCACTCCTCAAGCCCCCCACCCTACCAGCCCACACCCCACTCACCCGACCCCTCACCAGTCCACACCCCACTCCTGGCATCCCTCCACCAGCCCACACCCACTTCCCTGACCCCCCACTAGTACCACATCCTCACGCCCACCACCAGCCCACACCCGACCAGCCCACACCTCACTCCCAGCATCAGGTCCATGCCCCCGCACCAACCCAAACCCCACTCCCGGCACCTGTCCCTGCCACGGCAGAAAGTGCAAAACCTCTCCACACCACTCCCCTCACCTCCGTCCAAGGCCCCAAAGGATTCTTCCACATCCGACAGAAATTTATCTGTACCTCCACCAACATCATCTATTGTATCTTTTGCACCCGATGTAGTCTCCTCTACGTCAGGGTGACAGGAAGCCTCCTTGCGGATCATTTCAGAGAACATCTCTGGGACACCTGCTCTAACCAACCCCACCATCCCATGGCTGAACCCTTCAACTCCCCCTCCCACTCCATCAAGGACATGCAGGTCCTGGGCCTCTTCCACCACCAAACCATTACTACCTGGAGGAAGCACGCCTCATATTCCACCTTGGGACCCTGCAACCACATGGGATAAACATGGATTTCAACAGTTTTCTCATTTCCAGTCCCCAGCCTCTAAATCGGCACCACCCTCTTGACATGTCCATTACCATTCCCATCTATCCGCTCCACCTTCCTCTCCGACCTATCACCTTCTCCCTCACCATCATCTATCTATTGCACTCTCAGCTACCTTCCCTCTAGCTCCACCCCACCTCCCACTTATCTCAGCCCCCTACCCCCCACCCCGGCCGACAAGCCTCATTCCTGATGACGGGCTTATGCCGGAAACGTTAATTCTGCTACTAGGATGCTGCCTGACCTGCTGTGCTTTTCCAGCACCACACTCCCGACTACATCAGTTCAAAGTCTTGCCATTTGGTATGAAAAATGCTCCAGCCACATTTCAGAGACTAACTAATAAGGTCATTGCTGGATTACCCAACTGTGTGGTGTATATTGATGACCTGATGATTTTTAGTGACTTGTAGAAGAAACGTTTACAGCATTTATTGGACTTGTTCAATCGGTTTTGGAAGGCAGGCTTGGTTGTAAACCTAGCTCTAAAAGTGAATTTGCCAAAGCCCGAGTCACTTTGCTGGGCCATGTTATTGGACATGGACAAATGGCCCTACAGGATGCAAAAACGATAGTAATTG
Source organism: Chiloscyllium plagiosum (assembly GCF_037043375.1). Lineage (NCBI taxonomy): Eukaryota > Metazoa > Chordata > Chondrichthyes > Orectolobiformes > Hemiscylliidae > Chiloscyllium > Chiloscyllium plagiosum. Next base: position 43,237,980 of record NW_028270167.1, on the reverse strand, counting down.
GGAAATTTCTCATACTGTCAACAAAAAAAAGCAGTACCATGCTTCCTGGGATTGAGTGGATTTTACCAAAAGTTTGCGCCAAACTTTAGCAGTGTGGCTGCTCCACTCATTGAATTGTTAAAAAAGGGGAAGATGTTTCAATGGACAGCGGACTGTCAAAAGGCATTTGATACCCTAAAAACTGTGTTAACCCAGCATTAGCCACACCGGGTTACATGAAGCCCTTCAAAGTGGCTTTCAGTGCCAGCGATGGGGGTGTCGGTACGGTGCTCCTGCAGGAGAATGACGAGGGGTTAGAAAGACCCATTGGGTATTTTTCCAGGAAGTTGAACGTTCATCACCAGAAATATTCAACGGTGCAGAAAGAGACTTTAAACTTGGTGTTGGCATTACAACATTTCAGTATTTATCTTACCAGCAATGCACCGGAGACAATCGTATACTCTGATCACAATCCACTGATAACTTGTGGAAAGATTTAAGGACAAAAATGCCAGACTGTTTAAATGGAGCTTGTTATTGCAACCATTCAATTTGACAATTGTGCATGTGGCAGGTTACGAAAACATGTTTGCCGAAGCGTTATCGAGGTGTGAATGAGATATGGAGGTGTTTGGTGGCGAGTGTGCCACAGCCTGAATTTGCACGTGGTTATGAATGGTTGCAAGTGTGCATTTAGGATAGTGTATATGTGTGTTTTAGAATACTAACCAGTTTGTTTTTGAAGGGTTTTAAAAAAATCAAGCCATCTTTTGATATTTTTAAGGGGGAGGTATCACAAAGCTGGTCCCTATTTTTCTATCCTTTTCTCAAGGATACTGTGTCCTTGTTTTTGTTCAGAGGGGTCGTAAACCGCTCCCGGATCAGAGATGACTAGTTTGGTACAGAGATTAAAGGGTATTGAGACGCCTTTTTGTTTATATGTAAGCAGATGAGACTTCAGGCCAAAGTGGTCATGTTTTAGAAGTGACCTGCATAATGAAAGAGGAGTGGTCAGTTCAGTTCAGAACTAGTTGGGAGTTCAGCAGTAAGCTGTGTGGAAATTCTCTCTCTCCTTCTGCCCTTCTAACTTCAACCTGTAAGCATCTATTCCTTTTTTTTAAACTGGTCTTTAAGGGCATTTGCTTCCTGGGATTGTTGTGTAAATCCGGAACAGCATAATTAAGTCAAATTTGGATAGAATGAGTTCTGTAGGGGTTCTTTATTCTGTTCTTTGTGTTCAATTGTGTAATTTTGTGAATAAATCTTTGTCTGTTTTAAAACCTGGTAGTCATCCTAGTCATCTTACTCTGAATAATTTTCACTGTACACTTAACCGTAACAAATTGCAAAGTTATGGTCTGGGCTTCTTGCTTTAGAATGTTTTGAGTATTCTGGCCTAGTCCATAATGACACACGCAAACACACACTCTGACATGCACGCATACTCACAAGGACACACACTCTCCCCCACACACACTCTCTCTCTCCACATAAGTCTATGGGGTGAATTAGCAATTGCAGAATTCTAATTACAGATACATTCTATTTTGTTCAAAAAGCACACATAAAATCCTAAGTTGTCTTGAGAATGTGACTTGAAAGAAGTTCTGGAATTTATATATTAATGAACCGAAGCCTGCAATCCATTCTACAACCTGAAACACTTAACAGCAATCCAGGTTTGTTCAATATATTATTTCAGTTGCAAGACACTGAGATCTTTTGCTATATATTCTATATCTTTTGACCCTGCTCCACAGCTACATGATGCAGGAACAGTGCTCCGAAAGCTACTGCTTCCAAGTAAACCTGTTGGACTATAAACTGGTGTTGTGTGATTTTTAACTTTATCCACCCCAATCCAACACCGGCATCTTATTATGAATGCACCTTTCTCGGTCATCAAGACCTGGATTGAGACTTGAACCTGAAGGTGCTGACTCAGAGACAAGAACGCGACTGACAGTGCCACAAACATTTAACAGAAGTGTTCAAAATCATGAATAGAAATGGTAGGGTGAAAGCTTTCTAAAAGGCACAGATCTAAGGTCATTAATTTAAAAAAATTCAGAGGTGAGTTGAGTATTGTGTGCTGTGATCTGGAATGCTCCAACTGAAAGGGTAGTGGAAACGAATCTAACAGTAACCTTCAGAAAAGAAATGGATATATACTTAAACAGGACTCATTTGCACAGCTATGTATATAAAGTTCTTTACACAAAGGGTGGTGGGGGCATGCAACACGGTGCCAGTGGAGGTGATAGAGATCGGCAAGATCGCATCATTTAAGAAGTATCTAGACAGACACATGAATAGGCAGGGAGCAAAGGGACACAGATCCTCAAAAATAGGTAACTGAAAGGCTAGTGGAAACGAATCTAACAGTAACCTTCAGAAAAGAAATGGATTATACTTAAACAGGATTCATTTGCACAGCTATGAGAAAATAAAAAAGGTGAAACATATTCCAGTAAAGTGTTGGATAAGGTAGGCTGACGGAGAAAGTGAAGTCACATGGGGTCCAGGCTGTATTAGCTAGATGGATAGAGAACTGGCTGGGCAGCAGGAGATAAAGAGTAGTAGTGGAGGGATTTTTATCAAAATGGAGAACTCTGACCAGTGGTGTTCCACAGGAATCTGTCCTGGGATCACTGTTGTTTGTGATATACATAAATAATCTGGAGGAAGGTGGGCGGCACGGTGGCACAGTGGTTAGCACTGCTGCCTCACAGCGCCAGAGACCCGGGTTCAATTCCCGCCTTAGGTGACTGACTGTGTGGAGTTAGCACATTCTCCCTGTGTCTGCGTGGGTTTCCTCTGGGTGCTCCAGTTTCCTCCCACAGTCCAACGATGTGCAGGTTAGGTGAATTGGCCATGCTAAATTGTCCATAGTGTTAGGTAAGGGGTAAATGTAGGGGTATGTGTGGGTTGCGCGTCGGTGGGTCGGTGTGGACTTGTTGGGTCGAAGGGCCTGTTTCCACACTGTAAAGTAATCTAAAAAAGGTATAGGTGGTCTGATTAGCAAGTTTGCAGATGACACTAAGATTGGAGGAGTACCAGATAATGAATGGGGACTGTCAGAGAATACAGCAGAATATAGATAGATTGGAGAGTTGGGTGGAGAAATGGCAGATAGAGTTCAATCCGAACAAATGCAAGATGATGCATTTTGGAAGATCCAATCCAGGAGCAAACTATTTGGTAAATGGAAAAGTCCTGGGAAAAATTGATGTGTAGAGAGATTTAGATATTCAGGTCCATTGTACCCTGAAGGTGGCAACGCAGGTTGATAAGAGTGGTCAAGAAGGCAGACAGCATGCTTTCCTTCATCAATCAGGTATTGAGTACAAGAGTTGGTAGGTTATGTTGCAGTTGTATTAGACTTTGATTCGGCCACATTTAGAATATAGTTCTGGTTGCCACATTACCAGAAGGATATGGATGCTTTGGAGAGGGTGCTGAGGAGGTTCACCAGGATGTTGCATGGGATGGAGGGTGCTAGCTCTGAAGAGAAGTTAAGTAGATTACAATTATTTCCGTTGGAAAAACGGAGGTTGAGGGAGAACCTGATTTATCCCTTCAAAATCGTGAGGAATATAAGACAGGTTAAATAGCAGGAAGCTTTTTCTCAGAGTGGGGGAGTCAATTAATAGGGGTCATGAGTTCAAGGTGAGAGGGAGACATTTAAGGGAGATATGTATATAAAGTTCTTTACACAAAGGGTGATGGGGGCATGCAACACGGTGCCAGTGGAGGTGGTAGACGTCAGCAAGATAGCATCATTTAAGAAGTATCTAGACAGACACATGAATAGGTAGGGAGCAGAGGGACACAGATCCTCAAAAATAGGTGACAGTTTTAGATACAGGATCTGGATCAGCGCAGGCTTGGAGGGCCAAAAGACCTGTACTTTCTTTGTTCTTTGTTCCAAACGAGTTTCAAAGAGACCAAACCATTCTGGGATGCAAGATACATGTTTTATTCATTTTGATTTAGAAGAGTACACAGCAGTCAGAATTAAAGAAGTTGACTCACGAGCAATGTATAATTCTTATGAACAAGAACAGCCTAATAATCAACAGATTAAAGCAGTTAACACAAACAATATAATCTGATGCTATTGGGAGAAGTGTCAGCCTCTATATTTCTTTCTCAACATTTGGAATTTCTTATGTCATTCCATATTTGGCCTAATGTCTTAGAATCCTAGCTCTGTCTATTGCCCAATCGTTTAGTGTAGTCATTTTCTTTTGGTAGCTTCATAAATATTAGAGTTAATCCAGCCTTGAGGGAACTTTGCTATACATCAATCTGAAACAATTAATGATTTATAAGGGCAGTTACAAAATAAGTGTCATGAAGTCAAAAGTATGGGTATGTTCACTTTAAAATAGGGAGTGTTTTTTGAATTTGAAATGCAGGCTCAGCTGGCCGAGCAGAACGGCTGGGAGATGGGCTATTCCAGAATAGATACATGTAACAATTAGCTGTTAAATAGATACCTGAGTTTTTGGTTGCTGTTTTGACAACAATTCAAATATAAGCAGTTAATTTAAATTATGACCAGGATGCTAAAACCCAATTAAGTTTGAATTCATTGTTTTGACAACATTTGAACAATGAGAGGGCATTTTAAAAATTGGTCACAGCAACGACCACCAAACAGCAGAGCCACTGCCATAGAGCCAGAGAGTTAACTGCCCACCTAAAATCTTGTGCTCAAAGAAGTTAGAAGACACTCTATATCAAAAGGTACCTCTTCCTGTAAAACATACTCGCTGTAAAAAGAAAGAAGAGGACTTGAGATTAAGTTAATGTAATGTTTAAAATTGTGCTACTGGAACAGTATGTTAACAGGATTATGTTCAGTTAGGGGAAAGAGTTCAGTTTGTTAATAGCTTCGTTTAGTGTTTTATTAGGAAAATAAATTATTATTTTTCTTTAAATAGTGAGAATTAGGACTGCTCTGTCACTCACACATTTGAACAGATTATGAGGCGAGGCGAGCTTTTCTGGGTGTTTGGTTTTTATAAAGTGTTCGAACTTCGCGTCGTAACATAAGCTTGTTTCAAAAAACATATTTAGATAACTAAATGTTTCTAATAATATGTACAATTTAAATAAGAATGCAATGGCACTCTTGGCTATACCTCATAGATTCCACCTTGAGGGTGCTAAATATCTCCACAAATATCTGTGCTTTTAGAACACAGAACAGGCCCTTCGGCCCACGATGTTGTGCCGAACATTTGTCCTAGCTTAAGCACCCATCCATGTACCTATCCAATTTCCGCTTAAAGGTCACCAAAGATTCTGACTCTACCATTCCCACAGGCAGCGCATTCCATGCCCCCACCACTCTCTGGGTAAAGAACCCACCCCTGACACCTTCCACCCTTCACCTTAAATTTATGTCCCCTTGTAACACTCTGTTGTACCCGGGGGAAAAGTTTCTGACTGTCTACTCTATCTATTCCTCTGATCATCTTATAAACCTCTATCAAGTCACCCCTCATCCTTCGCCGTTCCAACGAGAAAAGGCCTAGCACTCTCAACCTATCCTCGTACGACCTATTCTCCATTCCAGGCAACATCCTGGTAAATCTTCTCTGCACCCTCTCCAAAGCTTCCACATCTTTCCTAAAGTGAGGCGACCAGAACTGCACACAGTACTCCAAATGTGGCCTAACCAAAGTCCTGTACAGTTGCAACATCACTTCACGACTCTTGAATTCAATCTCTCTGCTAATGAACGCTAATACACCATAGGCCTTCTTACAAGCTCTATCCAGCTGAGTGGCAACTTTCAAAGACCTATGAACATAGACCCCAAGATACCTCACTAAGAACCCTACCGTTAACCCTGTATTCCGCATTCTTATTTGTCTTTCCAAAATGGACAACCTCACACTTGGCAGGGTTGAACTCCATCTGCCACTCCTCAGCCCAGCTCTGCATCATATCCAAGTCCCTTTGCAGCCGACAAGAGCCCTCCTCACTATCCACAACTCCACCAATCTTCGTATCATCTGCAAATTTACTGACCCACCCTTCGACTCCCTCATCCAAGTCATTAATAAAAATTACAAACAGCCGAGGACCCAGAACTGATCCCTGCGGAACTCCACTTGTAACTGGGCTCCAGGCTGAATATTTACCATCTACTACCACTCTCTGACTTCGACCGGTTAGCCAGTTTTCTATCCAATTGGCCAAATTTCCCTCTATCCCATGCCTCCTGACTTTCCGCATAAGCCTACCAGCACACAACTTCCAGCACACAACTTCTCGACCATCTCCATCTAACATCCAATACTTAGTTTAACTGAACATGATGCTTTTGCAGCCAAAATGCGGAGTCACCTTCTTGAATGTGATGAAGACTGTCCCATTGTGTGGTTAGGGTGGAGTTCAGGATTTTGACTCAATGACAGTGAAGGAACGGCAATATAGACCCAAGTCAAGGTCTGTGGCTTGCAGAAGTCAAGAACACATCTGCTGCCTGTGCTTCTAGGAGAGACAGGTCACAATTTTGGAAGGTGCTGTCGAAGGAGCCTTGGTAACTTAGTACATCTTGCAAACACTGAAGCCATGATGCACCTTTTATGCATACTTAGAGTAAGTAATGTGACAACGAGTCAAACAGACTGCTTTGTCTTAGATGACTCAAACTTTTTGAGTGCTGCATTCAACCATTCAAGCAGAGTGTGCCATCATATTCCTGTCTGTTGTAGATAGTGGGTCAATTCTGTATCAAATGGAGAATTATTTATTGCAGAATTCCTAGCCTCTGACCTGCTGCAAAGTATTTATTTGGTTGATCTGTCAAGTTGGTGATGAAAGTTTGAAGTACAACAGGGAGTCAGTGTTGAATATCAGGGGAGTTTATGATTAGATTCTTCCTGGCTATAGATAGTCTTTACCTGGCACTTATCAAATATCAGTCCAGATTCAAGTGTTTGTCAGGTATTGCTGCATTCAGTTACATACTGCTTCAATACTGAGGAGTTGAGAATTAAATGAAAGGAGGAATAATCTCTTGAATAACTTTAACTATTTTTCCTGTGCCTTCCATGCTGATGTACCTTGAAGAAGTTTGTACATCAAGCCTACCCAGTCTACATGCAGGAAACACACACAGGTAAAGTTCAAACTATTTCAGCACATGTAATCTTAAGCATATCCTCTGCATTATCAGAAGTCAGATTCCAAAAGTTATTGAAGCTGCAATACCCAAACTTTCATTTTATTTCTCATTAGGTCATTTTATAACTGATCTTACAACACTGGGCTGGTAGCTTCTAATGTGAAATCTGTCACTTTGATAATATTAGTAAAGGATTTTAAAACTGCTTTCTTATGCTAACTCATGAATTGGTGAACTGACATGGCTTTGAACTCCTTCTTGAAGCACTAGTTCTGTATGTGAGGTCACACTCTGTCAAGTTTATAATTTAAGGCTTTTGATTAGATTAGATTCCCTACAGTGTGGAAAAAGGCCCTTCGGCCCAACAAGTCCACACCGACCTTAGATTAGATTACTTTAGATTAGATTACTTTACATTGTGGAAACAGGCCCTTCGGCCCAACAAGTCCACACTGACCCGCCGAAGCGCAAACCACCCATACCCCTACATTTACCCCTTACCTAACACTACAGACAATTTAGCATGGCCAATTCACCTGACCTGCACATCTTTGGACTGTGGGAGAAAACCGGAGCACCCGGAGGAAACCCACGCAAACATGGGGAGAATGCACAAACTCCACACAGACAGTCGCCCGAGGCTGGAACTGAACCTGGGTCCCTGATGCTGTGAGGCAGCAGTGCTAACCACTGAGCCACCATACTGCTCCATTAAAATTGTTCCTATTAAAATTATTGCAAACACTCACTGATCACAGCCAAGATTGTAATTTATATTCTATAAGTGTTTCACTCAATTTTTAATTAAAATACAAACACTATTTGCTATTGATAAATTTATCAATTACCCAATATTGTTAGATCCCTGAGCAGATTACTGCCTGTATAAGTTTATTATTCAATTTAAAATATTCATATCATGCAGGAAAGTCAATGCTATAGTTCCAGCTTGTGAACCCTCCTAAGATTTATTTATTTCACACATTAGAAAAAGCAGAAAATGTATTAATATTAAAAAGTCTGACAGGATCACATTGGATTCAAAATTTCCACAGACCTTTCAAATTCAGTACATGAAATATCAGACTTGCATCACCCCAATGGAAGGAGACCTAGACTGGCACTAAAGTTGGTCATATTTTAAACAGTCTAAATATCCCTAAAATTTATTTTATAGCAACGGTTTGACAGGCAACATTCAGAATGGTCCATTGTGGGCTGGTTGTATCATGAATGTTGGAGCAGGTAAGTTAGAATCTTTGCTGTATAAGGGGCACTTCTTCAGGTCACATGGCCACTCCATCCAAGCATAACGGATACCAGTCACCTTCTGGTGACACTGATTTAGAGATAAAGATATTGAATTGACAGAATGGTCGACAATGGGGACAAAGATCCACTTACAGTTAGACAAATTCCATGTTGTACAGCAACACACCTAGAGAGTGAAAAATGCAAATATTAGATTAGATTACATTACAGTGTGGAAACAGGCCCTTCGGCCCAACAAGTCCACACCGACCCACCGAAGCGCAACCCACCCATACCCCTACATTTACCCCTTACCTAACACTACGGGCAATTTAGCCTGGCCAATTCACCTGACCTGCACATCTTTAGACTGTGGGAGGAAACCGGAGCACCCGGAAGAAACCCACGCAGGCACAGGGAGAACGTGCAAATTCCACACAGTCAGTCGCCTGAGGCAGGAATTGAACCCGGGTCTCTGGCGCTGTGAGGCAGCAGTGCTAACCACTGTGCCACCGTGCCGCCCATAAATTACGCATTAATCTCAACATCCATTAAACTGTCAATCAACAACCACATACCCACACGTTAGTCACTGCAACTACAAGGTAACTACAAACTACAAGGTTTGAATATTGCCTGCATACTCACAATGGGTGATTTATTTATTTTGCCTCACAACTAATGTGGAAATATAAGCTCTTTCTCTCAATGCATGTATGATTATGAAACTTACTCCTTTTACAAGCAAATCAAGTGGATGGATGGAGTCACTTCAATTCTCATTACAATAATTTTGTTTTCAAGAAGATACTTGTAGGACAGCAAATATTTTATTTGTAGATCCTGATCAGGCATTAAAAATCAATGCTGTGATGAGTAGGGGCAGCTACCATGGGGAAACAAAAACTGAAAATACTGAAAATATTCATCGAGTCAGGTAGTTTCTGTTCAGAGAAGCAACAGCAGCACATTTTGGAAATAACCAACATTTGGAGAATAGGAAGTTCTTTACCCAGTATCCATTGTGGCAGAGAAACCCCTCCATCAGTGGGTTATGGGCGTACAAAGCAATCAATCCCAAGATAAAGTTAAAAATCACACAACACCAGGTTATAGTCCCAACAGGTTTAATTAGAGGCACACGAGCTTTCGGAGCGACACTACCAACTCCGAAAGCTAATGTGCTTCCAATTAAACCTGTTGGACGATAACCTGGTGTTGTGTGATTTTTAACTTTGTACACCCTAGTCCAACACCGGCATCTCCAAATCAATCCCGAGATAGAGTGGTTTCTCTCTCACAATGGATGCTCAGAAGATGTTACACATTTCACAAAATGTGACCCTTATTGACAACATTGCCCTGCAGTGCCCCACTGACCAGCCATGCTCTGACTTTACAAAAATGACATCCCAAAGAAAATCTGAGGGCAGAGATTCTTTTCCAGGGAGGGAAGACTATGACTGTGATCTGAAGTGGTCCAGCTAAAAGAAATGAAAGGAATTAGGGATGGGCAATATATACAAGCCTTGCCAACATCATTCACAAGTTTTTAATTATTTTGAAGGTTTCAAAGTTGTGTGTGTTTGTGTTTGTATGTAGAGTGAGAATGCATCTGGATTAGTTAGTGGGTGTGAATGAGCGGGTGAATGGGCAAGTAGATCATAATCAGATTGAGAACAGGAGAGATGGTAGGTTGAGTAACGCTATTAATCATGGAGTTACTCGAGAGGGTTAACCACAATCCTAGAGTTAAGTCATGTGTATCTAGCTGAAGTCTCCAACCCTGAGCTCTCTGTAAGAGGTACTCATGGAGAGTTGTGGACTGTGCAGATTAGCCCGTTCGAGGTTTTAACCTCCTGGGCACTTAGCACGCGTAAAGACATCCTCAGGATCCTGTTTGCTCTAACAGATTAGTTGCGTCACTGTTCCAGATATTGGTAGACCTGGCCCATTAAATATACTTCTCTCAAAGAAACTTACCATCCCTTCAAGAACCATGACAGAGTTACTCTTGTCCTTCTTAAGAGTCATTTAGGTAGATACATAAACTGGCAGAGAATATAGGGATATAGACCACGTGCAGGCAATAGGGTTAGTTTAGAATGGTATTATGCTTGGTGCAGGCATGATGGGCCGAAGTGCCTGTTCCTGTACTGTACTGTTCTATGTCCTTACATCCCATCCCATCAGCCTGATTTCAACTGATCATCCTCTGCCATTTTTGACAGCTTCAGTGTGATGTCACAAAGCACATCTTCCACTGCCCACCTTTCCAGTATTTCCAAAGGACCATTCCCCGAGATTGCATGGTCCACTCCTCAGTCATACCTAATAATGTCCGTCCAATGGCAATAACAGGGTTACAATACTTTCAACTCCTCTATTTCACTAGCTAGGGCCCAACACTCTTTCCAGTTATTTGTATTCTTTTCAGTTTAGTATTGTATATTCACTGATCCCTCTATAAAGGGGAAATCAACACAGATTGTGAGACCACTTAGCAGAGCTTCCTATCATTTGTCATTATAATTGTTCACTTGACTCACACTCTGATCTTGACTTATTACAATACTTCCATGAATTGAATCTTCAATGAGATTCAACACAAACTTGCTTGATTCAGCATTGTACAGTCTTCTGGATTCAACACTGAGTTAAATAATCTTACAATCATAATATCTGCCTCCATCACGTCCTACATGTTGCTTGTTGGCTGGCTCAGTTTTGTTTCATTTATTTCTTTATGTTGCATTTAGACAGTTAGTTCTGTCATTCCAACCTCATCTGGACATATCTTGTTTCTTTATTACAACCATTACCCACCAACATGGCTTTTACTTCACAAAATATTTTGTTCATTACTCTCCCTTATCACAGATCTTCCCCTTTGTTTTTCCTGCCCATTCATACTTCTGCTGACTCAAAACCTATTGCATCCCTGACATTCTTCAGATCTAGCGAAAGGTCATTCGTGACCTGAAGCATGAACAGTTACTCCACAAATGCTGCCTGACCTGCTGAGAAATGCAAGCATTTTCTATTTTCATGTCTGATTTCCAGCATCATCAATTTATCCTTTTCTTGAAATATATTTGTCATGACACTATCTCCTTCAGGATCAAAAACACAAATGCTGGCAAAGCTCAGCAAGTCTGGCAGACTCGTAGAGAGAAATCAGAGTTAATGTTTTGGGTCCAGTGAGCCAAAACGCAGAACTAATGGCAGCTAAGAAAATGTCAGTTTATACGCAGAAGACAGGGTAAAGATTAAATGATAGTGGGAATAGAGCCCAAAGACAGCGAAGAATAGTTGGACAGACAAAGCAGTGAATAACGATCTGGCTTGAAGTGTGAATAGCTATTAATGGGGTCTGTTCCTGATGAAGGGCTTTTGCCCAAAACATAGATTTTCCTGCTCCTGACCTGCTGTGCTTTTCCAGCACCACTCTGATCTAAACTCTGTTAGTGGCTAACAATGGGTTGTGAGTAATAACAGTGTTTGTGATAACAAGGCCTAGTATGTGGGAGTAGGGATAAGGACATGGGAGAGTTCAAGCCCTAAAGCTGATGAAAGGATCCCCAAGTAGGAAATGAGGTGATGTTCTTTCAGCTTGTGCAGAGCTTCACTGGAGCACTGCAGTAAGCCTGGGAGAGATATTGGCCAGGTAACTGGAAGCTCAGGGTCTTTTCTGCAGACAGAATATAGGTTCTGCAAAGTGGTCACCCAGTATACGCAACGTTTCTCCAATGTAGAGGAGACCACATTGTGAGAAGTGAATGTAGTAGACTAGATTGTATGAAATGCACTACTTCACCTGGAAGCTATGTTTGGGCCCTTGGATACGAATGGAGGAAGTCTAGATTAGAGTGGTGCTGGAAAAGCACAGCAGGTCAGGCAACATCGGAGAAGCAGGATTTTCCTGCTCCTCAGATGCTGCCTGACTTGCTGTGCTTTTCCAGCACCACTCTAATCTAGATTCTGATCTCCAGCATCTGCAGTCTCAATTATACTAATGGAGGAAGTAAATGGACAAGTGTTACAACTTCTCCAGTTGCAAGAGAAGGTACTGTGGGATCGTGGGGAGATGTAAGGAGTGAAGGAAGAGTGTCTCAGTGGGAAAGGTCCCTGCGAGAGGAGAAGACGGGAAGGGAGGTGAACACGTGTCTGGCAGTGGCATCTCTCTGAAGGTGGCAGAAATGGTGGCTAATGATCCTTTGGATATGGATGCTGCTGGAATGGTAAGTAAGGACAAGGGGAATCCAATTACTGCTGTGGGAGAAAAGAGGGGCAATGAGGGCCAAAGTGTGGGAAATTGGTTGGACCCGGCTGATGGCCCTGTCAACTACAGTGCTGGGGAATCTCTGTTTGACGAAGGTGGACCTTTCGGAGGCTCCCTTGTTGAAGTTAGCATCACCAGAACAGATGTGACAGAGATGAAGGAAGTGGGAGAATGGAACAGAGTCTTTACAGGAAGCAGGGTGAGAATGTACACTCAAGGTAACTGTGGGATTCAGTGGATTTATAGTGGACATTGGTGACCAGCTTATTCTCAGAAATTGAAACAGAGGACCAGAAGGGAGGAGTCAGAGATGGACTAGGTGCAAAAGAGGGCAGGGTGGAAATTTGAAGCAAGATCGATTAATCTTTCCAATTCCAGATGAGTGACAGAGGCAGCACCGATGATATTGGGCGGCATGGTGGCTCAGTGGTTAGCACTGCTGCCTCAAAGCGCCAGGGACCCAGGTTCGATTCCAGCCTCGGGCAACTGCGTGGAGTTTACACATTCTCCCTGCATCTGCGTGGGTTTCCTCCAGGTGCTCAAGTTTCCTCCCACAATCCAAAGATGTGCAGGTTAGGTGATTTGGCCATAGTGTCAAGTCATGCTACTTTCTCCCCACCCCCAACCTCCTCTAGCTTATCTCTCCATGCTTCAGGCTCTCTGCCTTTATTCCTGATGAAGGGCTTTTGCCTGAAACGTTGATTTTGCTGCTCGTCGGATGCTGCCTGAAATGCTGTGCTCTTCCAGCACCACTGATCCAGAATATAGTGTCAAGTGTATTAGTCAGAGGGAAATGGGTCAGGGTGGGTTACTCTTCAGAGGGTCGGTGTGGACTTGTTGAGGTGAAGGGCCTGTTTCCACACTGTAGGGAATCTAATATCATCAATTTATCGGCAATGCGTGTGGGGACCCGAATAGGAGTGGAATAAAGAATATTCCAACTACCTCACTAAGAGCCAGGCAGAACTGGGGCCTATGGAGGTACCCATGGCTACCCCTCTAACCTGAAGAAAATGAGACGAGTTAAAAGAGTGTTATTCAGGGTGGGGATGAGCTCAGCCATGTGGAGGAGGGTGCTTTTGGGTGTGAATAGTTCAGGTTTTGTTCCATGAAGAAGCAGACAGCCGTAGGATCATCGAGGTTGGGGATGGACATGTAAAGGTACTGCATGTCCATGACGAAGAGGAAGCCTGCAAACTGGAAATTTAAAAACTCACGTAAAGTATCAGAGGAATCCCGCAAGTAAGTGGAAGAAAAATGATAAGGCAAGGTAAGAAGAGATGACTCCTGCATAGCAGAAGCAGGCAGAAACAATTGTCTGCCCAGCCGGTCGTATTTGTGGATATTGGGAACAGAGATAGAAGCGAGCTATGCGGGGTTGGGATACTATCAGCTTGGAGTCAGTGGGGGAGAGATCACCAAATGAACTGAGGTGGGTGACCGTAGTTGACATAATGGCCTGATGTTCCATCATGGGGTCATGGCCCAGAGGGAGATGAGGTATCTGAGAGTTGGTGCTCTCATCTGCCAAACAACACAACCACCCTTGCCAGCAGGCTTAATTACAAAGTCAGGGTTGGATCTGAAAGCTTGGAGTCCAGCTAGTTCCTGGGAGGATAGAATGGAATGGGTAGAGGGGGCAGAGAAATTGAGGCCACCAGTGTCACGTTGACTGTTCTCAATGTACAGATCAAATGCAGGTAGAAGGCCTGAGGAGAGGTCCAGATTGAGGGAGAATGTTCGAGGTGGGTAAAAGGGTCTGTGGGCCATGGAGAGGATTCTAGAGCAAAGAAATAGACACAGAGGCAAAGGCGACAGAAGAAGAGTTCAACATCATGTCATGTCCGAAATTCAAATCTTCAACATATTGGCTTTTGTATCATAGTTTTAAAATAGTTACGGAATAGGATAGAACTGATCTAAAAGTTAAAGTTCTAACTGGAAGGCCACTTTTGACGATATTAGGCAAAAAACTTTTAAAGGTTGATTGAGGAAGGCTAGAAGATGAGAATAATGAGGGTCCAAAGACATTATGTGCCTGCTCGTGTGAAGTGGAAGGCTGGTAAGTGTACTGAGGACAGAATCATGGAGGCTAAGGAAATAAGGGAAACAAGTGAGGATGTTTTGGGCCACAGATTTTTGCTTCCTCTCTAGCCACTGGTGAAGTTCCACAAGACTAGAGGGTGGCTAATGTTGTTCCATTCTTTAATAAAGGTCGCAAAGACAAACCAGGGAACTACAGGCCAGTGAGCCTGACATCAGTGATAGGCAGGTGGTTGGAAAGGATACTGAGGAACAGGATCAACCAACATTTGGATACTCAAGGTCTGACTAGGGATAGTCAGCATGGATTTATGCACTAGAAGTCATGTCTGACAGGTCTTTTAGAGTTTTTCAAAGAGGTAACCAAGAGGATAGATGAGGGTAGGGCAATGGATGTTGTCCATATGGACCTTAAGTAAGGCCTTTGACAAGGTCCCGAACGGCAGGCCAATCATGAAGGTTAGGTCACATGGGGTCCAATTGGATTCAAAATTGCTTCAATAGTAAGAAGCAGAGGATGATGGTTGAAGGTTGTTTCTCAGACTGGAAGCCTGTGACTAGTGATATGCAACAGGGGTCAGTGCTGGGACCTTTGTTATTTGTGATTTACATAAAAGATCTGGATGTGAATGTACAAGGCATGATTAGTAATTTGTGGATGATACAAAATTAGGAAGTATCGTTGATAGTGAGGAAGCTTATCAAAAATTACTGAGGGATCTTGATCAGATGGGGAAGTGGCTGAGGATTGGCAATTGCAATTCAATCGAGATAAGTGTGAGGTGTTGCACTTTGGAAAGTCATAATTTATACAGTAAATGGTAAGGTCCTGAGGAATTTGTGGAACAGAGGGACCTAGGAATACAAGTACATAGTTTGTTGAAAATGGCATCGCAGGAAGACAGGGTGGTGAAGAAGGCATTTAGTATTGCTGGCGCCTCATTGGTCAAGACATTGAGTATACGAGTTGGGACATTTTGTTACAGTTGTATAAGTGAGGCTACACTTGGAGTATTGTGTACAGTTTTGGTCACCCTGTTATAGGAAAGACAAAGGAGATAGTGTGGACTGCAGATGCTGGAGAGTCACAGTCAATAAAGTGTGGTGCTGGAAAAGGCACTGCAGGCCAGATAGCATCTGAGGTGCAAGAGAGTCGATGTTTCAGGCATAACCCTTCATCAGGACAGTCGGTTTTGTAGGCAGCTGCTGAGGAAGGCGACGTGGCTGTAGTAACGGGATTGTGTTAGGATGTGGTTGAACAGATTCAGGGTGGAGGAGATGACCGGGGTTAGCAGTTGGAGACAGGTCTTTGAGACCTTTGTGGAAGTAGGAGGAAAGCTTCTTCAAGGTTGGCATCCTTGGAAGAGGTTTAACAATAAGGTTTGCAACTTGGAACTGTAACTTGGAGAACTGCAGGTGCTGAAGAGTCAGTCGATAAAGTGTGACGCTGGGAAAAGCACAGCAGGTCAGGCAGCATCTGAGGGGCAACAGAGTCAACATTTCAGGCATAACACTTCATCAGGAATGACTTAATCAAACTGGCCAAAGTGCAAAGGAGATTTATGAACATGTTGCCAGGACTAGTAGGTCTGAGTTACAGGGAGAGGCTGGCCAGGATAGGACTTTATTGCTTGGAATGTAAGAGAATGAGGGGTGACCTTATTGAGGTGTATAAAATCATGAGGGGATAAATCCATATCATCTATTCGCCAGGGATGGGGAGTTAAAAACTAGAAGGCTTAGGTTTAAGGTGAGGAGGGAAAGATTTAGAAAGGACCTGAGGGGGAACTTCTTCACAGAGAGTGCTGAGTATATGGAATGGGCTACCAGAGGAAGTCATTGAGGCAGCAACATTTAAAAAAAAAACATTTTGAAAGATACATGGATGGGAAAGGTTTATAGGGATATAGACCAAATGCTGGCAACTGGAACTAGCTGAGTGGGCACCATGGTCAGCATGGACCAGTTTGGATATTACTCTATAAATATAGGATGACTAAAGAAATTGAAGCTCTGGTCTTGAAAAACGAGGCATATGCACAGCTGGGATCAAGCGAATCCCTTGAGGGGTATAGGGGGCAGTCACAGTATACTTAAGAGGGAAATCAGGAGGGGAAAAAAGGCAACATGAGATACCTTTGGCAAATAGGGTTAAGGATAATCCAAAGAGATTCTACAACACATTAAGAATAAAAGAGTAACCAGTGAGAGAATAGGACTCCTTTAAGGATCTGTATGGAACCACAGGAGATACAAATGAGTATTTTGCATTCTTTTTTCACTGTGGAGAAGGACATGGATGTTAGAGAACTTGGAGAAATAAGTAGTGATATCTTGAAAAGTGTCCACATTACAAAGGAGGAGGTGAACATCTTAAAATGCATAAAGGCAGATAAATCCTGATCAAGTGTGCCCCAGAAATTTGTGGGAAGCTAGGGAAGTGATTGTTGGGTCCCTTGCTGAGATATTTGTACATCAACAGCCAAGGGTGAGGTACCCGGAAGACTGAAAAGTGGCTAATGTAGTGCCAATATTTAAGAAAGGTTGTAAGGAATAGCCAGGAAACTATAGAGCAATTTATTGTCACATGTATTCAATATAAAATACAGTGAAACTGTGTATTGTCACTATGTATAAGTAGCATTCACATTATTTTAAAATAAAATAAAGAAAATATAACTTAAAATGAATCCAAACTTTCCTTCACCAATGTTACATCATGCCACCATCAAAGCCCCACTCTGGGCTACCCAGCCCAGGCCATGCTGCTGGGAGTGTCCCACTCCAGGCTACCCAGCACTAGCCACGCCACGGGAGTGTCCCACTCCAGGCTTCCCAGCCCTGGCCATGCTGCTGAGAGTGTCCAACTCCAGGCTTCCCAGGCCAGGCTATGCTGCTGAGAGTGTCCCATTCTGTGCTTCCCAGCACATGCCACATTATTGAGTCATAGAGATGTACAGTATGGAAACAGATCCTTCGGTCCAAACCGTCCATGCTGACCAGATATCCCAACCCAATCTAGTCCCACCTGTCAGGACACGGCCCACATCCCTCCAAACCCTTCCTATTCATATACCTATCCAAATGCCTCTTAAATGTTGCAATTGTACCAGCTTCCACCACTTCCTCTGGCAGCTCATTCCATACCCGTACCACCCTCTGCGTGAAAACGTTGCCCCTTAGGTCTCTTTTATATCTTTCCCCTCTCACCCTAAACCTATGCCCTCTAGTTCTGGACTCCCCGACCCCAGGGAAAAGACTTTGCCTATTTACCCTATCCACGCCTCTCATAATTTTGTAAACCTCTATAAGGTCACCCTTCAGCCTCCGATGCTCCAGGGAAAACAGCCCCAGCCTGTTCAGCCTCTCCCTATAGCTCAAATCCTCCAACCCTGGCAACATCCTTGTAAATCTTTTCTGAACCTTTTCAAATTTCACAACATCTTTCCAATAGGAAGGAGACCAGAATTGCATGCAATATTCCAACAGTGGCCTAACTAATGTCCTGTACAGCCGCAACATGACCTCCCAACTCTCCCAACAGAGTACTCAATACTCTGACCAATAAAAGAAAGCATACCAAACGCATTCTTCAATATCCTATCTACCTGTGACTCCACTTTCAAGGAGCTATGAACCTGCACTTCAAGGTCTCTTTGTTCAGCAACGCTCCCTAGGACCTTCCCATTAAGTATATACGTCCTGCTAAGATTTGCTTTCCCAAAATGCAGCACCTCGCATTTATCTGAATTAAATTCCATCTGCCACTTCTCAGCCCATTGGCCCATCTGGTCAAGATCCTGTTGTAATCTGAGGTAACCTTCTTTGCTGTCCACTGCATCTCCAATTTTGGTGTCATCTGCAAACTTACTAACTGTATCTCTTATGCTCGCATCCAAATCATTTATATAAATGACAAAAAGTAGAGGACCCAGCACTGATCTTGTGGTACTCCACTGGTCACAGGCCTCCAGTCTGAAAAGCAATCCTCCACCACCACCTTCTGTCTTCTACGTTTTAGCCAGTTTGTATCCAAATGGCTAGTTCTTCCTGTATTCCGTGAGATCTAACCTTGCTAATCAGTGTCCCATGGAGAACCTTGTCGAATGCCTTATTGAAGTCCATGTAGATCACATCTACTGCTCTGCCCTCATCAATCCTCTTTGTTACTTCTTCAAAAAACTCAATCAAGTTTGTGAGACATGATTTCCCACGCACAAAGCCATATTGACTATCCCTAATCAGTCCTTGCCTTTCCAAGAGGTTTCCCAGCACATGCTATGCCCAGGCTCCCGGCTTCACAAGCTAACCAACCGACTGCAGCCTTGCTGTCTCTGAAGACATTGCGACTAGTCCGGAGTACATTGAGGCCACCTCCCACCAAAGAGCCCTTTCCATCAGGTCAGTTTGGGCAAAGTCCAGGGAAAGGAGGAAAAAGACCAAGAAATATAAGCCCATACACAGGACCCCGCACACTGCCTACTCTGGTGAGCCTGAAGACAATTTTGGGTAAGTTACTGGAGGGGATTCTGAGGGACAGAATTTACGTGGATTTGGAAAGGCAAGGACTGATTAGGGATAGTCAACATGGTTTTGTGTGTGGGAAATTGTCTCTCATTAACTTAACTGAGTTTTTTAAGAAGTGGCAAAGAAGATTGATGAAGGCAAAGCAGTGGACGTTGACTATATGGACTTCAGTAAGGTATTCAACAAGGTAGACTGGATAGCAAGGTTAGATCACATGGAATACAGGGAAAGCTAGCCATTTGAATACAAAATTGGGTTGAAGGCAGGAGACAGAATTTGGAGATGGAGTATTGCTTTTTGGGCTGGAGGCCTGTGACCAACAATGTGCCATAAGATAGGTGCTGGGTTCATTGCTTTTTGTCATTTATATAACTGATTTAGATGTGAACATAGGAGACATGAAAATTGGTGGTGTAGTGGACAGTAAAAAAGGTTATCTCAGAGTACAAAGGGACCATGATCGGATGGGCTAATGGGCTCAGAAGTGGCAGGTGGAGTTTAATTTAGATAACTGTGAGGTATTACATTTTGGTAAGGCAGATCAGGACAGAATCTATACACTTAATGGTAAGGTCCTAGGCAGTGTTGCCAAACAAAGAGACCTTGGTGTGCAGATTCATTGTTCCTTGAAAGTGGACTCACAGGTAAACAGGATAGTGAAAAAGGCATTTGGTAAGCTTGTCTTTATTGGTCAGTGCATTGAGTATAGAAATTGGGAGGTCATGTTGTGGCTGTAAAGGACCTTGGAGTACTGTGTTCAAATCTGGTCTGCCTGCTCCCGGATGTTCTGAAACTTGAAAGGATGCAGAGAAGATTTACAAGAATGTTGCCGGAATTGCAAGGTTTGAGCTATAGGTACAGGCTGAATAGGCTGGGGCTATTTTCTCTGAAGCATCAGAGGCCGAGGGGTGGCCTTATAGAGGTTTATAAAATCATGAGGGTGAAAGAACTGCCAAAGAAAATCACTTTCTCCTAAAGGAAATATTGAAGGCTTGTACACTTACAACATTTAAAAGGCATCTGGATGGATACATGAATAGGAAGGATTTTGACGGATGGGGTCAATTGCAAGTGGGACTAGATTAATTGAGGATGTCTGGTCAGCATGGATATGTTGGACCAAAGGGCCTGTTTCCATAATTATGGCTTTATGCGATTCATAAAATTCTATCATCCAAATCTTGTAGTTCAATCTTGTAGCTCCGGTTTCCTCCCACAGTCCAAAGATGTGCAGGGCCAGGTGAACTAGCCATACTAAATTGCCCGTAGTGTTAGGTAAGGGGTAAATGTAGGGGTATGGGTGGGTTTCGCTTTGGCGGGTCGGTGTGGACTTGTTGGGCCGAAGAGCCTGTTTCCACACTGTAATGTAATCTAATCTAATCAATGTTTTGTTTTGAATCTCTTGGATTCTGGTGTAAAAAGGAGCATGAACATAGTTGATGATGCATAACAATGCAAGTGGACAAACTTCAAGAAGGCTTTTGCAACCCCATCCCAAATTGGTTGGAGGCTGACATCTGTAATGTGGAGACCTTAGGAGGAGTCCAAGCTGGATCATCAATTGATTGAAACAAGAGTCTTTTGTATTCATTGGTACACTCAATCTGTGGAATCTCCTTTCCAATTAGTTTGATAAGTGTTCAGCATCATTCAAAATTGGATGTGGAAAAACTATAGAGCTTTGGTCTGGTCCGTTAATTGTGGGATTATTTAGTGCTGTCCATAGAATGCTATTTTCTCTGCTTAGCAAGGACGTAGTTTCTATGCTGTACCTAGTAAGTGGGCTCCTCATTTTCTGGGGCCTGGCTCTGCTCCCACATTGTTAAAGAAAAAATAACAAAGAAAATTACTGCAGAGGAACAGGCCTTTTGGCTCTCCAATCCTTTATCTAAACCTGTCACTTATTTTCTAAGGATCTGTATCCCTTTGCTCAGTGCCCATTCATGTATCTGTCGAGATACATCTTAAATGACGCTGTCATGCCCGCTTCTACCATCTCCACTGGCAACGCGTTCCAGGCACTCACCACCCTCTGCGTAAAGAACTTTACACGCACATCTTCCTTAAACTTTTCCCCTCTCACCTTGAACTCATGATCCCTAGTAACTAAGTCCCCTACTCTGGGAAAAAGCTTCCTGCTATCCACCCTGTCTATATCTCTCATGATTTTGTAAACCTCAATCAGATCCCTACTCAACCTCTGTTTTTCTAATGAGAATAATCCTAATCTACTCAACCTCTCTTCATAGCTAGCGCCCTCTATACCAGGCAACATCCTGGTGAACCTCCTTTGTACCCTCTCCAAAGCATCCACATGCTTTTGTTAATGCGGCAACCCGAACCATACGCAGTCTGTACGCAACCAGAACTGTAAAACAGTCCAAGGTTTCCTGCCTATTAAAGAAAGGGTCAGGAATTTAAAGAGCTGCAGGGAAGAAGCCTGCTCTCTGTTTAGGGAGGTAGCTCCCTGAGTAGACCACACCAGCTCTGCAAACTCTATTCAAACTGTATTCAATATGTGAAGCAAAATACTTGTTCTGTGCAGTATCACCCTCACTTGTTATAAAATATACAAAATACCTGATGCATTCTGCTGTTGCTGTGAATGTAGACAAACAGGAGGCTGCAAGAACACAGCAAGCAAGGAGGCGGAGAAGTCAATGTTTCAGGCATAACCCTTCTTTAGGACTGTGGCTGCATGTAAGGGGAGCTGCATGTAAGGGGGTGTTGGGGGGAGTGGTGGCGGGGTGGTGAGGTCAGGAGAGGTGAACACTGGGAGATGGTATGGCCTGGTTGGTCGATGGGAGAAATGAATTTGGTTGGTAGCTGGAAGGAAGAGTCGATCAGAGGAATGGAAGGGAGGGGGAGGGGCTGGGAAGGGAGTTGGGGGATGAGAAGGGAGGTTATTTGGAATTGGAGAATTCAATGTTGAATCCTTCTGGCTGTAGGTTGCCCAGGCAGAAGATGAGGTGGTGTTCCTCCAATTTGTGCTCTGATTCGCTGTGGCAATGGAGGAGGCCAAGGATGGTCATTTCGGAGAGGGAATGGGAAGAGGAAATAAAATGGGTAGTGACTGGGAGGACCGATCGGCCCCTGCGGGCGCAGCTGAGATGCTCGGCTAAATATGGCCTGAGTTTATGTTTGGTCTCTCTAATGTAAAGAAGAGAACATCGGGAGCACTGGATACAATAAACAAGGTTGGTGGAAAGGCAGGTGAACCGCTGTCTCACTTGGATGGAGATGGGGGTGGTGGTGGTATGCCAGCAGGATTTACATCTTTTGACTGAGGGTTCGGGGTGGGGATGGCAGTAAATTGGTGGGGAGAATGGTGCGAACCAAGGATTGGCAGAGGGAACAGTCCTTGCAGAAGGCAGAGAGGGGTGGAGAGAGGAAGATATTTTTGGTGGTGGGGTCTAATTGAAGTTGGTACAAGTGTTTAAGGATGAGACACTGGATGCAAAGACTGGTGGGGTGGGAGGAGAGGACAAGGGGGACCCTGTCTATTTGCATTTGGGAGGGCGGTTTTAGAGCAATGCAGCAGACAGTGGAGGAGGTGCAGTGGAGGGCTGTCTGCATGACAGAGGGGGGAAAGGCATGTTGTTCCAAATAGGTGGACATCTGGGATGCGTGGGAGTGGAATGTCTCCTTTTCTGAAGTGGAGGTGGAATAATTGGGAGAATGGGATGGAGTTCTTGCAAGCGAGAGGTTGGGAGGAGGTGTAGTAATGGGAGTCAATGGTTTTATAGTAAATGTCTGTCTGGAGACTATTGCCAGAGTTGGGAATTGAGAGGTCAAGAAAAGGGAGGAATATCCAAGATGGACCAAGTGAATTTGAGGGTGAGTTGAAAATTGTGGACGGAATCTATCAACTGCTCCAGTTCAGATATAACTGTGCCATACCTCAAATATATCACGACTGAGCTCCAGCACTGTCAGCTCCTGCGTGTAGATGATGGTCAATTCTGTGCTGTTCTTGAGCTGGACATCCTTAGGAAATGGGCCCTGGAAAACGACTGCTGTTTCTTTGTAAGCCACTGCTCGAGCGCCAAGGTACAATCTATATGCGACATCTTGTTTGTATCGAGGATGAATGCTGAAATATAGTAAATGTTTACTTACACACTTGGCACCGCTTAGATTCTACATAGTTAAGAGGTGGTGGATTTGCGGAGCCAAGCTGCAAGATTCCATAACACTCTTCAAAGGAATGGACAGAAGTTCTCTTGGGCTCCTGGCAAACTCCTTTATCACTGATTCATTTGCATTTAGTGGAAACTTGCTGTGCACAAATTGCTGATGCATCTGCATAACTAACAAGCGTTTTTTCAAAAGTTTGATCATGAAATACGCTTAAAAATTTTGAAGACAGTACATTATGTGAAAGCAACATTTTTATCTTAGGACGGACTGCTATGTAACCATTATCATTTGCATCGCCCCTTTATGTTACGTCCCTCTGTTTAGGTAAACTTGTTACAAAGCCTTTCCACTTTGTCTGCAGCCGTCACCCATTACTCCTACATAGTTTTATCCCCACCAACCTCTGCTCCTGTCAATTTGCAAAAGCAAGATCCATACTCAGAGTATGTACAGCCCACTGTGCACAGATGGCTTTGAATGCAAATGTGTGACTGATTTTACGAATCTTTATCTCGA
This sequence comes from Chiloscyllium plagiosum, assembly GCF_037043375.1. Lineage (NCBI taxonomy): Eukaryota > Metazoa > Chordata > Chondrichthyes > Orectolobiformes > Hemiscylliidae > Chiloscyllium > Chiloscyllium plagiosum. The sequence goes on along the minus strand of NW_028270167.1, from coordinate 43,214,092 downwards.
CATCTTTAAACATTGGTACCTACGTGCCATAAGGTGATTTCTCATCACCCAGGTCCATTGCAACTGCCATGAATGTTCTCTTCATCTTTGGGTTTGGAACATAACCAAAATCAGCGGTTTGATGCCAACGTATCCATGGGAAAGAATCGTCTGGGACAGCATGGTGGTATGTGGACAGCTACAGGAATAATAATTACAGAATAATTAATTATGAGCCATAATTGATAAATATGAAATTAAAGTAGTTGGGCAATACTGAGGGAATGGCAGCTATGCTGTTGGAGGATAGTACTGAGTGAGTGCTAACTTATCAGAAGAACAGTACTGAGCACGTTCTGAAGAAAAGTCATATTAAACTGAAAATGTTAACACTGTTTCGTCTCTCCTCAGTTACTGCCAGACTTGTTCAGTTTTTCCTGCACATTGTTTTTATTTCCGAGAGTGCGTTGTGCCTTTGGAGAGTCAGGCCAGAGAGTGTGCTCCACTAGCGATTTTTGAGAAGACTTGTAGCTCAGGTTGATGATATGTACATTAGCTCGCTGAACTTGAAGGTTGTTTTCAGACATTTTGTCACTGTTTTAAAAAATTCTCAAGGTCAGGTTCGTAGGAGAGTAGTCTGACACAGAACAAACGACCAAGAGGCGAGTCTGCTAGAATATGAGCATTTTATTCCCCGCAGCGTCGCCACAACCAGGTCTCATACTTACAACGGGTCTGGCTTATACTCACTCTACATGTTACCGGAACTGGGAGCCGTCAGTTCTCGTAGAGCAGTTGCCAACAACCCACGCTCGGCCGTTAAACGTAACCGAACTGGAGACTTTTCCAGCTGATATACTCTTTTCCAGATATAAACATTCATGTGAACAGCAGAGCAAGGCTAAAAAACACATTCCATTCTGGTTACATACAGATAAGAAGATTCACACGGGGAGGTGTGTAATAAGATTCACACGGGACTAAGCAACACCTCCATTCCGGTTAGATTCACACATGTATTGGGACATAATTTTTAACCGTTTCACCACATTCCACTGCTTGGCCCAATACATGTGTTACATTATGATTCACACATGTATTGGGACATAATTTTACACCACAGTCACCATAGTAGGTAACATGATCAGAGAGAGTCTCTGGTGAAGCGCTGATTTGCCGTCTATCTATTTTTTCGGTTTTGGTTTTTTAAGGTGGGCGATGTCATTTCCGGTTCTTCCTTTTCCTTCAAGGGAAGTTAGATGGATTCTAAATCAATGTGTTTATTGATGGAATTCTGGTTAGAATGCCATGCATCTAAGAATTCTTGTACGTGTCTTTGTTTCACTTGTCCTTGGATGTGGGTGTTGTCCCAGTCAAAGTGGTGCCCTTCTTTCTCTGTATGTATGGAAACTAGTGAGCATGGGTCGTGTCTTTTGGTGGCCAGTTGGCGTTCATGTATCCTGATGGAAAGTTTCCTGCTTGTTTGTTGGATGTAGTGTTTTTTACAGTTCTTGCATGGTATCTTGTAAATAACATTAGATTTGCTGGTAGTATCTAATGGAACCTTTAGGTCAATTAATGGCTGTTTAAGTGTATTGGTAGATTTGTGGGCTACTATGATGCCAAGGGATCTGGAAGTTATTTCTGATAATGTCTTTGATGTAACTTAATGTGGCTATAGTTTTTGGTTGTGTTGTGTCTGCTTGTTGGGTTCGTTTCTGAGGAATCAGCGGATTGTGATTATTAGGCACCCATTTTTCTTGAAAACGTTGTACAGATATTTTTCTTCTGCTTTTTGTACCTCTTGGGTGCTGCAGTGTGATGTAGCTTGTTGAAGTAATGTCTTGATGCAACTCTGTGGGTGTTGGTATGATTGCTTCTGAAGTTAAGTATTTGGTCTGTGTTTGTTGCTTTTCTGTCGACATTGGTTTAAAGCTCTCCGTTAACTGTACATTTAACTGTACATCTAGGAATGGGAGTCTGGCTGTCGTTCTCCTCCTCTTTTGTGAATTTTATGCCTGTCAGAATATTGTTGATGGTGTTATATGTTTCCTCTAATTTGTTCCATTTTGTGATGACAAAGGTGTCATCTATGTAGTGGACCCAAAGTTTGGGTTGGGTAGATGGGAGGGCAGCTTATTCAATTCTCTGTATTACTGCATCTGCTATGAGCTCTGATATTGGTGATCCCATGGATGTTCCGTTGACTTGTTTGTAGGTTTTGTTATTGAATGTGAAGTGGGTGGTGAGGCAGAGGTCCACTAGCTTGAGGATGTTGTCTTTGCTGATGAAGTTGGTGCTGTCTGGTGTTTGTGGTCCTGGTTTTCCTAGTAGTGATGCCAGTGTTTCTTTGGTCAGGCCAATGTTAATTGATGTGAAAAGGGCTGTAACGTCAAAGGACACCATTATTTTGTCCTCTTATATCTTGGTGTCTTTGATGGTGTTCAGGAATTCTTGGGTGGAGTAAATTCTTTGGTGGCTAGTCTGTACGTTGGTGTATCAGGTAGGGAGAGCATGGATCTGGGAGAGGGCCACTGTTGGAGCAGCTGCACTGTGGACGCTACACTATCAGACAGGGAACACTACACTTTTGTAATGGTAGCTCTGTGATAGTATAGAAAGGAGGGAGTGCTTGGATGGGCAAGTGGGGTGAACATGCAGGAATGCAGTGACATGGGCAGGTGAAGGTGCAGATGGGCTAGTACAGGGATTAGGGTTGCTATTGTGAAGTGGGAGGGAAGGGATAGAATTGAGAGTGGGAGAGTTGACAACACAATAACAGATCAGTATAAAAGATTCAAACTTTAGGTAGATCTAAGACGGAAAGTTGTTTCTGGAGCGCTTTGTTCTAAATTAGTGAAGGACAATAAACACTGGATTACCAAGGCATTTTGAGATCAAAAAAGTAGCGGTGTTGGATATCTTGAAGAACATTAGGTAGATAAGCCCCAAGGCCTGATGGTATCTACCCTGGGTTATTGAGGGAGGCAAGAGAAGAGATTGTTGAGGCCTTGACCAAGATTGTTGTATCCTTGCCAGCTACTACAGAGGTGCCAGAAGACTGGCTAATGTTGTTCATCTGTTCCAGAAGGCAAATAGGGATAATCCCAAACTATAGACTGATGAGTCTCACATCAGTGGTTGGGAAACTATTAGAGAGAATTCTTAGAGATAGGATTCACATGCATTTGGAAAAGTGTGGCCTAATGGGAAACAGTCAGCAAGGCTTTGTTCAGGGCATGCCATGTCTTACTAAATTGACTGAATTTTTCAAGGAGGTGACAGAAGTGATCAATGAGGGTTGAGCAATGGATGTTGTCTACATGGACTTTAGTAAGGCTTATGACAAGGTCCCTCATGGTCGGCTCATCCAGAGGATTAAGATGCATGTGATCCCACAGTGACTTGGCCGTGTGGATTCAGAATTGGCGTGCTTCAAGAAGCAGCACTTCGAAAGCTAGTGTCTCCAAATATACCTGTTGGCCTATAACCTGATGTTGTGTGATTTTTAACTCAGAAAAAGCAGACAGTCAATGGCCAGATCCTGAGCAGCACTGATGTACAGAAGAAACTTGGGGTTCAAGTTCATAGCTACTTGAAAGTGGCCACAAAAGTAGGTGGGTGGTAAAGAAGGCATGCTTGCCTTTATTGGTTGGGGAATTGAGTAAAGAGTCAATATGTTATGTTGCAGCTTTATAAGACTTTAGCAAGGCCACACTTAAGAGTATTACATTCAATTCTGGACAGGAAGGATGTGGAAGCTTTGGGGAGAGTGCAGAAGAGATTTACCAGGATGCTGTCTGGCTTACAGGATATGATCAATTAGGAAAGGTTAGTGAGGCTGCAGCAGCGGAGGCTGAGAGAAGACTTGATAAATGTCAGAATCCTTTTCCTCAGAGTTGAAATGTCTCCGACAACGGGGCATGCATTTAAGGTGAGAGGGGAAAGTTCAAAGGAGATGTGAGGGCACATCAACCATTTTACCCTCAGTGACTTGGCCGTGTGGATTCAGAATTGGCGTGCTTCAAGAAGCAGCACTGTTTGGTCACCTTCTCAAAGAACTCAGTAAGGTTTGGGAGACATGGCCTACCCTTCACAAAACCATATAGACTATCCCTAATCAGATTATTCCTTTCCAGATGATTATAAATCCTATCTTTTATAATTCTTTCTAACACTTTACCCACAACGGAGGTAAGGCTCACTGGTCTATAATTACCAAGTGTGGCTCGACTCCCTTCATACAGTCATAGAGTCTTAGAAATGTACAGCATGGAACCAACCTGTCCATGCCGACCAGATATCCCAACCCAATCTAGTCCCACCTGCCAGCACCCAGCCCATATCCCTCCAAACTCTTCCTATTCATATACCCATTCAAATGCCTCTTAAATGTTGCAATTGTACCAGCCTCCACCACATCCTCTGGCAGTTCATTCCAGACACGTACCACCCTCTGCGTGAAAACGTTGCCCCTTAGGTCTCTTTTATATCTCTCCCCATTCACCGTAAACCTGTGTCCTCTAGTTCTGGACTCCCCGATCCCAGGGAAAAGACTTTGTCTATTTATCCTATCCCTGCCCCTCATAATTTTGTAAACCTCTATAAGGTTTACAGCGAGTCGTGGAATGCCCTGCCAGTAGCAGTGGTGGATTCTCCCTCTTTATGGGCATTTAAACGGGCATTGGATAGGCATGTGGAGGATAGTGGGCTAGTGTAAGTTAGGTGGGCTTGGACCGGCGCAACATTGAGGGCCAAAGGGCCTGTACTGCACTGTAGTCTTCTATGTTCTATGTAAGCTATTTAGGGCGGCACGGTGGCACAGTGGTTAGCACTGCTGCCTCACAGCGCCACAGACCCGGATTCAATTCCCGCCTCAGGCGACTGACTGTGTGGAGTTTGCACGTTCTCCCCGTGTCTGCGTGGGTTTCCTCCGGGTACTCCGGTTTCCTCCCACATTCCAAAGATGTGCAGGTCAGGTGAATTGGCCATGCTAAATTGCCCGTAGTGTTAGGTAAGGGGTACATGTAGGGGTATGGGTGGGTTGCGCTTCGGTGGGGCGGTGTGGACTTGTTGGGCTGAAGGGCCTGTTTCCACACTGTAAATAATCTAATCTAATCTTGTCACCCCTCAGCCTCCGATGCTGCAGGGAAAACAGCCCCACCCTGTTCAGCCTCTCCCTGTAGCTCAAATCCTCCAACCTTGGCAACATCCTTGTAAATCTTTTCTGAACCTTTTCAAGTTTCACAACATCTTTCCGTTAGGAAGGAGACCAGAACTGCATGCAATATTCGAACAGTGGCCTAACCAATGTCCTGTACAGCCGCAACATGACCTCCCAACTCCTGTACTCAATAGTTGAAAAGTGTGGTGCTGGAAAAACACAGCAGGCCAGGCAGCATCCGAGGAGCAGGAGAATCGATGTTTCGGGCATAAGCCTGCATGTCATTGGCGGAATGGGAGGGGGAGTTAAAGTGTTCAGCCACGGGGCGGTTGGGCTGGTTGGTGCAGGTGTCCCAGAGGTGTTCCCTGAAATTTGAGGGAACATCTCTGGGACACCGCACCAACCCAACCGCCCCGTGGCTGAACACTTTAACTCTCCCGCCCACGCCACCAATGACATGCAGGTCCTTGGCCTCCTCCATCACCAGACCCTGGCCACACGATGCCTGGAGGAAGAGCGCCTCATCTTCCGCCTAGGAACCCTCCAACCACACGGGATGAATGTAGATTTCTCCAGCCTCCTCATTTCCCCTCCCCCCACCTTATCTCAGTCCCAACCCTCGGATTCAGCACCGCCCTCTTGACCTGCAATCTTCTTCCTGAGCTCTCTGCCCCCAACCCCTCTCCGGCCTATCACCCTCACCCTCACTTCCTTCCACCTATCGTATTCTCAGCACCCCTCCCCCAAATTCCCTCCCCCCACCTTTCATCTCAGCCCGCTTGGCATACCAGCCTCATTCCTGAAGAAGGGCTTATGTCAATTCTCCTGCTCCTCGGATGCTGCCTGGCCTGCTGTGTTTTTCCAGCACCACATTTTTCAACTCTGGTACTCCAGCATCTGCAGTCCTCTCTTTCTCCTGTACTCAATACCCTGACCAATAAAGGAAAGCATACCAAACGCCTTCTTCACTATCCTATCTACCTGTGACTCCACTTTCAAGGAGCTATGAACCTGCACTCCAAGATCTTTTTGTTCAACAACACTCCCTAGGACCTTACCATCCTGCTAAGATTTGCTTTCCCAAAATGCACCTCGCTTTTATCTGAATTAAACTCCATTTGCCACTTCTCAGCCCATTGGCCCATCTGGTCCAGACCCTGTTGTAATCTGAGGTAACCCTCTTCGTTGTCCACTACACCTCCAATTTTAGTGTCATCTACAAACTTACTAACTGTACCTCTTATGCTTGCATCCAAATCATTTATGTAAATGACAAAATAGAACAAGGGGACAGCACTTGCTTATCCTCCAGTCTTCTGGCACTGTTCAAGAACAGCTTCTTTCCTGTTATTATTAGACTGATGAATGGACTCTCTAACTTCAAATAATATTGATCTTGCCTTGCGCATGTCCTCTGCGGTGTAACTTGTATACTTCAATCTGTCCAAGTTATTTTCACCCTATGATCTAAGTGGAATTGAAACACCCATCAGCCATGATTCAATGGCGGTTTGGACTCGATGGGACAAATGGCCTTGCTTCCACTCCTATGTCTTATGGTCTTATGATCGTATGTCCTTGCTTGCTATGATCTGCCTGTACTGTTTGCAAACATAAGCTTTTCACTGTACTTAGGTACACGTGACAAGCAAACAAATCTTATTATTGTACTGCCTGAACAATGCACCAATTATTGTTCATATTAAAGAATTAAATATGTGGCTCAAAGAGTCATGTGGGAGAAAGTGATGAGGAAATGGAGAGGTGTTCTGTTCAGATGGGCTTTCCTTTAACTAGTCTTGGATCAGCATCCAGGCAAATCATATAATCAAGGCTGTGGGTAGGCAATTAAACTTCTCAGGGGGCAAAGGGTTCAACTGAGGGGAAAGTTCGAAATATATAGAGAAAAGTTAAGGCAGTGTTGTAGCAATTTGGATAGAAATATTCAGAGAATGAAAGAGTTTGACTGCAATAGTAGTAAACAAATAAGAATCGAGTGGGAATAATGGTTTAAAAATAAAAGGTTCTTACCTGAACATATTTTTAACAAGCCAGTTAAACAGTGACATCAATAGAGGGAAATGGCTTAATAGGTGTTTTTTTCATTCATTCATGGGATTGAGTGTCGCTGGCTGGCCAGCATTTATGCTCATTTCTAGCTGCCCTTGGGAAGGTGGTAGTGAGCTGCCTTCTTGAAATGCTGCAGTCCATCACAATGTGTTGACCCACAATGCTGTCGGGGAGGGAATTCAAAGATTCTAACCCAGTGACAGTGAAGGAACGGCGATATATTTCTAAATCAGGATGGCGAGTGGCTTGGATCTTGCAGGTGGTGTTCCCATGTATCTGCAGCCCTTGTCCCTCTTGATAATAGTAGTCTTGGCTGAAAATGTGTTGCTGGAAAAGCGCAGCAGGTCAGGCAGCATCCAAGGAGCAGGAGAATCGACGTTTCGGGCATGAGCCCTTCTTCAGGAATCCTGAAGAAGGGCTCATGCCCGAAACGTTGATTCTCCTGCTCCTTGGATGCTGCCTGACCTGCTGCACTTTTCCAGCAACACATTTTCAGCTCTGATCTCCAGCATCTGCAGTCCTCACTTTCTCCTAATAGTAGTCTTGGTTTGGGAGGTGCTGCATGAGGATCTTTGATGAATTTCTGCAGTGTATCTTGTAGATAGTAAACACTATTGGTACCAAGCTTGAGTGATGCAGGTAGTGGGAGTTTATGGATATGGTGCCAGTCAAATGGACTGCTTTGTTCTGGATAATTGACATTTATTGGAGATGCAGCCATCCAGGCACTTATCCATCACACTCCAGACTGTGACTTGCAAATAATGGAGAGGCTTTGGGGAATCACGAGGTGAGTTAATCCCAGTACTCCCAGTTTCTGATCTGCTCTTGTAAGCCACAGTGAGTCCAGTTAAGTTTCTGGTCAATGGTAACCCCAAGGATGTGGATAGTGAGGGATTCAGTAATGTTAACAGCATTGAATGTCAAGGAGTGGTGGTTTAGATTGTCTTTGATTGGTGATGGTCACTGCCTGGATTTATGTGGCATGAATGGCACCTGTTATTTAACAGCCCATGCCTGGATACTGTCCAGATCTTGTTGCATTTGGAAATGGACTGCTTCAGTATCTGAGTGGCATAGAATTATAGAATTCCTACTGCCCGTACGGCCCATCGAATCCACACAGATCTTCTGAAGAGCATCCCACCCAGACCCATAGCCATATCTTACCCCTGCATTTCCCATGGATAATCCACTTAGCCTGCACATCCTTAGACATTGTGAGCAATTTATCATGACCAATCTGCACATTCTGGACTGTCAGAGGAATCTGGAGCACCTGGAGGAAATCCACACAGACATGGCGGAGAATGAAAAGAAGCTTGTAACAAAGATAACAATAATCTTGGAACACATTGAACTTCATATGTATGTTGAATAAAACACAAAGGCAGTCAAAAGTATACATTTGAGACAGTTCCTTAAAAATGCAGAAAAGTTAGGGAAAGAAAAACAGATGGGCGGCACGGTGGCACAGTGGTTAGCACTGCTGCCTCACAGCGCCACAGACCCGGGTTCAATTCCCGCCTCAGGCGACTGACTGTGTGGAGTTTGCACGTTCTCCCCGTGTCTGCGTGGGTTTCCTCCGGGTGCTCCGGTTTCCTCCCACAGTCCAAAAATGTGCAGGTCAGGTGAATTGGCCATGCTAAATTGCCCGTAGTGTTACGTAAGGGTTAAATGTAGGTATGGGTGGGTTGCGCTTCGGCGGGGCGGTGTGGACTTGTTGGGCCGAAGGGCCTGTTTCCGCACTGTAAGTAATCTAATCTAATAAAAAAAAGTAATACAGATTGAGAAAGATTGTTGGAAAGAGGATGCCCTTGAGGGGTCAAGGAGAGAATCCATTTAGTTAGAGCTGAGAAGCAAAAAAACATAATTATCATGTGACTTAGAGCACTCTGTAGTCCTCCAAATAATGAGAGAGAGAAGCACAGAATCTGCAGAGGTAGCAGTGAGATGTGAATTTGAAAGTGGTGATTTTGGGAACTTTAATTATCTGCATATCAATATGGATAATGGTAAAGGATAGATAGGAAGGAAGAAGAATTTCTGAAAAATGTTTAGGAGAACTTCTTCAACTAGTTTGTTCTAGTTCAGCTAGGAAGTTGTCATTGCCTATCTGGTACTGGGAAATAAGGTGAGCCATAAGTACCAGATGCCTGTGGGAAAACACTTGGATAAGAATGATCACTGTATCATAAGGTTTAGATTAATAATAGACAAAAGCAAGGATTGATATAAATGAGAACATCTAGATTTTATTTTTTTCATGCACTGATATACAGTGAAAAGTTTTGTTTTGCGTGTTATCTAGGCAAATCATACCATACATAAGTACATTAGGGAATAGAATGCAGAATATAGGCTATAGCGACAGAGAAGGTGCAGAGAGAGATTAACTTTAATATATGAGCGGTCTCTTCAAATATTTGATAACTGTGATTTTAAAAATTATTCTTGAATCTGTTGACACATGTTTTCAAACTTTGAATCTTATGCCGGACGGAAGAAATGGAAGAGATTACAACCAGGATGGGTGGGTCTTTGATTATTTTGTCTGCTTTCCTGAGGCAGCAGGACGTATAGGTGGAGTCAATGGATGGAAGGCTCATGTGCGTGGTGGACTGGGCTACATTCACAATTCTCTATAATTTCTTGCAGTCTTGGGCAAAGCAACTGCTATACCAAGCTGTGATGCATCCGCACAGGATGCTTTCTATGGTGCATCTATGAAAATTGGTAGAAGTCATTGTGGACATGCCAAATTTTCTTTTAGCACAGGGAGAAGGCATATAACCAAGTTAAACAGAACCTAGGACTGACAGAAAAAATAATAACGGAACAATGGGTGATCTTTAAGGAAGACATATTTTAGATATAAACATTCCTTGTTCCAGGCCCACTCCACCCCCATCCACAATTCTTTCTCCAATACATCGATGACAACATCTGTATTGCTTCCCTCTTGTTTGGAATTGGGAAAGTTTATCTATTTCACTTCAAATTTCCACCTTGCTGTCACCTTCACTGACTCTGACTCGTCCCTTCCCTTCCTCAGCATCTCTGTTTCTATTTCTGGCTAGCCACCAATATCCACTACAAAATCCACTGACTCCCACAGTTACCTCACATCTTGCTTGCTGTAAAGACACTACTCCATTCTCCCAGTTTCTCTATCTCCATCACATCTCTTCCAATGATGTTAACTTCAACAAGGAGGCCTCCAAAACGTCCACTTTCTTCCTCAACCGAGGATTCCCCAACACTGTGGTAGAAAGGGCCTTCAACTGTGTCTGACCCACGTCTCATACTTTGGCCCTCACCCTCTGTCTTCCCTCCCTCAACAGCAATATGGACCCCGTTGTCCTCATCTACCGTCCCACCAGCATCCAGATTTAAAGGAATCATGAGCCACCATTTCTGCTAGCTCCAGCAGGACACCACCATCAGGCACATGGAAGTTAGTACGATGAAGGGCATGTACGTTAGTCTGATCCTAGAGTAGGATAGAAGGCCAGTACAACAGACAATCAATACTGTGCTGTACTGTTCCATGTTCCATGGATATTCCTGTCCCCTCCCTCGTCAGCCTTCCACAAGGATGGTTACTTCCAGAATTGTTTGATGCACTCGTCCTTCACTCAGAAAATGTCCCCACACCTCCACGGCACTTTCCCATGCAACCTCAGAAGGTGTAACTCCTGCCTGTTTACTTTCTTCTTCCTCACTATTCAAGGCCCAGGCACCTTCTAGGTGAAGTCTTCATTCAATCTACTTTACTCCTTTCACTATTTCACTTCAAATTTCCACCCTGCTCTCACCTTCACTGACTCGGCCCTTCCCTTCCTTGACATCTCTGTTTTCATTTCTGGCTAGCCACCAATATCCACTATAAATCCACTGACTCCCACGGTTACCTCACATCCTGCCTGCTGGAATGACACTTTCACAATGTGGAGTACAAAAATTGGCACACCATTTTGCAGCTACAATGAGCTGCCTGCTCCATTGGCTTGTATCCCAGGCTGCTGAAGGGAGTGAAGATGGAGAGCGCAGAATCTTCCAACCTCCCTTACTTACAGGAGAGGTGCCAGAGGATAAGAATATGCCAAATGTGACATTTTATTCAAGAAAGGATGTAGAAACGTTCACAGTAACTACAGGTCACTCAGTGATGGTTATTATTTTAGAAACCATAATCAGGGAAAAAAATAACAGACAATTGGAGAAGTTTGAGTTAGAACACAGAACAGTACAAAATGGTACAGGCCTTTCAGCCATGATGTTGTGCCGAGCATTTATCTTAATCGAAGATCAACCTAACCTTCACACTTCTCAATTTACTGCCGTCCATGTGCTTGTCCAGCAGTCGCTTAAATATCCTTAATGTCTCTGACTCTGCTACCTTTGCTGGCTGTGCATTCCATGTATCCACCACACTCTGCATAAAGAACCTACCTCTGACATCTTCCTCCAATCACCTTAAAATTATGACCCTTCGTGACAGCCACTTCTGCTCTGGCTATCTACTCTATCGATGCCTCTCATTACCTAGTACACCTCTATCAAGTCATCTCTCTTTTTTCTTCTCTCCAGTGTGAAAAGCCTGAGCTCACTCAACCTCTCTTCATAAGACAAACCCTCCAATCCAGGCAGCATCCTTGTAAAGCTCCTCTACACCCTCCCTAAAGCATCTATATCCTTCCTATAATGAGACATCGAGAACTGGACACAGTATTCCAAGTGTGGTCTAACCAGGGCACTACAGAGCTGCAGCAAAAGCTCGTGGCTCTTAAACTCAATCCTCCTGCTAATGATAGCCAAAACACCATATGCCGTCTTAACAACTCTATCAACTTGGGTGGCAACTTTGAGGGATCTATGTGCATGGACCCCAAGATCCCGCTGTTCTTCTACAATGCCAAGAGTCCTGTCTTTAACCTCGTATTCCGCATTCAAATTCTACCTTCCCAAATGGATCTCTTCGCATTTATCCAGGTTGAACTGCACATTCCATTTCTCAGCCTAGCTCTGCATCCTGTCAATGTCTTGTTGTAGCTTGCAACAGCCCTTGACACTATTTACAACACCACCAACCTTTGTGTCATCGGCAAACATACTAACCTACTCTTCCACTTCTTCATCCAAGTCATTTACAAAAACTATAAAGAGCAGAGGCCCAAGACCAGATCCCTGTGGGACACCACTAGTCACCAACCTCCAGGCAGAATACTTTCCATCCACTACCACTCTCTGTGTTAGCGATTTTTGAGAAGGTTTGTAGCTTAGGTAGATGATAAGTATGTAAGTTAGCTCGCTGAGCTGGAAGATTTGTTTTCAGATGTTTTGTCACCATACTAGATAACATCATCAGTGAGTGTGATTCACTGGAGCCTCTCACTGATGATGTTACCGAGTATGGCGACAAACTGTCTGAAAACAAATCTTCCAGCTCAGCGAGCTAACTTACGTACTTACGCCGCCTTCTTTTGGCCAGCCAATTCTGTATCCAGTCAGCCACATTTCCCTGTATCCCATATCTCCTAATTTTCTGAATGAGCCTACTGTGGGGAACCTTACAAATGTCTTACTGAAATCCACGTACGCTACATCAACTTGTCTCATTGCATCCTCAAAGAACTCAATAAGGCTTATGTGGCATAACCTGCCCCTCACAAAGCCACGCTGACTATTTTTAGAAGAATGAACAAAGAAGATTTACAGCCCAGAAACAGGCCCTTCGGCCCTCCTAGCCTGAGCCGATCCAAGTCCACTGTCTACACCAATTGCCGAATTTCGAATCATCTGTGTCCCTCTGCCCCCCACCTACTCATGTATCTGTCTAGATGCACCTTAAATGAATCCACTATACCTGCCTCTACTACCTCTGCTGGCAACACTTTCCAGGCACTGACCACCCTCTTTGTAAAGTACTTGCCACGTATATCCCCCTCAAACTTTTCACCTCTCACCTTGAACACATGACCTCTTTTTATTGAATCCCTCAGGCTAGGAAAAAGCTTACCTCTATCCGCCCTGTCTATACCCTTCATGATTTTGTAGACCGCAATCAGGTCCCCCCTCAATTTCCTTTTCTCGAATGAAAACAATCCTAACCGTGCTTCATAGCTAGCACCTTCCATACCAGGCAACGTCCTCATAAACCTGCTCCACACTCTCTCCAAAGTGTCCACATTCTTTTGTTAATGTGGCAACCAGAACTGTACACAGTATTCTAAATGCAGCTGAACAGATGTCTTGTACAATTTTAATATGATCTGTCAACTCTTACACTCAATACCCTTATACTCAAAAGCATACTATATGCCTTCTTAACCACTCTAACCCCTGTGCAGCCACCTTCAGGGTACAATGGACCTGAACTCCCAGATCTCTCTGCTCATCAACTTTTCCCAAGGCTCTTGCGTTTACAGTATAGTTCGCTCTAGAATTAGACTTCCCAAAATGCATCACCTCACATTTGCCTGGATTGAACTCCATCTGCCACTTCTCCACCCAACTCTCCAGTCTATCTATATTCTCCTGTATTTTTTGACAGTCTGCTACTCCAGGTGCGGGAGGACTCTTCTTGTAATTAAGAACCCTTTCCCAGGAAATATCATTGGATTAATTTGCTGTAAATCATGTCACCTCATTATATGTGATTGGTGTTTCTTGTAATTAAGACTGTACTATTTCTTAAAAAAAAATATAAATAACGTGTAATTTTCAAATGTAATTGCGCAACTTCACCACGAAACATGGAAGCTTCAACCTCTGTGTTGCTGGATAGAATTGCAACAAGGTACCTTAATTCAATAAACTAATGACCCTTGTTTTTGAACAGACTACATTTGTTGATTCTTTTGACCAATCTCAAACCAAGAGGCCCCTCTTCATACATCTTCCTTTTGGTGTTGTGACACATTTCGGCTCGGACAGATTGTGAACAGAGGTGTAAGAGTTAAATATCCTTCACTATTGAGTGTTGAGGAATTCGACCGGCCAGATGTGAGAATTTTTAGAGCATTTGGCTTTCCTCTCTTTCAAGTGGTGTCTGACTTGACCCTTCGCTGTTTATTTTCCAGTCCAGCCTGAAAGGATTGGTCTTAGGGGACTAAGGTTGGGTCTGGGGGACTTTTTAAATGTTTAAAAAAAAGGGGGGGGGAAGAGATTAATTGAAGTTGAGGGTGCTTTGGTACTTACGGACAGTGGTGTTCAAAAATTGCTGAATTCTGAGGGGGTGGTTGAAATCTGAATTCCCAAGCCTTGCTAATTTTTAGGTTTTAAAAAAAACTTTGATCTCCTGAGCTTTGTGTATTTCCAGGTTCTAAAAGATTGGATGCTTGTATTTTCAGCAGTTTTCGGTGGCTGTTGCCCTCAACAGTTTCAATATAGGCAGTTACTAATATTCAATATTTGAAGTTTTTAAGGAGGCAAGAGGCCCACGATATTTGAAGTTTCTAGGAGGCAGGGGGCCCCAGTTTTTAATAAGAGGTTATTATTAATATAATAAAATAAAATATAATACTTAACAATATGTTAATTCATAATAATAAATTAATAATAGAAAATACTTAATTTGATTTTTTAAAGAAAAGAAATTTCGCGATATTTTATAATAAAAGTTTTTTTTTAAAAAGTGGTTTGTGAAATTGATTAGATTTTGTGGAAGTCTGATCAGTGAGTAATAATTTTTTTAAAAAAATTAGTTGCTATAATACTGAAGTAATTTTAAAATGGATAATTACATAGACAGAACAGATGATCCATCATCAACGTTAGTGAAATTATGCGAAAAATTTCCCGAAAAGTCTGAGGCCTTTAGAAAACTGTACGGAGGTCTAAACAAAACATTGGATGATGAAGAATGGCCATTAGGTGGCCCTAAAGCTGTTCAATTGGTTAAATCAGCTCAGCAATTGATTTGGCAACGTAACATGGGAGCAGGAACGAAAGAGTTAATTGGACTGTGGCGATAGTTTTGTGATGAGAGGTACAAAGAATCAGTTTTGTGCTCGTAGCAGGATACTGCCACCAAATTGGGATTGAATTAACTGCAAATAGTGCTATGAAATCTGTTGAGGTTCTTAAAAGTGAATGTGCTCGAGCAAAACAATTACAGAAACAAAAGGAGAAGTCACAAGTGACTGGTAAACAAACAGAGCTGTGCAGTTCGATGTTGGCTTTAGTTTTAACGAGAAAGTCAATGATAATTCAGATTTAGATGAGTGGTGTTCTTTTTTTGTGGCTCCCATTTCAAACTCTTCCTTACAGGCTGATCAGTCTTTGGATCAGCCTGTACAGCTGTTTCACTTCATTCTCAATAACTTTACTGCTTTCGCTAATGTTGTAGTCCAGGAACAACAGCGACAAGGAAATATTCTCACTGCTGCATCTGCTATACTAGCAAAGCCTATTGACTTTACTCGTATCCTTGAACTTTGCCTCAAAAATAAGGAGTCTGCTGAGGATTTTTTGAAACATTTTAGAGAATGTTATTAGTCCTATTCTGGCGATCAGGCTTGGAATTTAAATGCTATTAACGCTCAGTATAATTCTATGCTATTAAACTGCCTGCCGCCCTCTGTAGTCACAGCAGTCAAAACAAACAGACTGGGTTGAAGCCACCCCTAACCAACTCCATCATTCTATTAGGGCCTTGAGGAATCAGCAGAGTGAAGACAGACCACCAATCCGTGTAAAACCAGAATTTGTAGTTCAAGAGGAGGCACCTAAACAACTACCAGGGTGTCATAGTAGTGGACCTGCACCCATTCAAGGCTGCAATCATGGGTATGGCAGAGGAACTCCACCCAGGCGTCCGTCCCCGGCCTCTTCTAATTGTAACAGTCTATATCACTGGGCTCGTGACTGCCCAACCAGAAACTGCCGAACTTGCAGCAGTACCCTCCATTGGACCTCTAATTGCCTTAGAAACACCCCACAGGGGGAACCAAGGAAGTTTTCATGAGAATTAACCTCAAAACTCCGATGACACTTGTTTTGAATCTGATTTGCATTTTGTAATTTAACATGATTTCTTTTAAGTTAAGGATCCTTCAGTAAAATATTAACTCCTGTTTTTTTTACAGGTCATGACTGCCTTACTGTTAGTTTCTAACTAATCTCTTTTATCCTTACATGAAAGCCAACCTTATTCGATTTCAAATCAGTTTAATACAAGGGAAGACAACATTATAAACTTTTTTTTGTAGTTCAGACTCATTTGTTTCCACTTAATTTTAAGACTGATGTGTTTCATTGGTGATTATGATATGCCAGCTATAGCTTTATTCAGAAAGTCCCCTGTCTCAATGACAGTTGAAGTTTCAGTTCAACATTGTGATAAATCATCAAAAAAATAATAGCCTATGGTTAATATCTGTGTCCTTGGATTCGGCCATTACTCATGCAATAAACGTTTTTTTTTAACTTGAATAGACAAATCCTTTTAAGGCAGCTCCAGTTATTTCACCACCTATAGCATTGTAATTGAGCAATGACTGGTCAGGACTACTTAAGAAACCTAATTTTGGATTTAAATTAAGGGACTAAAACCGGGTAATTATAGCAGATTTCAAAGTTGGGAACTGTATGCATTTTACATTTTAAATATTAAATACTGAATAAATGAATTTCCAATTTATATATAATATATAAATATATATTTATAAATTATATAAGAAAATAAAATGTTATATGTTACTCAGATATATATTGTAAAAATAATGACCATTGATATATTAGAACAGAAGAGATCTGATCTCAAAACAAGACAATGAGAACTAAGCTCTGTTGATCCTCCAACGTCCACAAAAATAATTGAAAACTTGTTTTCCAAAATCTTCTTCGGCTGGATCCCCACTCAGTAATTCGTAAAGTATGCTTGGTACACTCCACTCAGTGCTCTCTCCAAAATTCAAACTGAATTCAATCCTTATCATTAGGTGTCCCTAACGGATGAAAAAGGACTACTGCCTGACTTAAACAGGCACTGCTGTCACCCAGCATTCCAACCTTTGGAAAATAAGGACAGCCAAACATATCGAGGAATAGGACAGTATATCAATCACTTTCCTTTGTAGCATCACTGTCCCATTGCCATGGAGTTGGCAAGCTCCATAATGTCATAGCCATGTGATAGTGACCAGGACAAGTGAATGAGACAAATCACCTATTTAGTTATTCTCCTCTTGAAATTTTTGATTAGCTGAAAATCCTAAAACTAGCTTTCAGATTACGACAATAAAGATTCCAAAATGTATAGTTAAGAATAGGCTTTAAAGTTAGACAAGCATAAATTAACAAATTGGTTAAATGAGGTTAAAATGAAAATAGAGGCAAGGAGATCAACTACAGAAGGGAAGAAAATGATGCAATAAGAAGGACAAAGGAGCAGAATACAGTTTTTAAAATGTTTTAGTCACTTGTTGGGTTTCCACCCTGAATTACAGATAATGATTATTTTATTTATCATCATAAATATGTATTATTAATTACATATATTATTCATATTATTAATATTTATAATAAATCAATTGTTTTGGCCTGAATCAAAATTAATTGGCAGGATTCCTTCACACATTCTCAGTGACCTGGCATTTTGATTCATGGTTAATTTAAAATCATGACTGCATTAATTCATTGTTAATTAAAGAATGGAAAGCTACATTACTGGCCAGTTAAAGAAATTCTGCATATGATTTGGGGATAGGGATATATATATATGGCAGATGAAACTACCAAAAGCTGGGGAGGTGACTGTGAATGGGTATATCCATGTATTAAAAAAATTAGAAATGACATGAGAAAACAATGTAAGACCACTAAGGTTGAGGAATATATAAACAAGGTTAAAGCAACAATACTGTAAAATAAAAAACTACGATTCTACTCGGAATCACGAGCCTATGTCTGGTATACCGACACTTCTTGAGAATTGTGATTTTGTTCCTGTATACCTGCTGAGCCCGATGACTATGTGCTTGGCACTGCTGCAGCACAGTGCCAGGTCCCGGATTTAATGCCAGCCTTGGATAACTGTGTGAAGTTTGCACATTCTCCCCGTGTCAGCGTGGGTTTCCTCTGGGTGCTCCGGTTTCTTCCCACAGTCCAAAGATGTGCTGGTCAGGTGAATTGGCCACGTTAAATTGCCCATAGTGTTAGGTGCATTAGTCAAAGGGAAATGGGTCTAGGTGGGTAATTCTTCATAGGATCGGTGTGGACTTGTTGGGCCTGTTTCCACACTGTTGGGAATCTAATCATCTGATTGTCCCCAGCCTTAATTTAAAGCATCCACTTGTTGAAACTTTTCCTTCTTTTAAAAATGAAGCATTCAGTCTTCATAGGCGATATCATGGGGATGAGTGACTTGCGCCATCCTAAACCGGGTCCTATCCCAGGGACTAGAGTCATGTTAATGAAGCATGCCCCTGACTGCAAGACCAAACCAGCCAGATTTGTTCAATATATCCAAGTGTGATATGGATGCAAATGCAGTAAAATTCTAGGAGTAGCCTAAATACAAATGGCGCCTATCTGTCTGATGGAAGTGACAAACAATTGAACAATAATCAAGAAGCTCAATTACCTTTCTTTAACGCTATGCTTTTGCAATGTTTTCTGCCTGGAGTCACTGACATGATCCAGACCAACAGTACAAACCAGTCCAGAAATTTCCAATCACAAATGAGGTGAACAGTGGTTTTCTATTGGGATTGCCAGAACCGGACTGAACCATGAAGAAAGTTACAGGTAAAACAAATTATATTCAGCATCCTCGGGATCCCAAATGCCATATGCTGGTCCTGATAGGGTTGATTAGAACCAGGATACCCACTGGGGGCGGAACCTAACTCATGTGCTCAAACGACGACCACTGCTGGACAATCTTTTCCCAAGGGGGTCCTGAAAATGGGGACAGGCAGGCCCCAGCATTTCACCTTTGAGACTGGCAACAAAACATCAAAAAACCCAGGGGCAAATGCCTGGCCCTTGCTTTAACTGTTGAAATATGGCCAATAAGGAGTAATGAGTCTTTAGTGTTACCTCGGAGCTGACGTTGGGAATTGACATACTTTCATCCTATCAGAAGGAAAATCTACTAATATACACTGACTCTTCATTGTGCTTTTAATATGATCCATGATTTTGGAGCCTTGTGCGAACATTGAAGATATTTAACCCCTAAGGGGGCAGCGTTATAGTAATGCTATTTTGTCCTATCAATCTGACAGTTATCAAGATGTTCGGCTCATGCTGATGAAACTGATACAGTTTCCAAAGTAGTGGGCAAGTATATGCAGCTGCCAAGCAGGCAGCCTAACTCCCCAAACTTCTCATCCCATTGGGTCCCCAGCAAAACCCAGTTAGACACAGTATGAGGACGGGTATGCCAGACTTAGGTAAGGTTCAAAGATCACGGGGGATTGAGACTGTCTGTTCAGCGCCAATTCACAATATAGAGATTGATTCCTCTATTGCTTACTGACTGTAATCATACGGGTTTAGTGTTTGGATTGAATTCAATATTGTTTTGAGATTTGGAAGTAATTTGCAAATTTCCATTTCTGAAATAATTACAGGCACTTTATACTACTGACTGAATTATCAAGTGATTTGTTTTTATACATGGATGCTAAGCCTAAATATCTTTGCTTTGTGTATGGAGCTTATAAGAATACACACTGGTTGATTTGATTTATTTTTGGATTGGGCTGTTAGATTGGCTGAGGTATTATCTTCACGTAGATAATTAATAGTGAACAGTGATGGTTTATAATTTTAAGATTGTACCAATAT
This sequence comes from Chiloscyllium plagiosum, assembly GCF_037043375.1. Classification (NCBI taxonomy): domain Eukaryota; kingdom Metazoa; phylum Chordata; class Chondrichthyes; order Orectolobiformes; family Hemiscylliidae; genus Chiloscyllium; species Chiloscyllium plagiosum. Next base: position 43,194,078 of record NW_028270167.1, on the reverse strand, counting down.
CTAAATTCTAGGGTTAGCTCAATATTAGAAAAATTTCAGTGTGGTTTGAAAGCTTTGTGTTATGTCACCATAATATTGGGACAGCATTGCCCTCCAGCCAATATTCATTACCAATTTTCTGCTCAAAATACCATCAGGTTTCTACACTTAATTCTAATTACTGTTAACTACAGCTGTAGATCAGGCCATTTAATTAGGCACAAGGTTAATGATTTTTTTTTAAAAAAAGAGAATACAATATATTGCAGAACTAATCTAAATTTTAGATAATATGGATGTTTTTAATAGGAAAACTTCAAAGAGCATTACATCCTAGCAATGCTGGATTTATAAGAATAGGTATGCTTAATTGGGCTTGCCTGGGCTTTTCCATATAAAATAAGAAAATAATGGGTAGGAAGGGAATCTCTAGTCCAGAGTTTAAAATGAACGAGCTTTTTGCCAGTATGTGCAATATACTTACTCCAGCGGGCTATTTGAGTTTGATTAATTTGAGAATTATTTATTTCAAAATTGCTCTAGCCAGCTGAAGAGCACAAATTATGGCCTCAAATAAGGTACTCCCGCGATACTCAAACCAGAATATGGGTGATCTTTACTAGATTAGATTGTGTTACTTCTTTGCTGCTGCCTATTTTACTTGAATATATGTATATTGTATATAGTTATATAGAAGAAAGAAATGGTTTATACTTTATTACAATGGACACTTCGCTGTCTCCAACCTTCCAAGGGGGGAGATGACAAAGATCGAATTTGACCTCCCATTGCCAGCATTGGTGCACAAGAAGGGACAGTTTACCTGTGCGATCCTGAGCAAACAGAGGCTGTGTACCAACTATGTCACGAAGATGTCCTTGTGTGCTGAGAGACTGAATGTTACCAAGAATTACTAATGTAGTGGTCAACTGCATCAAAAATATTGAACAGTTCATTTACAGAATAAGTCTAAATGATCTTTACCCTGTAAAGGTGTTGTGTGCCAGTTTGATTACATTTGTACTATGGGCATCCCTGATAAGCCTTGTCCCCTTGCTATGTTTCTATGGGGATGTTTCTAGAAACCCATAATAAAATATTTGGAGAGGATGAAGTAATTTGTTACGCCCTTACTTCAGTAAGAGACTCCCTGACCCCTTTTATCCAAATCCTAACATGGGGGTATGGAATAGTACTAAAGTATTTACAGGACGTAATATCTTTTTTAGTTATTACCTATCCCCATCTGCTACTTGTTTATGGATTTCCTCCTATCCAAATTGCTACAATGGTAAGGGATGGGGGTGCACTTATGTAAGAGTGCCTAAAATTATTCCCTGTGCTATGATTAAATGTATTAGTCGTCACTGCTTTTCTGAAGGACCTTGCATCTCATGTGTATGCCTTAATGAAAAATGTATCCCTATTATCACTAGAATTCAAACTCTATGTGGAGAGGGTAATAACACCCACCTTCGTTATGCTACCCCTAACAGCACTAATATTTTCCCAATTATTGGATGGGTAGAATCATTTTGGGATGTCGACCATGTTTCTTATCAGGAAACTCATCTCAGCATCCAGGCCCAAATTATGTAATCATGGATTATCCACATAACCCAGGAAGTCACAAATATAGGCCTGCTTCTCACTGGGATTTAGTATTATCTATACTAAATCAGGATATATATTTTTTAATTATAGTAAAGCATCTAACTACCTTGTCCTAAATGAAGCAAGTACTCAGTGGTGGGAAAGATGCTGGAGTCTATTATAAAGGATGAAATCACGACACATCTGGATAGCACTAACAGGATAGGTCAGAGTCAGCATGGATTTATGAAGGGGAAATCATGCTTGACTAATCTTCTGGAATTTTTTGAGGATGTAACTCTGAAGATGGACGAGGGAGATCCAGTAGATGTAGTGTACCTGGACTTTCAGAAAGCTTTTGATAAAGTCCCACATAGGAGGTTAGTGAGCAAACTTAGGGCACATGGTATTGGGGGCAAAGTACTAACTTGGATTGAAAGTTGGTTGGCTGACAGGAAACAAAGAGTAGTGATAAACGGCTCCATTTCAGAATGGCAGGCAGTGACCAGTGGGGTACCTCAGGGATCAGTGCTGGGACCGCAGCTTTTTACAATATATATTAATGATTCAGAAGATGGTATTAGTAATAGCATTAGCAAATTTGCTGATGATACTAAGCTGGGTGGCAGGGTGAAATGTAAGGAGGATGTTAGGAGATTACAGGGTGAACTGGACAGGTTAGATGAGCAGTCAGGTGCATGGCAGATGCAGTTTAATGTGGATAAATGTATGGTTATCCACTTTGGTGGCAAGAACAGGAAGGCAGATTACTACCTAAATGGAATCAATTTAGGTAAAGGGGCAGTACAAAGAGATCTGGGTGTTCTTGTACACCAGTCAATGAAGATAAGCATGCAGGTACAGCAGGTAGTGAAAAAGGCTAACAGCATGCTGGCCTTCATAACAAGAGGGATTGAGTATAGAAGCAAAGAGGTTCTTCTGCGGCTATACAGGGCCCTGGTGAGACCACACCTGGAGTATTGTGTGCTGTTCTGGTCTCCAAATTTGAGGAAAGACATTCTGGCTATTGAGGGAGTGCAGCGTAGGTTCACAAGGTCAATTCCTGGAATGGCGGGACTACCTTACGCTGAAAGACTGGAGCGACTGGGCTTGTATACCCTTGAGTTTAGAAGACTGAGAGGGGATCTGATTGAGACACATAAGATTATTTAAGGATTGGACACTCTGGAGGCAGGAAACATGTTTCCGCTGATGGGACACAGCTTAAAAATATGGAGTAGAGCATTTAGGACAGAGATGAGGAAAAACCTCTTCACCCAGAGAGTGGTGGCTGTGTGGAATGCTCTGCCCCAGAGGGCAGTGGAGGCCCAGTCTCTGGATTCATTTAAGAAAGAGTTGGATAGAGCTCTCAAGGATAGAGGAATCAAGGGTTATGGAGATAAGGCAGGAACAGGATACTGATTAAGGATGATCAGCCATGATCATATTGGATGGTGGTGCAGGCTCAAAGGGCAGAATGGCCTACTCCTGCACCTATTGTCTATTGTCTACTCCTCGTGCCGTAGCTGTAGGAACACTCCTTCTAACTCCTGTTCCTTGTCCAATTACCTGGCAACGAGATCATAATTCCCCTTTTAAACATACAGTTTCTCCTCACTTCTGTGCAGAATGGAAGAATCCAAAGGCCATATCAAGAAGTAAAACACACTCATTGGCATATGCAGCTCTTGGTGTTCTTTCATTAGGAGAGTCTTCAGGAATTATTAGTCATCAAAACCATAATTATCTCATTTGTGGATTCACGATTTTGTGAAATGAGACAACTGCTGCCTTAATAGAAATTAGGGACATGCTTTCAGAACTGTGCCTATTTGCCCAACAAAACCGATCACATACTTGCGAAGGAAAATGCATTATGAGGGTCACTGATCTTATCTAAAACATTACTAGACATATTGATAATATTCGCACTTTTGTCATCCAAATGAATGAAGGTGCAGGATGGGGAGATTGGGGTTTTGGCTCATGGTACAACTGGCTAAATAATATGGCTATGTATGGTGCTATTGTTTTAATTGGTCTTTTTATTGGTTTTGGTATAATTAAGTGTATTATTGCTAAAATATTAACTTCTATTGACAATATTGGTTCCACCCAGAAAATGCTTGTTCATTTAAATCATGATGAGGCAGCATCATTGCCTGCCCTTGGTTTCCCTTCGGAGGAAGAGGAAGTATGGCAATCTTTTGCTGCCATTGAATTGGATTAATTTGATCAATGCCTTTATGATGTGGTCATAGCATGGCCAAAGGGGGGAATGAGGATCTAAAATTTGAATTTAGGCAACAATTATATGTCGATTTTTATTTACTACAAAATGGTTTCTCAATTTAAAAAAAGAATACTATAAAATGGCCTGTGAACCTGTACTGCAGATTTGCAGAACTAAGCTGAAATTCAAAGATAAGAGGACAATAGAGTTTTCATAAACCGAATACTGACACACTAATTGACCATTTGAACTAACTTTGAACTGATACATAGCATGACAATTTTGTAAATAAGCTATTTTTTCCAAAGAATACTATTGGATTAGCCTGTCTTCAATTATGTCACCATATTACAGTTGATTGGACTTTTCTTGTAATTAAGAACTCTTTCCCAGGAAATATCATTGGATTAACTTGCTGTAAATCATGCCACCTTATCATATGTGATTCGTCTTTCTTGTAATTAAGGCTGTACTATTTCTTTAAAAACATATAAATAATGTGTAATTTTCAAATGTAATTGTGCAATTTCACCATGGAACACAGAAGCTTCAATCTCTGTGTAGCTGGATAGAATTGCATCAAGGTACCTTCATTCAATAAACTATTGACCCTTGCTTTTGAACAGTCCGCATTTGTCGATTCTTTTGACCGATCTCAAACCAAGAGGCCCCTCTTGAGGGGTCATAGATCTTCAACTCCACCAATCTTCGTGTCATTTGCAAACTTACTGATCAGACCAACAGTACTCTCTTCGAGATCATTTATGTATATTACAAACAACAGTGACCCCAGCACTGATCCTTGTGGAACACCATTGGTCACCTTTCTCCATTGTGAGAAACTCCTTTCAACTTCTAGTCTCTGTCTCCTGTTGCTCAACCAGTTCTTTATCTACCTAGCTAGAACACCCTGCACACTGTGTGACTGCATTTTCTCTATTAGCTTACCATGGGGAACCTTTTCAAACGCCTTACTAAAGTCCATGCATATGACATCTTTAATCAAACTGTGTTTTTCCAAATAACCATAAATCCTATCTCTCAGAATCCTTTCCAGTACCTTGCTTACCACAGATGTAAGACTGATTGATCTGTAGTTCTCAGGGATATCCCCATTCTCTTTCTTGAACAGAGGAACAGCACTTGCCTCCCTCCCATCATCTGGTACTCCTCCCGTGGAGAGTGAGCATGCAAAGACCATCTCCAAAGGCGCAGCAATCTCATTCCTCAGTTCCCATAGTAACCTTAGATATATCAGGTCGGCCCTGGGGCCTTGTCTATGTTAATGCTTCCCAGAATTTCCAGGACATCTCCTTCCTTAATTTCAATCTGTTCAAGTCTATTAACCTGGTCCATGGTATTCTCACCATCAACAAGGTCCATCTCTCTGGTGAATACTGAAGCAAAAAACTCATTTTTAAATTCATTAATGAGACTTGGGCATCGCTGGCTGGCCAGCACTGATAGCACATTCTTATTTCCCCTTGAGAGGTGGTGGTGAGCTGCCTTCTTGAATCGCTGCAGTCCACTTGCTGTGGATTGACCCACAATACCAGTAGGGAGGGAATTTCAGGATTTTGACCCAACAATTGTGAAGGAACGACGTTATATTTCCAAGTGGTGAGTGGCTTGGAGGGGAACCTACATGGGTGGTGTTCCCATGTATCTGCTGCCCTTGTCCTTCTAGGTGGAAGTCGTCATGGGTTTGAAAGGTGTTCTCTAAGGATCTTTGGTGAACTTCCGCAATGTATCTTGTGGATAGTACACACTGCTGCTACTGAGCACCAGTAGTGGAGGGATTGAACGTTTGTAGATGTGGTGTCAATCAAGCAGGTTGCTTTGTCCTGGATGGTGTCAAACTTCTTGAGTGTTTTTGGAGCTGTATCCATCCAGGCAAGTGGGGAGTATTCCATCACACTCCCGACTTGTACTTTGTAGATGCTGTATAGACTTGGGGGTGTAAAAGAGGTGAGTTCTCCGCCACAGTATCCCTAGACTTGACCAGCTCTTGTATTTGTGTGTTGAGTCCAGTTCAGTTTCTGGCCAATGGTAACGCCAAGGATGTTGCCAATAAGGGATTCAGAGATGGTAATACAATTGAATGTGGTAGTTACAGTATCACTTCTTGGTGATGGCCATTGTCTGGCATTTGGGTGGCACAAATGTTACTTGCCACTTGTCGGCCCAAGCCTGGATATTGCCCAGATTGTGTTGCATTTAATCACGGATTGCTTCAGTATCTGAGGAGTCGCATAAAGTGCAGACCCTAGCGTCTTAGAATCAAAGAGATGTACAGCATGGAAACAGACCCTTCGGTCCAACCCGTCCATGCCGACCAGATATTCCAACCCAATCTAGTCGCACCTGCCAGCACCCGGCCCATGTCCTTCCAAACCCTTCCTATTCATATACCTATCCAAATGCTTCTTAAATGTTGCAATTGTACCAGCCTCCACCACATCCTCTGGCAGCACATTCCATACACGTACCACCCTCAGTGTGAAAAAGTTGCCCCTTAGGTCTCTTTTATATCTATCCCCTCTCACCCTAAACCTATGCCCTCTATTTCTGGACTCCCTGACCCCAGAGAAAAGACTTTGCCTATTTACCCCATCCATGCCCCTCATAATTTTGTAAACCACGATAAGGTCACCCCTCAGCCTCCGACACTCCAGGGAAAACAGCCCCAGCCTGTTCAGCCTCTCCCTATAGATCAAATCCTCCAACCCTGGCAACATCCTTGCAAATCTTTTCTGAACCCTTTCAAGTTTCACAACATCTTTCCTATAGGAAATTGCACACAATATTCCAACAGTGGCCTAACCAATGTCATGTACAGCCGCAACATGACCTCCCAACTCCTGTACTCAATACTCTGACCAATAAAGGAAAGCACACCAAACGCCTTCTTCACTATCCTATCTACCTGCGACTCCACTTTCAAGGAGCTATGAACCTGTCCTCCAAGGTCTCTTTGTTGAGCAACACTGCCTAGGACCTTACCATTAAGTGTATACATCCTGCTAAGATTTGCTTTCCCAAAATGCAGCACCTCGCATTTATCTGAATTAAACTCCATCTGCCACTTCTCAGCCCAATGGCCCGTCTGGTCAAGATCCTGTTGTAATCTGAGGTAACCCTCTTCGCTGTCCACTTCACCTCCAATTTTGGTGTCATCTGCAAACTTACTAACTGTACCTCTTATGCTCGCATCCAAATCATTTATGTAAATGACAGAAAGTAGAGGACCCAGCATCAATCCTTGTGGCACTCCTCTGGTCACAGATCTCCAGTCTGAAAAACTACCCTCCACCACCACCCTCTGTCTTCTTCCTTTGAGCCAGTTCTGTATCCAAATGGCTAGTTTACCCTGTATTCCGTGAAATCTAACCTTGCTAACCAGTCTCCGATGGGGAACCTTGTCGAACGCCTTACTGAAATCCATATAGATCACATCTATCGCTCTGCCCTCATCAATCTTCTTTGTTACTTCATCAAAAAACTCAATCAAGTTTGTGAGACATGAATTCCCATGCACAAAGCCATGTTGACTATTCCGAATCAGTCCTTGCCTTTCCAAATACATGTACATCCTGTCCCTCAGGATTCCATCCAACAACTTGCCCACCACCGAGGTCAGGCTCACTGGTCTATAGTTCCCTGGCTGGTCCTTACCACCCTTGTTTAACAGTGGCACCACGTTAGCCAACCTCCAGTCTTCAGGCACCTCACCTGTGGCTATTAATGATACAAATATCTCAGCAAGAGGCCCAGCAATCACTTCTCTCGCTTCCCACAGAGTTCTAGAGTACACCTGAATACGTCCTGGGGATTTGTCCACCTTTACCCGTTTCAAGACATCCAGCACTTCCTCGTCTGTAATATGGACAATGTGCAAGGTGTCACCATCTATTTCCCTACAGCCTATGTCTTCCATATCCTTTTCCACAGTAAATACTGATACAATATACTCATTTAGTATCTCCCCCATTTTCTGCCGCTCCACACAAAGGCCGCCTTGCTGATCTTTGAGGGGCCCTATTTTCTCCCTAGTTATCCTTTTGTCCTTAACGTATTTGTAAAAACCTTTTGGATTTTCCTCAATTCTATTTGCCAAAGCTATCTCATGTCCCCTTTTTGCCCTCCTGATTTCCCTTTTAAGTATACTCCTACTGCCTTTATACTCTTCTAAGGAATCACTCGATCTATCCTGTCTATACCTTACATATGCTTCCTTTTTTTTCTTAACCAAACCCTCAATTTCTTTAGTCATCCAGCATTCCCTATACCTACCAGCTTTTCCTTTCACCCCTGTGCAATCATTGGCAAACATCTCCACTTCTAACCTTATGACAGAGGGAAGGCTGTTGATGAAGCAGCTGAAGATTGTTGGGCCTAGGATGTCCTGGAGTTGAGATGACTGACCCTCCACAACCATGGGGTGATTCCTGAGGAAGGGCTCATGCCCGAAACGTCGATTCTCCTGCTCCTTGGATGTTGCTTGACCTGCTGCGCTTTTCCAGCAATACATTTTCAGCTCTTTCTCCTCCACAACCACAACCATCCTCCTTTGTGTCAGATATGACTCTAACCAGCAGAGTGTTTGTCACCTCTTACCCACTGATTCCAGTTTTGCCAGGACTCCTTGATGGCATACTCAGTCAATGCAGCTTTGATATCACTCTCACCTCCCCTCTGGAATACAGCTGTTTTGTCTTGTCCATGTTTGAACCAAGGCTGTAATGTGATCAGGAGCTGAGTGACCCTGGTGAAACACAAGCTGGACGCCACTGATTGTTGTTGCTGGTTGTTGATGAGCAGATGCTGCTTGATAGCACAGTTGATGACCCCTTCCATCACTTTACTGATGATGGCGAGCAGACTGATTGGGCGGTAAATGGCCGGATTGGATTTGTCCTGCTTTTTATGTACAGGACATACCTGGGCAATTTTCCACATTGTTGGGTAGATACCAATGTTGTAACTGTACTGCAAGAGCTTGGCTAGGGGAGCGGCAAGTTCTGGAGCACACATCTTCAGTACTATTGCTGGAATGTTATCCTTTGCAGTATCCAGTGCCTCCAGCCGTTTCTTGATGTGACATGGGGTGAATCGAATTGGCTGGAGACTGGTTTCTGTGATGCTGGAGACCACTGGAGGAGCCCGAGATGGATCATCCGCTCGGCACTTCTGATTGAAGATTGGATCGAATGCTTCAGCCTTATCTTTTGCCCTGATGTGTTGGGCTCTTCCATCATTGAGGATGGGGATATATGTAGAGCCTTCTCCTCCTCCAATGAGTTGTTTAATTATCCATCGCCATTCACAACTGGATATGGAAGAACTGCAGAGCTTAGATTTGTCCATCACTTGCTGTTTATGAAGTTTTGTATGCAAGTAGTCCTGTTTGGTAGCTGCACCAGGTTGATACCTCATTTTTAGGTCTCCGTGAGGTTGCTCCTGGCATGCCTTCCTGCTCTATCCATTGAATCAGGGTTGACCCCCTGGCTTGACGGTGAAGGTGGAAAATGAAGTTTTAAAATTAAATTTGTACTGACCCTTGTTTTGCACTATAATGTGATATACTGTCAGATTTCCTGCAAACAGACTTGCAGGAGGGCCTCTGTGGTCATGGTCTGTGGTTACGCAGCAGAGCTGAGACAGCTAAAACGGCTGCAGTCAGCTTCTAAGAAAAACCGCAAGGCGATTCAGAGCTCTGTGTCACATAGGCTGGGTTATGTAATTATCTTGATTATACAGATGGTTCTGTATAAACCTTTGGTAGTTGCCTGTACTCTGCGAGAAGCTAGATTTGACTGCCATGTGGTAACATTCCTATGCTTCTCCCAAAAGCCTTTGTCTTTAGGAAATGACTTCTGATTGACTTCTATGTTTGTAATGTGGCATAATTTTACCTACAACATTGGTAATGGTTAAGTGGGGGATGTGCCAGGCCATGAGGTTGCAGATTATGCAGTTCTGCTGCTGTTGATGGCCCACAGCGCCTTATGGATGCCTAGTCTTGAGCTGCTAGATCAGTTCGAAGTCTGTCCCATTTGGCGTGGTGATAGTACCACACACATAATTGAGGTTATGTCAATGTGAAGGCGGGACTCCGTCTCCACAAGGACAATGCGGTGGTCACTTTTACTTATTCTCTCACAGACAGATGCTTCTGCAGCCGGCAAGTTAGTAAGGATGAGGTCAAGTATATTTTTCCTCTTGTTGGTTCCTTCACCACCTGCCGCAGACCCACTCTCGCAGCTATATCCTTTAGGACCCAACCAGTTCAATCAGTAATGCTGCTGCCAAGCCACTTTTGGTGGTGGACGTTGAAATCTCCAGAGTATATTTTGTGTCCTTGCCACCTTCAGTGCTTCCTCAAAGTGTTATTCAACATGGAGGAGTACTGGTTCATCAGCTGAAGGAGACTGTACGTGGTAACCAGTAAGAGGTTTCCTTGCCCATGTTTAGCGTGCAGGGCAACTCCCTCCCTACTGTGCTGCCACCGCTGCTGGGTCTGTCCTGCCGGTGGGACAGGACATATCCACGGATGGTAATGGTGGTGTCCGGGTGTTATCTGTAAGGTATGATTCCGTAAGAATGACAATGTCAGGCTTGACTAGTCTGTGAGACAGCTCTCCCAATTTCCCAATAGTTCCCAGACGTTGGTAAGGAGGATTTTGCATTGTTGACAGGGGTGTATGTGTTTTTGTTGTTGTCTTTTCTAGCCCCAAGGTGGATGCCAGGTAGTCCGTCCAGTTTCATTTCTTTGTTGTGACTTTCTAGTGATAGTGATAGAGGGGGTAAATTCAGAACAGAAATGCGGAGACATTTCTTCAGCCAGAGAGTGGTGGGCCTGTGGAATTCATTGCCGCAGAGTGCAGTGGAGGCCAGAACGCTAAATGTCTTCAAGGCAGAGATTGATAAATTCTTGATGTCACAAGGAATTAAGGGCTACGGGCAGAATGCGGGTAGGTGGAGTTGAAATGCCCATCAGCCATGATTGAATGGCGGAGTGGACTCAATGGGCCGAATAGTCTTACTTCCGCTCCTATGTCTTATGGTCTTATGGATACAACTGAGTGGCTTGTTTGGCCATTTCAGAGGGCAGTTGAGAGTCACATGTAGGCCAGACGAGTAATTAGAGACAAAAAAAACCTGCATATGCTGGAATCCAAAATAGCCAGGCAGGAGGCTGGAACAACACAAAAAGTCAGGCAACATCAGGAGGTGGAGAAGTTGATGTTTCAGGTGTAACCCTTCTTCGGGACCCAGGTAAGGATGGTAGATTTCCTTCCCGAAAGGACATTAGTGAACCAGATGGATTTTTTCAACAATTTAGGGCCTTCCCTATCTCTTCAGACTCCCTCCACTATCCCTGATCGGCCCTACCCTCTCTCTGATCATTCTCTTATTCTACAATGTACATCTCCACATGTAGAATGCCTGTAGGTTTTTTTCCCCAAACCTTCCCGCCAAGGCTTTTTCATGCCCCATCCTAATTGTCCTCAGTCCATTTTTCAGTTCTTTCCTAGCTACCCTGTAATCTTCTAAAGCTGTGCCAGATCCTTGCTTCCTCAACCTTAAGTAAGCTTCCTTTTTTTAATTCATGAGAAATTCCTCTTCTCTTGTCATCCAAGGCTCCTTCACCTTACCATTCCTTGCCTGTCTCAGTGGGACATAATTACCAAACACTTGCAACAAGTGCACCTTAAACAGCCTCCTCACTTCTGCTGTGCATTTCCCGCAGAACCATTGTTCCCAATTTATATTCCACAGCTCCTACCTATCTGAAGCCCTGCACCAATCCCATAGCAACGTATTTAGCTGCACTCACTCCCTGTTCCTCACTTCACTAGCACGTGGCACTGATAGGAATCCTCAGATTACTACTCTGCTTGTCCTGCTTTTTAGATTCCAACCTAACTTCCTGAAATCTCTTTGTCGATCCTCATCCCTTTTCCAAGCTATGTCATTGGTGCCAAAATGCACCATGACTTCTGGCTGCTCACCCTCCCCCCTCAGAATCTTGTAGACTCGATCAGAGACATCCCGGACCCTGGCACCTGGGAGGCAACATACTTTCTGGGAGTCCTGTTCGTGACCACAGAATCTCCCGTCCATTCCGCTAACTATTGAGTCTCCTACCACTAGTGCATTTCTATTCTCCTCCACTTCTCTTCCGAGCCACAGAGACAGGCTCACTGCCAGAGACCTGGCCACAAAGGCTTTCCGCTGGTAGGTCAACCCCCCCCAACAGTATCCAAAACGGTTTACTTATTATTGAGGGGAACAGTCATAGGGGAAGCCTGTACTGTCTGCCTGTTCCCTATCCCCTGACTGTAACCCATCTACCTTTATCCTGGACCTGAGGTGAGACTACTTCCCTGTAACTCCTCTCTACTCCACCCTCCACTTCCCAAATGACCTGAAGTTTATCCAGCTCTTGCTCCAGTTCCCTAACATGGTTCGCAAGAAGCTGGAGTTGGTTGCACGTCCCGCAGATTAAGTCAGTGGGGACACTAGTGGTGACCCTTACCTCCCACATCCTACAGGAGGAGCATACAACTGCCCTAACATCCATTCCTACTGTTCTGAATTCCCAAAGAGAATATTGAAAAAACGAATAACCTTATCCTGCACACAGAACCTTTAGTTTTGGTTAGGGGAAGAGGATGGATGGAAGACACTACCTAAGTATGTTTCAGGCTAGATAAAGACAGCCAGAACACTTGACTAATCTAACTGAATATTTTGATGAAGCAACAGAGGTTGATACAAGAAAAGCAATTTCTGTTTTGTTTGTTTCAGATCTCTAACATCTGCACTTCTTTGTTTTATTCAAAATATAAGAGTTTTAAATTACCTGGACAAATCCAAAAGGGAAGTCTATTTGTGTGGCTCCTCCAGAGCCTTGATGGAAAACCTGCCTCCAATCCTCTATCATTGCTGGGAAGGTGCAGTTATACTGTGCAATGTGCCAATTTGTGTTTGCTTCACCTGAAAGAAAATGTCATGAAGCAAAACTGAGCCTCAAAAACGATATGGGCAAACCTCTCACATCACATTCACTATTCAAGCAAAGAGCATCAACATCAATCCACATAACTCAAAGTCCTCCCACTTTACAATGAAAACAGCCTTTCTTTGGTCAATTTAATTTAATTCAAATGCATCGCACAAACTAAGTGAGGATGAGGATTTTAATTCTCGCCTACCGACAGGAAATCCTCGAAGTCCTCAACTGTAGATTGTGAAGGAGCAAAAATGGCCTTTAATAGAGTGATATGTACTTCTTGTCAGATGTGGGAGTTTAAAGAGAGTTTAAGGGTTATTGCAGATTATATCTGCCATAAATGCTGTTGGCTGTGGATCTTATCAGATCGAGTGGATCGGTTGGAGAGACAGTTAGAAGCGATGAGGAATTTGCAACAGCAACAGTATGTGATGGATGGCAGTTATAGGAAGGGGGGAAAGTCTCAGATACAGTCACAGATACAATAACTCCAGGAAAGGTAAGAGAGGTAGGCAATTAGTGCAGGAGTATTTTGTGGATATACCCATTTCAAACAGTTATGCTGTTTTGGAAAATATAGGGGGTGATGGATTCTCAGGGGAACATAGCACGAACAGCCAAGTTTCTGGTATTGAGACTGGCTCTAATGCAACGAGGGGTACATTGGCTTCCAAGAGATCAATTGTGTTAGTGGATTCTCTAGTCCGAGGTACGGACAGACGTTTCTGTGGCCAGCAGCGAAAAAGCAGAATGGTGTGTTGCTTCCCTGGCGCCAGGATCAAGGATGTCTCCGAGAGGTGCAGAATGTTCTCATGGGGGAGAGGGCCCAGCAAGAGGTCATTGTCCACATTGGAACTAACAACATAGGAAGGGAAAAGGTTGAGATTCTGAAGGGAGATTACAGGAAGTTAGGTAGAATTTTAAAAAGGAGGTCCTCGAGAATAATAATATCTGGATTACTCCCAGGGCTTCGAGCTAGTGAGGGCAGGAATAGGAGGATAGAGCAGATGAATACATGGCTGAGGAGCTGGTGTATGGGAGAAGGATTCACATTTTTGGATCATTGGAATCTCTTTTGGTGTAGAAGTGATCTGTACGAGAAAGACAGATTGCACCTAAATTGGAAGGAGACTAATATACTGGTAGGGAAATTTGCTAGAGCTGCTCAGGAGGATTCAAACTAGTAAGGTGGGGGTTGGGACCCAGGGAGATAGTGAGGAAAGAGATTAATCTGAGTCTGGTACAGTTGAGAACAGAAGTGAGTCAAACAGTCAGGGCAGACAGGAACAAGGTAGGACTAATAAATTGAACTGCATGCATTTCAATGCAAGGGGGCCTAACAGGGAAGGCAGATGAACTCAGGGCATGGTTAGGAACATGGGACTGGGATACCATAGCAATTACAGAAACATGGCTCAGGGATGGGTAGGACTGGCAGCTTAATGTTCCAGGATACAAATGCTACAGGAAGAATAGAAAGAGAGGCAAAAGAGGAGGGGGGGGGGGGAAACTGTGTGGCATTTTTGATACGGGATAGCATCATAACTGTGCTGAGGGAGGATATTCCCGGAAATACATCCAGGGAAGTTATTTGGGTGGAACTGAGAAATAAGAAAGAGATGATAACCTTACTGTGACTGTATTATAGACCCCCTAATAGTCAGAGGGAACTTGAGAAACAAACTTGTAAGGAGATTTCAGTTATCTGTAAGAATAATAGGGTGGTTATGGTAGGGAATTTTAACTTTCCAAACATAGATTGGCACGGCCATAGTGTTAAGGGTTTAGATGGAGAGGAATTTGTTAAGTGTGTACAAGACAATTTTCTGATTCAGTATGTGGATGTACCTTGGGAAATTAGGCAGGGCAGGTGACTGAGGCCAGCGACAATAATTCTATTAGATTTAAAATAATGATGGAAAAGGATAGACCAGATCTAAAAGTTGAAGTTCTAAATTGGGGAAGGCCAATTTTGATAATATTAGGCAAGAACTTTCAAAAGCTGATTGGGGGCAGATGTTTGCAGGTAAAGGGACAGCTGGAAAATGGGAAGTCTTCAGAAATGAGATAACGAGAATCCAGAGAAAGTAAATTCCTGTTAGGGTGAAAGGAAAAGCTGGTAGGTAGAGGAAATGCTGGATGATTAAAGAAATTGAGGGTTTGGTTAAAAAAAGAGGAAGCATATGTCAGGTATGATTTGGAGATGCCGGTGTTGGACTGGGGTGTATAAAGTTAAAAATCACACAACACCAGGTTATAGTCCAACAGGTATAATTGGAAGCACACTAGCTTTCGGAGCGACGCTCCTTCATCAGGTGGTAGTGGAGGGCTCAATCCTAACACACAGAATTTATAGCAAAAATTTACAGTGTGATGTAACTGAAATTATACATTGAAAAATGGATTGTTTGTTAAGCCTTTCATCTGTTAGAATACAGTGACAGTTTCACTTCTTTCATGCGTAAATCACAAAACCTTTCTTTAAAAAAAGTTGCATTCTCGGGTTAGCTGTTAACAATGGTGATACTAAGACAATATGTTGAAGGTGTTAGCCCCCTGTGTTCTCTGTCTATGCCATGATGTTTAGATTGATTCTAATCTAAAAAGTGAGATAACGGAGTTTTACATAAATTCATGCAATTTTTGAGCTCAGAGTTCTACATGAGTGCATGCAGTTTTTGAGCAAAGTACAATGTAACCCTTAAAGGTTTTGTGATTTACACATGAAAGAAGTGAAATTATCACTGTATTCTAACAGATGAAAGGCTTAACAGACAGTCAATTTTTCAATGTACAATTTCAGTTACATCACACTGTAAATTTTTGCTATAAACTGTGTCAGGATTGAGCCCTCCACTACCATCTGATGAAGGAGCGTCGCTCTGAAAGCTAGTGTGCTTCCAATTAAACCTGTTGGACTATAACCTGGTGTTGTGTGATTTTTAACTATGTCAGGTATAGACAGGATAGATCGAGTGAATCCTTAGAAGAGTTTAAAGGCAGTAGGAGTATACTTAAAAGGGAAATCAGGAGGGCAAAAAGAGGACATGAGATAGCTTTGGCAAGTAGAATTAAGAAGAATCCAAAGGGTCTTTACAAATACATTAAGGACAAAAGGGTAACTAGGGAAAGAATAGGGCCCCTCAAAGATCAGCAACGTTGCCTTTGTGTGGAGCCACAGAAAATGGGGGAGATACCAAATAAGCACTGTGGAAAAGGACATGGAAGATATAGAATTCCAGGAAATAGATGGTGACATCTTGAAAAAATGTCCATATTACAGAGGAGGAAGTGCTGGATAGTCTTGAAACGCATAAAAGTGGATAAATCCCCAGGACCTGATCAGGTGTACCCTAGAACTCTGTGCAAAGCTACAGAAGTGATTGCTGGGCCTCTTGCTGAGATATTTGTATCATCGATAGTCACAGGTGTGGTGCCGGAAGACTGGAGGTTGGCTAACGTGGTGCCACCGTTTAAGAAAGGTGGTAAGGACAAGCCAGGGAACTATAGATCAACCTCAATTATCCAAATATCAATTATCCGAATATTTGATTATCTGAAGGCGATCTCAAGGTCCCGATAAAAATATTACGTCAAAGAGCTGTTTCAACCCTGATCGCGTGCAATGATTAAAAATGAACCCGGCTCACTGAATAGCTGCCTGTATCCGAGCCATGCCTCCTTCTTCCTTCTGGTCAAAGCCACAATATCTCTTGTCATCCAGGGTTTCCCTATTCCGGCCAACCTTGCCTTTCACCCTCACAGGAACATACAGACCTTGAACTCTAGCTATCTCACCTTTCAAGGCCTCCCACTTGTCAGAGATTCCTTTGCTTGCAAACAAACTTTTGTGATATGCATTATTTTAAGTTTCTCCTTCCTTATGGCTCTTGATTTTCTACTATTCCTCGAATTCTTTTTCTGTCCTCTAGACTGAAAATAGATAAAAATTATTCCAAGCCTATGCCATTTCCTTATTTACCACTTTCAATTTCCCAGTTTTAATGTCTAAAATAACACTGATCTTTTCCTTGTAATACACCTTTCAAAGCTTTTCCTATCTTTACTTTTGCCAGTTTATTCACATAATCCAATTTCACCCTCCTAATTTTCATTCTTCACTTGTTACTTGTTTATAAAACAATAGCAATCTACTAGGATTCTGGGTAATCCAAGATGGAAGACAGGAAAAAGATTTGTGGCTGTAAGAGCTGCTCCTTTTTGAAGGGTTTTAGGAGTGGGAGGTGATCTCCTTGAATTCCAGGAGCAACAATTACTGTTTTTTATGCTGTTGCATTGTTTTAGAACTTTGGAGAAAATAAGTCAAAACAATGATACTTTTAAAAGGGAGAAAGACCAACAAAAGGCTAAGACATTGTCAGTGAGGAAGAGAGAGAAAGAAGCCTACACTGCTAACTGACACAGCAGTGAACTTGCACAACTACTGTCTTTGCTGCTGAGTTCATTTACCTCTGGACATCACAGTGCATCTAGAAAAAAATAACAAACAGTGAAATTCACAGCTAACCTTGGAGGAACCTGTGTGGGAGAGCTCACAGCACAGGAACAGATAACAGCATAGTTTTTAAATGTAGCCTTGCAATAAGTCTACGGTAGTGAGTAGGAGTACTGAGTAGAGTGGGTTCTTTCGCAATTATATATTTTATTGAAATCTGTCTCTTGATCAAATTTTGAAAATATAAACCATAAGTATAAAGTTAACCCGGAGCACTTCTTTTAATAGCAAAAGTCTGTGCTATTTTCTGGGTCAGCAGATTGTGAAGGAACAAAGATAGCCTTTAGTAGATATGATCTTCTTGGAGTCATAGAGTCATAGAGATGTGCAGCATGGAAACAGACCAACTCATCCATTAGATATCCCAATTTAATCTCGTCCCATTTGACAGCACTTGGCCCATATTCCTCTAAACCCTTCCTATTAAAAGGTATCTGAATGGAAATATATGAAATGTTGCAATTGTACCAGCCTGCACCACATATTGGTTAGGCCACTTTTGGAATATTGCGTGGAATTCTGGTCTCCCTCGTATTGATAATATTGTGAAATTTGAAAGGGTTCAGAAAAGATTTACCAGGATGTTGCCAGGGTTGGAAGATTTGAGCGATAGGGAGAGGCTGAACAGGCCGGGACTGTTTTCCCTGTCAGAAGCTGAGGGGTGATTTAGAGAGGTTTATAAAATCATGAGGAGCATGGATAGGGTAAATAGACAAGGTTTTTTTCCCTGGGGTGGGGGAGTTCAGAACAAGAGGGCATAGGTTTCGAGTGAGAGGGGAGATATATAAAAGGGATCTAAGGGACAAATTTTTCACACAGATGGTAGTGCATGTATGGAATGAACTGCCAGAGGGAATCGTGAAGGCTGGGACATTTACAACATTTAAAAGATATCTGGACATCTGAATAGGAAAGATTCAAAGGGAAATGGGCCAAGTGCTGGCAAATGGGACTAGATTAGTTTAGAATAACTGATTGGCTGGGCCAAGTTGGACCAAAAGGTCTGTTTCCTTGATGTACTTCTATGTGACTCTATGACTCTACCTCCAATTATTGCATTATTGGACACTTTTTTTTTATAGAACCCTTAACTAAGTCATAGAACATAGAAAAGTACAGCACAGAACAGATTCTTCAGCCCACGATGTTGTGCCGAGGATTATTTCTAATCTAAAATAAAATAACCTAACCTACGTACCCCTCAATTCACTGCTATCAATCTGCATTTGCAGCAGTTGCTTGAATGTCCCGAATGACTCTGCTTCCACCACCACTGCTGGCAACACATTCCATGCATTCAAAACTCTGTGCGTAAAGAACCTTCCTCTGACATCTCCTCTATACCTTCCTCCTAATATCTTAAAACTATGACCCCCTCATGCCAGTCAATCCTGCCCTGGGGAAATGTCTCTAGCTATTGACTCTATGCATGCCTCTCATTAGCTTGTATACCTCAATCAGGTCCTCCAGAGAGAAAAATCCAAGCTTAGTCAACCTCTCTTCGTAAGGCCATCCCTCCAGTCCAGGCAGTATCCTGGTAAACCTTCTTTGCACCCTCTCCAAAGCCTCCGTATCTTTCCTATAGTAGGGCAACCAAAACTGAACACAATATTCCAAATGTGGTCTCACCAGGGACTTAGAGCTACAGCAAAACCTCGCAGCTCTTAAACTCGATTCCGCTGTTCATGAAAGCCAAAACACCATATGCTTTCTTAACAACCCCATCCACTTGGGTGGCAACCTTGAGGGATCTATGCACTTGAACACCAAGATCTCTTTGTTCCTCCACACTGCCAAGAATCCTGTCTTTAATCCTACATTCAGCATTCAAGTTTGACCTTCCAAAATCCATCACTTCTCAGTTATCCAGGTTGAATTCCATCTGCCATTTCTCAGGCCAGCTCTGCATCCTGTCTATGTCGCGCTGCAGCCAGCGATAGCCCTCGATACTATCAATGGCACCTCCAACTTTTGTTAACCCACCCCTCAACCTCCTCATCCAAGTCATTTATAAAAACTACAAAGAACAGAGCCCTGGGGGAGACCACTCAACCACTGATCTCTAGGCAGAATACTTTCCATCTACAACCACTCTCTGCCTTCTGTCAACCAACCAATTCTGAATCCAAATGGCCAAATCCTCCTGTATCCCATACCTCCTGACTTTATGAATGAGCCTACAATGGGGAACCTTATCAAATGCCTTGCTGATGAAGTCCATATACACCACATCCACTGCTCGACCTTTGTCGACTTGTCTCGTCACTTCCTCAAAGAACTCAATAAGATTAGTGAGGCATGACTTGCCCCTCACAAAGCCATGCTGACTGCCTTTAATCATGCTATGCTCTTCCAAATTGTCATAAATCCTATCTCACAGAGTTCTTTCCAAAACCTTGCTGACCATAGACGTAAGACTGACTGATATGTAATTGCCAGGGACCTCCCTATTCCCTTTCTTGAAAAGAGGAACAACATTCGCCTCCCTCCAGTCCTCCGGTACGATGCCCATGGAGAGTGAGATCTTTGCCAACGGCTTAGCAACCTAGGATAAATCTGGTCTGGCCTTGGGGACTTAATGTTGCCAAAATTTTCAGCACATCAACTTCATCAATCCTGATCTGGTCAAGCCTGTATCCCAGCTCCGCAAAGTCCTCATTCACAACAAGGTCCCTTTCCTCAGTGAAAACCGAAGCAAATAAACTCATTTAGGGCTTCCCTATCTGCTCAAACTCGACGCACAAGTTCCCTACGCTATCCCTGATCGGCCCTACCTTCTCCCTGATCATTCTCTTATTCCTCACACCTGAGTACAATGTCTTTGTGTTCTCCCTAATCCTTCCTGCAAAGTCTTTATTGTGCCCCCTCCTGGCTCTCCTCAGTCCATTTCTGAGCTCCTTTCTAGTAAGCCTGTAATCCTCTAAAGCTGTGCTAGATCCTTGCTTCCTCCACCTTATGTAAGCTGCCTTCTTCCTTTTTACGAGAAGCTCCTCTGTTCTTGTCATCCAAGGTTCCTTAATCTTAATCTTATCCCTTCTTGCCTGTCTCAGAGGAACAAATTTATGCATCACTCACAACTACTGCTTCTAAAACAGTCTCCACATGTCCGTTGTACCCATTCTGTGGAACAATTGCTCCCATTCTGTACTTCGCAACTCCTGGCTGATAGCGTCATAATTTCCTCTTCACTAATTAGATACCTTCCCTTGGTAACTGCTCCTTTCCCTCTCCAAGGCTATGGTAAATGTGAGGCAGTTGTGGTCACTGTCACCAAAGTGTTCTCCCACCGCGAGATCTGACACCTGTCCTGGTTTATTCCAAAATGGCCTCTCTCCTTGTCAGCCTGTCTATATACTGAGTAAGGAAGCTCTCCTGAACACACACAAAAACAGCTCCATCCAAACCATTTGCACTAAGGAGGTTCCAGCCGATATTGGGAAAGTTGAAGTCACCCATAACAACAACCCTGCTACATCTGCATTTTTCCAAAATCTGCCTCCCTATGAATTCTTCAATCTCCCTACTGCTATTAGGGAAACCCCCAATGAGGTGGCTGCTCTCTTGCTGTTCCTCACTTCCACCCATACTGACTCAGTAGACAAACCATCCTCAACAACCTTTGTTTCTGTAGCTGTGATGTATTCTCTGATTAGCAATGCCACATCCCGTCCTCTTTTTCCACCATCCTTTTAAATGTTCTAAACCCTGGAACATCTAGCAACCATTCCTGCCCCTGTGAAACCCACATCTCCTTTATGGCCAGAACATCATATCTCCAAGTACTGATCCATGCTCTAAGTCCATCACTCTTATTTCTGACACTCCTTGCGTTAAAGCAGACACACTTTAACCAACCCTTTTGTTTCATCATGTGAAAAATCTAATAGATTCACTACATCCTGTCACTGCCCCATCCACAACTACCCCCCTCTCAGATATGTAGCTCTGATTCCCACCCCCTTGCCAAACTAGTTTAAACCCTCCCGAACCACACAAACAAATCTCCCACCCAGGACACTTGTGCCCCTCCAGTTCACGTCAACCCGTCCTTCTCTCGAAGGCATCCCATGGTGTAGGTATCTGAAGCCCTCTCTCCTGCACCAGCCCCGCAGCCACATGTTAAGCTGCACTCGCTGACCTTTCTTCACCTCACTGTCTTAGGGGCGGCATGGTGGCTCACTGCTGCCTCACAGCACCAGGGTCCCAGGTTCAATTCCAGCCTCGGGCGACTGTCTGTGTGGAGTTTGCACATTCTCCTATCTGCGTGGGTTTCCTCCCACAGTACAAAGATGTGCAGGTCAGGTGAATTGGCCATGCTAAATTGCCCATAGTGTTCGGTGCATTAGTCAGAGGGAAGTGGGTCTGGATGGGTTACTTTTCGGAGGGTCAGTGTGGACTGATTGGGCCAAAGGGCCTGTTTCCACATTGTAGGGAATCTAATCTAATCATCTTGTGGGACCGGTAGCAAACCTGAGATCACTACTCTACTCGTCCTGCTCTTCAGTTTCCAACCTAACTCTCTGTAGTCACTTTTCAGATCCTCAATCCCTTTCCTAGCTATATTTCTGGTGCCAATATGTACCACTATTTCTGGCTGCTCCCCCTCCCCCTTCAGAATCCTGTAAATGCGATCAGGTTCCGGTACAGTCTTATTTCTCAGTGGAACATAACTTTGTTGAGGGTTATGAAATATCTCCTGAAATGTCTGCCAGTGCCTCTTTACCTTTCAACCGACATACACCTCAGCCAGTCCTCTCTTCACACATCTGTAATTGTCTTTAAGTTTAGGACACTAGCTATGGACCCAGATTTCTCATTCTCAAATTGAATGTGAAATTTGACCATGTTATTATGATTGGTCTTGCCCACAAGGCCTTTTTTTGGGAGATATTCAATTAATTGTCTCATTTGATGTTATCAGGTCAAATCAAGCCTGGTTCCAGGTGATATTTTATTCTAAGAAACGGTGCTGAACACAATGAACTCATCCTCCAGGTAACATTTATGAATGCAAAGGTTAAAGTCACAGATGATTATCACAATATCTTTATTGTAAAGCCCCTGCCTACTCAGTGATGAAGATCTTAAAATGTTATCCCTATCACTGCACTCACAGTTCTTGACTCTTCTGGCTTTAAACAGCATGAACCCAACAACTAAATGAGTAGCTAAATACTGCAAGCACATTGTCACAACTTAACTGCCAAGAGTATGCAAATAATTAAGTCTCACTGTTCCACAAGCCATCAAAAAAACATATCAAATCTAAATTCGACCATCAAGATGAGCATGCCTGACTGCCATTTAGGACAAAATCAATTCACATCTGGTGCCATCATGAATAGAAATGAACTATTTATTGTAACACTTTTGACTTTAACAAATGACAGTGGAAAAAAGTATTACTATTCTACTCTTATGTGACTTGTATACTAACTACACAATACTAAGAAGCATTGTGTCGACCACAACAAGTGTCTGCGGGAGATTGACAAATTAAAAGCGCAGCTCTCATTTAGAGATGGGATAAAGTGCTCATATGAAGAGGCTAGAGAGGAAGAACAAGAAGGGATAAACTGGGATGAGCTTAGGGAATATGCACAGCATATGCCAGGAGCACAAACGATTGGGGTCCACCTCCACCCTTCTCAGAGGAGTCAACTCCTTCAGCGCTTCTGGGAACGCCCCCAGTCACAATGAACCCGATAACAACTGAAAGGCAGTTTGGAGGCACCGAAGCCCCAGCAACCTCCAAAGGTTACAGGTGCCGTTGATTGTATCGAAGGCTATTGCAGGCTGTAACGCGACAGAGACAGGATGCAGTGCCGAATTGAGAAATGGCAGCTGGAGTTCAACCTGGATAAGTGCGAAGTGATGTTGTGAAGGGTTGTTAAGAAAGCATATGATGTTTTGGCTTTCATTAACAGGGGGATCGTGTTTAAGAGCCGCGAGGTTTTGCTGCAGCTCTACAAGTCCCTGGTGAGACCACACTTGGAATATTGTGTCCAGTTCTGGTCGCCCAATTATAGGAAAGATACGGAGGCTTTGGAGAGGGTGCAAAGAAGGTTTACCAGGATGCTGGGATGAAGGACTTGTCTTACAAAGAGAGGTTGACTAAGCTCGGACTTTCTCTCTGGAGAGAAGGAGGAAGAGAGGAGACCTGATCAAGGTATACAAGATAATGAGAGACATGGATAGAGTCAATAGCCAGAGACTTTTCCCCAGGGAAGGATTGACTGGTATGAGGGGTCATAGTTTTAAGATATTAGGAGGAAGGTATAGAAGGGATGTCAGAGGTAGGTTCTTTACACAGAGTTGTGAATGCATGGATTGCGTTGCCAGCGGTGGTGGTGGAAGCAGTGTCATTCGGGACATTTAATCGACTGCTGGACATGCACATGGACAGCAATGAATTGAGGAATGTTTAGGTTAGGTTTTGTTACTTTAGATTAGAAATAATCCTCGGCACAAAATCGTGGCCCAAAGGGCCTGTTCTGTGCTATACTCTTCTATGTTCTATGTTCAATCAAATATACGACCCCATCTACTGTAGCATAGTTAGCAGAGACCGCGAAAAAGATTCCAGAGTTTTAACCGTCAGCTGATCCAATTACGTTCTTTGTGAGGGTCAGACAGCAGAAACGTTACATGGGCTGGATGGGAGAGAGGTGAAACTCTTTGTCATGTGTTTAGGCCAGTCAGTCCAGTCTGCGATCCCAGCCCCACTAATGTAGGAGACAGAGCCCTTGCCAACATGAAAAAGGCAATCCTAACAGTGATTGGCTACAATCAAGGGACCCCGTGGATGGGTTAAACAAGTGTTGGCAAAAGAAGGGGGAACACCGTTTGCCGTTACTTATGGGTACATTTTACAGGAGTTTACAGAGACTTAGACAGAGGACAGTTATTCAAGGCTGACTCAGCTAAGTAGGCTAGGACTCTAGATTCCCATGCCTCGAAGGAGAGCAGGAAGGCCTGCATGAATTTCCACAAAGCCAAGTCACAAACGAGGCATGGATTTTGAGAAGAATGTCCTGGATATGGGAGAAAGAAGCCCATGAATTGAATAAAGGCAAGGTAGAGAAAGAAAGGAAAATGCTTTCTTTTCGAACCTCAAACCTGGGTCCGGTGTGGAGGAATGAAAGGGGGGGGGGGAATCTCTTACCAGAAAAACCCAACTCCACCATACACAGCCACAGGGAGAGATACAGGAACAAAGCAAGGGAACAATTGTCATCCAGTGCAGTGTTACACTGCAGGTGCACAGGACACTAAGCGTGGGAATGTCGAGCCCATGTGCAGCCACACTCACAGCCACAGGGACCACCAACTGCAGCGGGACCAAGGGGTGATACAGGGAGTCACCAACTACCGTTAGAATGCCCAATTCAGCAAGTTCCAGTCCCTGCTGTGGATACTAGCCAACACATATACTCCCCACTCTCAACCTATGAGGCATCCGCATGACAGTGCCAGGCTTCTGCTTCCCCAGTAAGGGTCTGCAACATGACGTGGGATAGCGTAGGCAGACCACTATTTGATGGTGAGGTGGGCTGCCCTGTCAAATTCCTTTGGGATACCAGAGGTTCCCACATAACCATGAACACCTCCAGATTTAATAATATTCCCTGGTGTACCACAGGGGCAATTGTTTTAAGTGGGTTTACTGGCCATGTAGAGGAAGGGTACATTACAGAACAAATAGAATTTAATCTAGGTGACATTACATGCCAGCACACTGCTATTTTAATCAACCTTCCTCCAGGTGCAGAATACCTACTTGGCATCAATTATATGACAAGGTGTAATCTTAATTTCGACCCAGTGAATGCCTGTATATGTCAATTATCTCTGGTCATTAATACCCCAACCATCCTGGGCCATTATGCTAATCAAGTCAGCACAATAGGGGAGTTTTAGTTCAATCCCCTAACCATGACCAAGAATCTGGCTATGAGAGAGGTGACTGTAAAGCACTAAGCATGACTTTGGCATATCCCGGGAGAGGTGATAATTGAGGGGCCCGACCCGAAATCACAAAGGCAGGGGGGAAGTGGCCAAAAGGTGATTGACAGTCTGTTACTGCAAGGAGTGCTGATACTTGTAGTCTCCACTTATAATGCTCCAATTTGGCTGGTAAGGAAAGCAGATGGGTCATTTAACCATCAATTGTCAAGAACTTAATGAAGTGACCACTCACAATGGTGAAACAGGCCCCGCAAGCGAAGTACTTCACAGTACTTGATATCAGTAATGGTTTCTAGTCTGTACCCTTAAACGGTCCTATCAGTTACAAATTCGCCTTTACCTTCCTGAACTTGTCTCTCCCAAGGGTTTCATAACTCACCCCTGATTTTTCACAGATAGTTAGCCGAGGCCTGATTGCCTAATACAATATGTGGTCAATCTATTTCTATAAACAGAAACAAAGAAAGAGGAGCACATTCAACACATTACTCGATCCGTTACACAGGCAAAATAAATCCTAAAAAGGCACGAATTCTGCAACCTCGGGTCACATATTTGGAAATGATAGTCACCCATGGGAAAAGGAAATAGACTGAAAGCGAATAGAGACGCCAGAACAGCTCTTACTCCCCAGAGATGTCAGTGCACTTTGATCTTTCCTAGGCCAGTATGAACCTTCAGGAACACATTGATGGATTTGCCCCAAAGCAGCTCCACTTTCAAAGTAGCTAAAATCGAACGCTGCCTGGAATTGGATCTCTCAACACACAGAGGCAGTAACTGATTTAAAACAAGCCCTTGCAACTGCACCTGCCTTACTGGTACCAGACCCTTACTAACCATACACCTTAGAAGTTACAGCCACAGACCAGACAATAGCTGCTGTTCTACTACAAGAGCAGCACAGTAGGCAAGGGCAAGTGGCCTATGCCTCTAGGGTCCTACAACCTATGGAACAATGGTTTTTCATGTGCAAACGACACCTCCTCACAGTGTTTTGGGCTGTCCAGTCCTTCAACTATATCACTGGCTTAACCACAGGATGCAATTATCAATTCATTACCTCCATGGTTTCGATAGTTTATTTGTTGTATGTGTAAAGTACTGAAACTGATCCATTGAGATAGGTACTTGAGAATTGTCTGTTTACCTCAATGCTTTTAGACCACATGTAGACACTCTGTGGTTACCCCTGTTGTGCATTCAAGCAATTTTAGACCATGTATAGATGTTCTGTGGTTACCTCCTGCTGAGCGCCTCTTGTAGACATTCCCACCGCCTGCTCGCTTTAGTTCCCTTTTTGTCACTATAGTTGCTGCTGAAAACTTTAATTCTGATCTAATTAAGTTTGTCCTGATCTAATTAATTCTCTCCTTTGATCCTTTCCTGTCTTTGATTCTTTCTCGGCTGACCCACAGGTGCAGTGAAGGGTTGTTTTGATTTGGCCTACCTTGATATTGAAACATACTACAGAACCACAATTTATTTGGCCATTTCTCCAATGTATAAATTATAACATTTGCTCAATTTCAAGATTCCCATTACGGAAATGTTTGTTATTGCTTTTTTTGTGAGATTTTATAACATTGTTTGGCTTTTCATTTGATCAGATAGTGAATCTTAGCCACCTACGTGTATAAATACTTTTTTTATTTAATTAATGCCTTTTTATGACTATGTGATGTATTCCCACGCTTAGTGTCCTGTGCACCTGCAGTGTAACACTGCACTGGATGACAATTGTTCCCTTGCTTTGTTCCTGTATCTCTCCCTGTGGCTGTGTATGGTGGAGTTGGGTTTTTCTGGTAAGAGATTCCCCCCCCTTCATTCCTCCACACCGGACCCAGGTTTGAGGTTCGAAAAGAAAGCATTTTCCTTTCTTTCTCTACCAAGGGCCCAAAGAGTTTGAAGGATAAGAATTGCTGCAAAACCCTGCTTAGCGCGGTAACTTGAGAATAACCCACCAAAACAGAAGACACCTCTGAGATCCTCGGAAGAAGACCATTGTACTTTCACAATTGTTTTGTATTTGCACATTTCTCCATTACCTTATTTATTTTAGTTTCTGATATTAGTTAAATGTGGCTTTCTCATGCCATCTGTAACAGTTTACTTGTTTAAATATGTATTGTGCTTTATTTGAGCTTGAATGGTCATATACCCACTGCATAGAGATTGGTCTTTTAGTATGTGATCTATCATGCTTTGCATTCAAGATCAAGAGAAGGGACTGTGGCTGGTAAGGCCGCCCTAAATAATTGATTTTTGATGAACTTCGATAAAGTGGCCATAAATTAAAGGATGCTGGGAAATGAAAGCCAGCTTTGACTAAAGTGACTGTGTCAATCCACATGCTGCAGAATCCAGACCGGCTGCAGCTGCCCACAGACAGTTTGCAAACAAATTTGACAACTGCAGACCCTGCAATACACACCCCTGAAGTTGGACTTGAATGAGACAATGGAATGTCACACTTGGGACAATCACCAGACATGGAGGTGCCTAGCATGCTTATTTGGAGGAGGCTGTTTGCACCCAGCACCTTCCAGAATGGTCACCTATGGGCCACCCTCCCATCAACATGCCAATCCCTGGTTGAGTCTAATCTATTAGAGTATTCGAATTTGATCAATCTATTGGCAGATCCTCAAGACCAACCCAAAAGGGCCCAAAGAGTTTGAAGGATAAGAATTGCTGCAAAACCCTGCTTAGCGCGGTAACTTGAGAATAACCCACCAAAACAGAAGACACCTCTGAGATCCTCGGAAGAAGACCATACAACATCATCATATGGATCCTGGCCAAGTTCTAGTGTTGTGGTATACAATCATACAAATTTAAGTTAAAACATAAGATCGTTAGCCTCTTATGGTTCTAATATTAATTGTGTCAAATAAGTGAGGATTGCTGTTTATCATTATTAAGAGTCAATTCACATTCTTTTGCTAGATATAAGAGTTCAAACACATTGTGTGGCAGGTGCAACACCTGGAAATAATCAAGTTTGGCAATGTGAGTTCATAGCTGAAAATGTGTTGCTGGAAAAGCGCAGCAGGTCAGGCAGCATCCAAGGAACAGGAGAATCAACGTTTCGGGCATAAGCCCTTCTTCAGTGAGTTCATAACCCATTAAAAAAGATAAATATTTCCAAGTTATCTAAAAGTACAGATCCGATTGTTAAATGCGTTAAATTTAAATTTAAGGTTGTGTATCAATTAAAAAAAAACTGGTGTGGTTGTTCCAGAATTCTCAACATGTGGAAAGCTCTGCCCTCTTAAACCTTTGGTAAGTGTTGAATTTCACATTGCAAAAGCTGACCGCTTCTTCAGATTCGTGTTTAGCCATTTTGAAATGTGCTAAAGAAAAGAAGCGAGACACCTTTTTCCTGCCAGCATTGTTTTTTGTATTTAGTTAAATAGTTGGCCTAACTTCAATTGGAATGACTGAGGGTACCTTATCTCTTCAATTGTGAGAAACTAACTCTCATTGCTGCCAAAGTAAAAATCTGGGTATTATGTTTGATTATATTGAGGTCTTTCATTCAGAATAGATGACATGCAAATGTAAAAGGCTAACAGTTATGATTTTATTTACTAATGGTTTGAATTTTGAGATAATATAAGATAATTTTGCTTGTTCAACCATCTTGGTTGTACTCAAATGCCTGAAGTCGGAAACATTTTATCAAATGAAAGGCACTGAAAATTACTAAAACAAATGAAGTGATTAATGTAAAATGCTGTCTTCCTTAATGGAAATGTTTTTGAAATTAATAACACAATCAATGATTACTACTATTTTAATAGAGTTTCAATTTCTAGGATAAAAATTAGGAAGAATTTGTAAAGTTTTTGTCAAGTAATTGCAGGTTTTCAACATTATTTTGTTCTGTCTTCTGTTGAAAATTACTTTTTTTTCTCTTTAGATCATCACAATTGTTTAATGTAATAAACACATATTGGGCATTATTAAATTTAAACTTCTTCATTTTATTTGGATTTTTTCCACGATGACAAAACCAAACCATAATTTGACAAATTAACCTCCTGGCTGCTAAGCACGGTCACAAAGAATTTGCTGCTTTTGTTTTCAACTCATGGCCCTGGTAAACGAGTGGACCTTTTACATCCGCATCGACAATAACACTGTAGTCGCTTGAAGAATAAAATAACTTATCTGCAGACACCATCAGACTTGAATAATGTGGTGACAATTTCGACCAAAGGCTTTGCTTTTCAAGGATTTGGCTGCAATCTATTTAGGGTAATTTGTTAGCTGAAGTAATGTGCTGCATACGACATGGATTGCAAGTATTTCTGTCCCTAATGCAAAACCACCAGGGTTGTGCATGATTGTTTCTGAGATTGGAAATGATAAAATTCATTGCACTCCAGGAGAAGAAATTTATTTACTGTTTGAAGAAATTGTATTATTTTTAATAAAGGAAAAGGAACAGAAAGCAGTCTTAGAGTTCTAGAACATCATAGAAGCTAGTCTGATTTGATTAGATTAGATTAGATTCCCCACAGTGTGGAAACAGGCCCTCGGAAACCGGAGGAAATAAAATTGAACATAGGACTGACAAGTTCTGCCAAAAAATCCATCTGAATTTGGCATTGTTTTGAAATGATAAAAAAGAAAAAAACAAACAAAATGTGTTAAAATCTACAATATTTCTACTGTGTAGAAACAGTGATATTTTAATGATCTAAGAATAGGGTATAGGACAGTAAAGTTCCTCCAGGACTCTCAAATTAGATAGAATCTTGATTAGGTTCTGTGAACTAGAATAATTAGTGATAAGGGATAAAAGATAGAGATAGAAAAATCATTCCAACAAGTTGGAAGTTTTCTAAAATAATTTTGAATTGAATTGAAATAAATCATCTGGGTGAAATCCAGTGAAATGTATCAATCTGGTATCAAAATACATTAATGCAAGAGATCTTGGAGAAGAATTGTACCCTCATGAAAGTCAGGTATGTGTAGTAAACTGAATACTAAGATTAGATTAGATTACATTACAGTGTAGAAACAGGCCCTTCGGCCCAACAAGTCCACACCGACCCGCCGAAGCGAAACCCACCCATACCCCTACATTTACCCCTTACCTAACACTACGGGCAATTTAAATTATAAACTGATAATTTTTATTTATTTGGAGATGTTTACCTCCTTGTCTATCTTGAGGACATTATCAATGACAAGACTGAAACGAAACAGAGGAAATGTGTCGAAGTGCCACTGACCAACCAAGCTGGAACATAATTAATTCTTACAGGATTTTGTCACCAATGCCTACCTTTTGTGAAAACTCCCAAACTACAGAAAACAGTATACATTTTCCTGAATCTCAATAGTGATCTAATCAACATGGAGGTGTTTAGCTGCTGGAGCTGGTGGAAGATGGTCTCAGTGAAAGGCCCATTATCTCAAGTGGTTGGAGTTCAATTTCTAAATGAACACATGCAGCATGTACATGGTGAAGCTCAATGACTGAGGATGGAGTGGTTTTGAATTTGGATTGAAGGTGGCAAGGGATAAGTAGTTTCCAGAACATTCTGTAGATTATCTGAGTTCCTAACGGTAATTTGTTGGAGGTGAGGTGCAATTAACGTGTTCAGGAAAATGGATGACAGTTGGTGCAAAATTGGTGCCCATTTGACCCCAATTTCCGCAGAAAATTTGTGGTTCCATTGCTGAGGAACATAGCTTACAATACATGAAGGAGTAGGCAGAGAATAGTGACACATTTTGGAGGAGCATCTCCATATGCTTCGGGGTTTGATTGGAGTGGCTTCTGAGAGGTCATGTGCAGTAGTTATTGATATTCCTTGCACTTTTCTTAAATGGATCAATGATGAATGATCACTTCTGTGCTGTCACTCAATAGGTGAAAACTGCAGAATGAATCTGAAAGGAGTTCATGGACATTGGGAGGAAGCAGCTGAGGAGGCTTCTTTCAATGATCTTCATGGTGACAGATAGCAAGAAGACTCATTGTAGTTATAGAAAGGTGTCGTTGTGAGTGACACATGAGCTACCACGAAGGGGTCATTCATGAGTGAGAAAAATTCAACCTAAAATATAAAAACATTTTTACTGGCCTGGACTGATAAGGATATAGTTGAATTTTGCCAGCCATGTCATACATTCAGGTAATTGGCAAACCACAGGCAGTAATAAAACCCACAATTTTAATACCTATTGCTACATTTGAGGAACCTTTTACAAGAGTCTTAATTGACCTAAAACAAAAAGTGAAAATCAGTATTTGTTAACACCAGATTTGTGTCCACCAGATTTCCAGAGGCTGTTCCATTATGCAATATCACAGCTAAAAGGACTGGAGAAGAATTACTCAAATTTTTCACTAGATACAGACTATCCACAGAGATAAGGTGGCATGTGGTTCAGTGGCTCTGTGGTGAGCACTGTTGCCTCACAGTGCCAGGAATCCAGGTTTGATTCCAGCCTCGGGAGACTGTCTATATGGAGTTTGCACATTCTCCTTGTGTCTGCGTGGGTTTCGTCCGGGTGCTCCGGTTTCCTCCCACAATCCAGCAGATTAGGTGAATTGGACATGCTAAATTGCCCATAGTGTTCAGGATTGTGTAGGTTAGGTACGTTTGTCAGGGGTAAATTGTAGAGTAATGGGACAGTTGGTGTGGAGTTGTTGGGCCGAAGGACCTGTTTCCACACCGTAGGGATTCTATACAATCAAATCAAGGGTCAAACTTTACATCAAAATTATTCAAGGAAGTTATTGACAGCTTAGGAATTAAACAATTTAAATCTACTGCATACCATCCAGAATTGCAGGGAGGGCTCCAAAGGTGGCATCAGACATTAAAGACAATTAAATTAGATTACTTACAGTGTGGAAACAGGCCCTTTGGCCCAACAAGTCCACACCGACCCCCTCAAGACCCATTCCCCTACACCTATCACTACAGGCAATTTAGCATGGCCAATTCACCTAACCTGCATATTTTTAGACTATGGGAGGAAACCCATGCAGACACGGGGAGAATGTGCAAACTCCACACAGACAGTTGCCTGAGGCAGGAACTGAACCCGGGTCTCTGGCGCTGTGAGGCAGCGGTGCTAACCACTGTGCCACCATGCCACCCATTAATATCCTGACTCTCATGTTCAATTCCTATCATATGAAAGGATAGCATTCCATTAGCCTTCTTAATATTAAGGGCTTATTGTCAAAACCATCCAGATGATTGGGATAAGGGAATTGCATTTGTACTTTTTGCGATCAAGAGATGCCCCAAATGAATTGAACAAATTCAATCCATTTGAACTATTTTTTGGGTATAAAGTGAGAGGACCACTAAAATTGATTAAGTAGAAATTGGCAAGTCATAATTCAGAGACCACATATTTGGACAATGTGTCAACTTTTCGGGAATGATGAAATAGAGTGGGGGAGTTGGCGAGACAGCATCTAAAAGTATCACAATGAATCAGGAAGCAGACAAGAAATCAAAAATCTGCAATTTTGCTATTGGGGAGGTGTTAACATTGCTTCCAGTGATAGGTGAACCTTTAAAATCAAGGTTTAGTGGAACTTATCAAGTCGAAAGGAAATTGAGTGAGGTGAACTATTTGATAAGGCCTCTGGATAGAAAGAATCTCACAGAGTGTGTTGTGTGAATATGCTCAAAAGATATTTTGACGGGGAAAAAAAAACAGAGGGAAGAACCAAATTCAGAGGATTCTGAATTGGACATTCCTCAAATTAAATTGGACAATGAGGAAGTTTTCAAAAATTGGGATAAATTATTGAGTTACCTTCCAGAGGAAAATCAAAATGATCTGAAAGAGATATTACAATCACATGGGGAGATATGAGGAAATAAGCCAGGAAGTACTAACCTGATTATGTATTATGTAGATATAGGAGATGCTGTTCTGATTAAGCAACATCCTTGTAGGCATAAAACTCTAAAGTTGGCACAGCAACAAAACAACATAATCAAAGTGAGTTACAATGACTGGAGCTCACCCATACTAATGGTGCCAAAGATAGTGCCCAAAGGTTACGTGTGGACTATCACAATATTATTGCAGTTATAAAGACTGATACATATCTGATTCAATGTTTAGAAGACTGTCAAGAAGGTGGGACAAGCAACTTATATTTCTAAGTTGGACTTGCTCAGAGGATACTGACAGGTACCTTTGTCAGAAAGAGCAAGGACAATTTTGGCTTTTTATGCCAACTGGACTGTATCAGTTTAAAGTCATGCCATCTGGCATGAAAAATGTGCCAGCCACATTTCAGTGATATGAAGCAGACTGCCTGTACTTCAACTGATGTCAGGATTTCATCTAGATGAGCTCCTAGCAAAAGTACATTTTAAAAATATGAATATGATGGCACAGCTTGCAAAAAGTTTCATTTCCTCTCTGGCCACAGGAAAACTGCTGGAGAACAACCAACATGCTCACCATTATTCAAGAAGAAAGCAAGGGATAAACCAGGAAAGTATAGGCCAGTCAGTCTAACTCCAGAGTTGAGGAAACTAGCAAAAGCAATTCTGGGTGTTTTCAGTGAGCCACAAACAATGGAACATTAGAAACATGATCATATGCTTTCTACATCCTCATCATCCTCACATTTGAGCCATCACCCATAATTACCCAAAATAACCTTTCCCATCCTGTTATGCTTAAACCTAGACCAGACCACATTACCAAATCCCTATACACATTGTCTTCCCCCTTGACCATTAAAATTACCACTCTAATCCTGAATCTGCTCTTTATCCAGCTTCAATTTTTTGTTTGGTGCTGTGAACCATTTCAAGAGATCATCCAGTCCCCAAACTTGACTCTAGACCTAACCCCATACTCAGGAGAGTTTCCAATTTTCACTGAATCCTCTACCAAACAGTATGTCAATTCAACCTCCACCTTTGATTGCACTGACCACTCTTTAAAGCCTTCATTGATCTTCCAATCTCTGCTTGATCTGCCCATTACCTGACAGGACCACTACATCCAGTACTCTCAATCTTTCTCTCCACCATAGGTCTCGACAACTGAACATCAACCTTTCATCACTCACTGCTATGTGCAACAGTTCAACATGGAGACCTGTTTACCTCAATCACAACTGCACAGATCCACCTACTGCACATCTCCTTGAAACAATTGTGAAGCGAGTGGCACTGACCTTAAACAAAAACTGTTTTAAATTGAGTATTCATGACATGCAAATATGTTAGAGGTACAAACCTGCTACAATCCAGCATAACTTTCAGCACACCACTGTTTTTATCTTTGCATCTCAACTCACCATCTGGAAATCAAATTCTGTCTAGTTAAGTTACTAGGCACACTATTTTCCCCCTCTTGTGAGTTCCCAAATTGTACTTTAAATATTTAGTTCTCCATCCTGCCCTGTCTTTTATTGCCCTAGGTCCTTACAACACCAAATTGAAGCCCAAGTACAGGTTTCCATTAGTGACACAAGGTCAACAATTCCCTAATTTTGCGGTGTTATTTATTAACCAGAAGCTAAGTCTAGCCAGAGATCCAGAAATACCCCTTGCCATTGACAGAGGCCAGCAGGTGAAATGCACCATCCAACTATGACTCTCCCAGCACTGAGTCCGTAGCTTCTGGTGTAACAGATGCCTCACCTTGATACCAGATGGCTCCTGTGATTGTCATTCTACGTAGAGGGTGTATCATTGCATTCCACAAAACAGTAGGTTGATGGGGACCACTTTTTTCATTTACTCGATTGCCAATACTGAAATGAAACAGACAAGTTACCAAACATATAATAGATACACAACAGTATTAGAATAATCTGCAAGAAGCAATTTAAGCATCTTAAACTGTTAAAAATAAACTAGTAAATACTAAATTAAACCTATTAAACTAAGATCAGCTGATGACTTCCCATCTCTGCAGAATTTCTTCCCAATATTGGATTCCCCTGTGAGGTACACTCTCATTTATTTCAATGTTGAGAAATCAAGTTTCCTAACTGAGTTTTCTGACAACATCAGTTAGCCACAAAACCCGACAAGATATGAGTCAGTGAACAGAGCTCAATCCTCTACAATCACTGAAAGTGGACAGTATTTATTATAATTCCCAGATCACACAGTTATTCTCTAGCTCATATTTTACACCATTTAATTATTATGTAAACCTCCCAATTCACCTCACTATACAGAAGACATTGTGCTTATACCTGTATGAAATTTCATCTGCCCATTGCAAATACAAGTCCTTCATCAGACTTTACTGCCTCGTGCCTATGTGTCATAAACTACATAGTACTCAATTTAATTTGTGTATTAGAATCAAGGTCACGTATTAAAATCATAAATAATGGGATGGGAAGGGGGTGTCAGCACTAATTCCAGACGTAATCTGTATCAATTGTGTACATTCAGAAGGTGACATGTTTCTTTCTTTTGATGAACAAACAGTGATACCTACCATCTCAGCTCGTTCTTCAAACACTTCAAGTCCAAACTAAAATACAGAAACTTAAAGGTAACCACGTCTGGACTCTACCCGAGTCGTGTGCTGAATAGCACTGAAGGACGTTGAATGACAATCTAAATTCATGGCTCAAAGAATCTTGTTGGTGTTGGTTCATGTGGCACCGACACCAGTATCACTAGGGGAGACGATCGCCTAGTGAGATTATCGCTTGACTATTAATCCAGAAACCCCAAATAATGTTCTGGGGAACAGGGTTCAAATCCCGCCATGGTAGATGGTGGAATTTGAATACAATAGTTGAATGATGATCATGAGACCATTGTCAATTGTCGGAAAATCCCATCTGGTTCACTAATGTCCTTTAGGAAGGAAATCTGACATCCTTACTTGTGACTCCAGAGCCACAGCAATGTGGTTGACTCTCAAGTGCCCTCTGAAATGGCCCAGCAAGGCACTCAGTTGTATCAATCGCTAGAAAGTAAGTTTCTACAAAGAAATCAAACTAGACGGACCCCTGGCGCAAAGATAACGCCAAAAACACAAACAGCCCTGTCGACAATGCAAAGTCCTCCTTACCATCATCTGGGGGCTAGTGTCGAAATTGGGAGAGCTGTCTCACAGACTAGTCAAGTCTGACATTGTCATTCTTACAGAATCATAGCTTACAGATAACACCCTGGACACCACCATTACCATCCCTGGATACATCCTGTTCCACTGGCAGGCCAGACACAGCAGAGGTGGCAGCACAGTGGGACACAGTCAGGAGAGAGTTGCCCTGGGAGTCTTTGACATTGACTCTGGACTCCATGAAGTCTCATAGCTTCACATTAAACATGGGCAAGGAAACATCTTACTGGTTACCACGTACCGTCTCTTTCAGCTGATGAGTCAGTACTCCTCCATGTTGAACAACACTTTGAGGAAGCACTGAGGATGGCAAGGGCACAAAATATACTCTGGGTGGGGACTTCAACGTCCACCAGCAAGAGTGGCTCGGCAGCAGCATTACTGATTGAGCTAGTCAGGTCCTAAAGGATATAACTGCTAGAATGGGTTTACCGCAGGCGGTGAAGGAACCAACAAGAGGAAAAAACATACTTGACATCATCCTTACTAACTTCTGGCTGCAGAAGCATCAGTCCATGACAGTACAGGTAAAAGTGACAACAGCACTGTCACTGTGGAGACGAAGTCCCGTCTTCACGTTGAAAATAATCTCTATCGTGTTATATGGTACTATCACCAAGCTAAATGGGACAGATTTTGAACTGATCTAGTTCATCTAGATTGGGCATCCATGAGGTGCTGTGGGCCATCAACAGCAGCAGAACTGTACAATCCAGCACAATCCGTAACCTTTTGGCCTGGCATATCCCCTATTCAATCATTACCATCAAGCCAGGGGGTCAACCCTGGTTGAATGGAGAGAGAGCAGGAAGGCATGCCAAGACCAGCTTCAAGCAGACCTAAAAATGAGGCATCAACCTGGTGAAGCTACCAAACAGGACTCCTTGCATACAAAACTGCATAAACAGCAAGTGATGGACAGAGCTAAACGATCCCACAACCAACGGATCAGATCTAAGCTCTGCAGTACTTCCAGATCCAGTCGTGAATGGTGATGGATAATTAAACAACTCACTGGAGGAGGAGGCTCCACAAATATCCCCATCCTCAATGATGGAGGAGCCCAGCACATCAGGGCAAAAGATAATGCTGAAGCATTCGCAACAATCTTCAATCAGAGGTGCCAGGTGGATGATCCATCTTGGGCTCCTCCAGTGGTCCCCAGCATCACAGAAACCAGTCTCCAGCCAATTCGATTCACCCCATGTCACATCAAGAAATGGCTGGAGGCACTGGATACTGCAAAGGCAATGGGTCCTGATCACATTCCAGCAATAGTACTGAAAACGTGTGCTCCAGAACATGCCGCTCCCCTAGCCAAGCTCTTCCAGTACAGTTACAACACTGGTATCTACCCAACAATGTGGAAAATTGCCCAGATATGTCCTACACACAATAAGCAGGACAAATCCAACCCGGCCATTTACCGCCCAATCAGTCTACTCTCTATCATCAGTAAAGTGATGGAAGAGGTCATCAACTGTGCTATCAAGCAGCACCTGCTCATCAACAACCCGCTCAGTGACACCCAGTTTGGGTTGCGCCAGGGTCACTCAGCTCCTGATTACATTACAGCCTTAGTTCAAACATGGACAAAAGAGCTTTATTTCAGAGGTGAAGTGAGAGTAACAGCACTTGACATCAAGGCCTCATTTGACAGAGTATGATATCAAGGAGCCCTGGTAAAACTGGAATCAATGAGTATCAGGGGGCAAACACTCTGTTGGCTAGAGTCATACCAAGCACAAAGAAAGATGGTTGTGGTTGTGCAGAGTTAGTCATCTCAGCTCCAAGACATCTCTGCAGGAGTCCCTCAGGGTAGTGTCCTCGGCCCAACAATCTTCAGCTGCTTCATCAACAACCTTCCCTCTGTCATAATGTCAGAAGTGGGGATGTTCGCTGATGATTGCACAATATTCAGCATCATTCGTGACTCCTCAAATATTGAAGCAGTCCATGCTCAAATGCAACAAGATCTGGACAATATCCATGCTAGGGCTGACAAGTGCCATGAAACATTTGCGCCACACAAGTGCCAGACAATGACCATCACCAATAAGAGACACTGAAACCACCATCCCTTGACATTTAAGTTTTACCATCACTGAATCCCCTACATCCTTGGGGTTACCATTGACCAGAAACTCAACTAGACTCACGCCATAAACATATTGGTTCCAACAACAGGTCAAGACTAGGGATACTGCGGCAAGTAACTCACCTCCTGACACCCCCAAGTGTTTTCACCATCTACAAGGCACAAGTTAAGAGCGTGATGGAACACATCTCTCTTGCCTGGATGGGTGCAGTTCCAACAACACTCAGGACGCTTGACAAAGGACTGGCACCAGATCTATAAACCACCACTCCTTCCACCACCAGCGCTCAGATGCACTGCAGAAATTCACCAAAGATCTTCCAAACCCACAACCATTTCCATCTAGAAGGACAAGGGCAGCAGGAACTTGGGAATGCCACCACCTGCAAGTTGCACTCCAAGCCACTCACCACCCTGACTTGGAAATTTACCACCGTTCCTTCACAGTCATTGGGTCAAAATCCTGGAATTCCGTTGCTGCTCAAACCACAACAAGTGGGCTACAGCGATTCAAAAAGGCAGCTCATCATCACCTTCTCAAGGACAAATAAAGATGGGCTATCAATGCTGGCCAGTCAGTGATGCCCATGTCCCAGAAATGAATAAAAAAAAGTGCTCAGGATGCTGTTACCTTAAGAGTGGGCCCTATTTTAACTAGGTTGAGCAGGGTCCTGGCCACACTATAACTACAACTATAGTCAATTTAGAAAGTAAAAGAAGTGGGCAGCAGTTTCAGATGGAGAAAGTTTTAGAAATCCAGGGACTTAAGGCCATATAGCAGTACAGTTCCTTAGGTAAAGCAAGCAAAGCAAAGCAAAATGGAAAAGGATAAAATCTTTAAACAGTAACAGTGCATCAGCAGAGTCCATTAAATGAATAGTGCAAAATCATGTAAATTAAATGCATAAAACATTTGCAATAAGAAAGCTAAACCTGTGACAAAAATAGAGCTAAATGATTTAACTTATACAATTAAAATATAGCCTTCAATAGTGATGTAAACAGAGGGACCTAGGAGCTCAGAGCTACAGGGATGGTGCAGGAGGGAGGGATTCCGGTATTTGGATAACTGGGGTTCTTTCTGGGGAAGGTGGGACCTCTATAAACAGGATGGTCTACACCTGAACCTGAGGGGCACCAGTATCCTTGGTGGGAGGTTTGCTAGTGCTCTTGGGGGGGGGGTTTAAACTAACTCTGCAGGGGCATGGGAACCCAGATTGTAGCTTTAGGGTGCAGGACCTGGAGTGTAGGGAGGTTAGGAACATGGCCTCAATTTCAAAGGAGGGTGCCTGTAAACAGGAAAGTGGTTTGAAGTGTGTATACTTCAATGCAAGAAGTATACGAAATAAGGTAGGTGAACTTGCAGCGTGGGTTGGTACCTGGGACTTCGATGTTGTGGCTATTACGGAGACATGGGTAGAACAGGGACAGGATTGGCTGTTGCAGGTTCCAGGGTTTAAATGTTTTAGTAGGGTCAGAGGTGGGGGTAAAAGAGGGGGAGGTGTGGCATTGCTCGTCAAAGATAGTATTACAGCTGTGGAAAGGACGATGGATGAAGACTCGCCATCTGATGTAGTTTGGGCTGAGGTTAGGAATAGGAAAGGTGAGCTCACCCTGTTAGGAGTTTTTTACAGGCCTCCTAATAGTCCTAGAAACGTAGAAGAAAGGATTGAGAGGATGATTCAAGAGAAGAGTGAAAGTAATAGGGTGGTTGTTATGGGGGACTTTAACTTTCCTGATATTAATTGGGAAAGCTATAGCTCAAGTTCATTAGTTGGGTCAGTGTTTGTCCAATGTGTGCAGGAGGGTTTCCTGACACAATATGTAGATAGGCCAACAAGAGGTGAGGCCATACTGGATTTGGTTCTGGCTAATGAACCAGGTCAGGTGTTAGAATTAGAGGTAGGTGAGCACTTTGGGGACAGTGACCACAATTCGGTGACTTTTACTCTAGTGATGGAGAGGGATAAGTGTGCACTACAGGGTAAGAGTTATAGATGGGGGCAGGGAAATTATGATGCTGTGAGGCATGACTTAGGATGTGTGGCCTGGAAAAGTAAGCTTCAAGGCAAGGGTGTAATTGATATGTGGAGCTTGTTCAAGGAGCAACTATTGAGTGTCCTTGATAAGTATGTGCCCGTCAGGCAGGGAGGAAAGGGTCGTGTGAGGGAGCCGTGGTTTAATAAGGAATTGGAATCCCTTGTTAAATGGAAGAGGGCGGCCTATGTAAAGATGAGGCGTGAAGGTTCAATTGGGGCGATTGAGAGTTATAAGGTAGCCAGGAAGGACCTGAAGAGAGAGCTAAGAGCAGCAAGGAGGGGACATGAAAGGTCCTTAGTTGGTAGGATTAGGGAAAACCCTAAGACTTTCTATAGGTATGTCAGGAATAAAAGAATGACTAGGGTAGGAATAGGTCCAGTCAAGGATAGTAGTGGGAAGTTGCGTGTGGAGGCTGAAGAGATTGGGGAGACACTGAATGAATACTTTTCGTCAGTATTCAATCAGGAACAGGACATTGTTGTCAATGTGAGTACGGAGTCACAATTAAGTAGAATGGATGGCTTTGAGGTATGTAGAGAAGAGGTGTTGGAAATTCTGGAAAGGGTGAAAATAGATAAGTCCCCTGGGCCTGATGGCATTTATCCTAGGATTCACTGGGAAGCAAGGGAGGAGATTGCAGAGCCATTGGCCTTGATTTTTATGTCCTCGTTGTCTACAGAAGTAGTGCCAGAAGATTGGAGGCTAGCAAATGTGGTTCCCTTGTTCAAGAAGGGGAGTAGGGATAACCCTAGTAACTATAGGCCGGTGAGTCTCACTTCTGTTGTGGGCAAAATCTTAGAGAGAATTGTAAGGGATAGGATTTATGAACATCTGGATAGGAATAATGTGATCAAGGATAGTCAGCATGGTTTTGTGAAGGGCAGGTCGTGCCTCACAAACCTTATTGAATTCTTTGAGAAGGTGACTAAGGAGGTGGATGAGGGGAAAGCAGTAGATGTGGTGTATATGGATTTTAGTAAGGCGTTTGATAAGATTCCCCATGGTAGACTACTGCAAAAAATACGGAGGTATGGCATTGAGGGTGAGTTGGAGTTTTGGATTAGGAGTTGGCTGGCTGGAAGAAGACAGAGGGTAGTAGTTAATGGCAAAGGTTCATCTTGGAGTGCCGTCACTAGCGGTGTTCCGCAAGGATCTGTTTTGGGACCATTGCTGTTTGTCATTTTTATAAATGACCTGGAGGAGGGGTTAGAAGGTTGGGTGAGCAAGTTTGCGGATGATACGAAAGTCGGAGGAGTTGTAGACAGTGAGGAAAGATGTGGCAAGTTACAGCGGGATATAGATAAGCTGCAGAACTGGGCAGAAAGGTGGCAAATGGGGTTCAATGTAGCTAAGTGTGAGGTGATTCACTTTGGTAAGAGTAATAAAAAGATGGGGTACTGGGCTAACAGTCGGATGCTTGGTAGTGTGGATGAGCAGAGGGATCTTGGTGTCCATGTACACAAATCTTTGAAAGTTGCCACCCAGGTAAATAGTGCGGTGAAGAAGGCATATGGCGTACTGGCTTTTATTGGTAGAGGAATTGAGTTCCGGAGTCCTGAGGTCATGTTGCAGTTGTATAAGACTCTGGTGCGGCCGCATCTGGAGTATTGTGTGCAGTTTTGGTCGCCATACTATAGGAAGGATGTGGAGGCACTGGAACGGGTGCAGAGGAGATTTACCAGGTTGTTGCCTGGTATGGTAGAAAGATCGTATGAGGAAAGGC
Source organism: Chiloscyllium plagiosum (assembly GCF_037043375.1). Lineage (NCBI taxonomy): Eukaryota > Metazoa > Chordata > Chondrichthyes > Orectolobiformes > Hemiscylliidae > Chiloscyllium > Chiloscyllium plagiosum. The sequence continues at coordinate 43,151,794 of NW_028270167.1, read as the reverse complement.
TGAGGCACTTGGGGTTGTTTTCATTGGAGAAAAGAAGGTTTAGGGGTGACTTGATAGAGGTGTAGAAGATGATTAGGGGTTTAGATAGGGTCGACAGTGAGAATCTTTTTCCACATATGGAGTCAGCTATTACAAGGGGGCATAGCTTTAAATTAAGGGGGGGTAGGTATAGGACAGATGTTAGGGGTAGGTTCTTTACTCAGCGAGTCGTGAGTTCATGGAATGCCCTGCCAGTAGCAGTGGTGGACTCTCCCTCATTATGGGCATTTAAGCGGGCATTGGATAGGCATATGGAGGATAGTGGGCTAGTGTAGGTTAGGTGGGCTTGGATCGGCGCAACATCGAGGGCGGAAGGGCCTGTACTGCGCTGTATTCTTCTATGTTCTATGTATAATTCTTCGACATCTGCATCATATATACATATGGCGGTTAAGAAGGTGTTTCAATATGCTTACCTTCATTACTCAGACCTTTGAGTAGAAGGCCTGGGACATTATGTTAAGGTTGTACAGGACAATGGTAAGGCCTGTTCAGTTTTGGTCGCCCTGTTATCGGATGGATATTATTAAGTTGGAGAGGGCTCAGAACAGATTTTCTAGGATGTTGCTAGGAATGGAGGGTTCGAGTTATAAGGAGAGGCTGGATCAGCCGGGACCTTTCTCATTGGAGCATAGGAGGTTGAAAGGTGACCTTACGGTGGTTTATAAAAGTATGAACCTGATAACTAATTAGAACGAAGGGTCAGTTTCCTTGCCATATGATGTGGTGTATATGGACTTCAGCAAGGCATTTGATAAGGTTCCCCATGGTAGGTCCATTCAGAAGGTCAGGATGAATGGGATACAGGGGAACTTAGCTGTCTGGATACAGAATTGGCTGGCCAACAGAAGACAACGAGTGGTAGTAGAAGGAAAATATTCTGCCTGGAAGTCTGTGGTGAGTGGTGTTCCACAGGGCTCTGTCCTTGGGCCTCTATTGTTTGTAATTTTTATCAATGACTTGGATGAGGGAATTGAAGGATGGGTCAGCAAGTTTGCAGACGACACAAAGGTTGGAGGTGTCGTTGACAGTATAGAGGGCTGTTGTAGGCTGCAGCGGGACATTGACAGGATACAGGTATGGGCTGAGAGGTGGCAGATGGAGTTCAACCTGGATAAATGCAAGGTGATGCATTTTGGAAGGTTGAATTTGAAAGCTGAGTACAGGATTACGGTTAGGATTCTTGGCAGTGTGGAGGAACAGAGGGATCTTGGGGTGCAGGTACATAGATCCCTTAAAATGGTCACCCAAGTGGACAGGTTTGTTAAGAAAGCATATGGTGTTTTGGCTTTCATTAACAGGGGAATTGAGTTTAAGAGTCGTGAGATCTTGTTGCAGCTCTATAAAACTTTGGTTAGACCACATTTGGAATACTGCGTCCAGTTCTGGTCGCCCTATTATAGGAAAGATGTGGATCCTTTGGAGAGGGTTCAGAGGAGGTTTACCAGGATACTGCCTCGACTGGAGGGCTTATCTTATGAAGAGAGGTTGATTGAGTTCGGACTTTTTTCATTGGAGAAAAGGAGGAGGAGAGAAGACCTAATTGGTCCATACAAGATAATGAGAGGCATAGATTCAGTCGATAGCCAGAATTCACCTCTATTTCCCAGGGCAGAAACAGCTAACCAGAAATGGTCATAGTTTTAAGCTGGTTGGAGGAAAGTATAGAGGGAATGTCAGAGGCGTGTTCTTTACACAGAGAGTCGTGAGAGCGTGGAATGCATTGCCAGCAGCAGTTGTGGAAGCAGGGTCATTGGGGACATTTAAGAGACTGCTGGACATGCATTTGGTCACAGAAATTTGAGGGTGCATACATGAGGATCAATGGTCGGCACAACATCGTGGGCTGAAGGGCCTATTCTGTGCTGTATTGTTCTATGTTCTATGACTCTATAACTCTAAATCACATTAGAGACTTTTTAATACAAAGTCCCACTGCCTGGCTGACTGCAAGACTTTGTTTCCTTCTTCTTTCCTACATTCTCTCACACTGTAGCTCAGTCATTCCCTGATACTCATAGAACATAGAACGTTACAGCGCAGTACAGGTCCTTCGGCCCTCGATGTTGCGCCGACCTGTCATACCAATCTTAAGCCCTTCTCACCTACACTATTCCATGTACTTGTCCAATGATGCTTGTCCAATACGCTTGTCCAATGATGACTTAAATGTACTTAAAGTTGGCAAATTTACTACTGCTGCAGGCAAAGCATTCCATATCCTTACTACTCTCAGAGTAAAGAAACTTCCTCTGACATCTGTCCTATATCTATCACCCCTCAATTTAAAGCTATGCCCCCTCATGCTCGCTGTCACCATACTTGGAAAAAGGCTCTCCCTGTCTAACCCTCTGATTATCTTATATGTCTCTCTTAAGTCACCTCTCAACCTTCTTCTCTCCAACGAAAACAGCCTCAAGTCCCTCAGCCTTTCCTCGTAAGACCTTCCCTCCCTACCAGGCAACATCCTAGTAAATCTCCTCTGCATCCTTTCCAAGGTTTTCACATCCTTCTTATAATGCAGTGACCAGAATTGTACACAATACTCCAAGTGCGCACCAGAGGTTTGTACAGCTGTAGCATAACCTCATTGTTCTGGACCTCGATCCCTCTATTAATAAAAGCTAAAACACTGTAAGCCTTCTTAACAACCCTGTCAACCTGGGTGGCAACTTTCAAGGAGCTGTGTACCTGGACACCGAGATCTCTCTGCTCATCTACACTACACTCCGCCCACTATTATTTACTGCCTGTTCATAACCCCATGTTTATTAACCACTCTCCATATACTTGCCTATGCTCAGCTTTCTAGCACTTCTTAATATGATTCACTTTCATTTCTTCTATTTCTCCTTGATATTCTAAGTCTATTTCCAGAACTTTCCAATCTTCTCTCTTTTCATACAAATCCCTGAAACTTCAGAGATTTCTTACATCAAGCTGAGATACTTAAATCTCAACACACCTGAGAATATTTCTACTGTGCACCTTCACAATGCTGTCACAATGCTGTCCATCACTGTTCTCTCGCTCTAGTAACGCTGCCCTCACTGCTGCTGTTACTAATTTCTGAACCACCATTCCATCATCACTACCGCCCCACAATTAAATTCGGAGTCATCAGTCCAGTTGATGGCATATTTTGAGGCTATCCCCTTTGCATTGATCAGGCTTATTCCACAAAACTTTCAGCCCCTGCCTTACCATTCTCTCAGCCTAAAGTATCCTCTTTCCATTTACGATTACTACTTAGGCTTCTGCTGGAATATCCATCTCTGTATCCTGACCTTCAAGGTACATTAAAAACATTTATAGTAGTACATGTACAGAATCCGTATATAAATGATCTGGAAGAGGGCACTGTTGGTATGATCAGCAAGTGGCAGATGACATGAAGATTGATGGAGTAGCAGAAATCATAGGGGACTGTCAAAGAATACAGGAGAGTTGGGCGGAGAAGTGGCAGATGGAGTTCAATCCAGGCAAATGTGAGGTGATGCATTTCGGGAAGTCTAATTCAAGAGCAAATTATACAGTAAACGGAAAAGCCTTGGGAAAAGTTGATGAGCAGAGAGATCTTGGAGTTCGGTTCCATTGTACCCTGAAGATTGCTGCACAGGTGGATAGGGTGGTCAAGAAGGCATATTGTATGCTTGCCTTCATCGGACGGGATATTGAGTATAAGAGCTGGCAGGTAATGTTAAAACTGTACAAGACATTGGTTAGGCCGCATTTAGAATACTGTGTATAGTTCTGGTTGCCACATTACCAAAAGGATGCGGATGCTTTACAGAGAGTGCGAAGAAGGTTTACGAGGATGTTGCCTGGTATGGAAGGTGCTAGCTATGAAGAGGGGTGGAATAGGTTAGGATTGTTTTCATTAGAACAAAGGAGATTAAGGGGGGACCTGATTGAGGTTTACAAAATCATGAAAGGTATAGACAGGATAGATAGAGATAAGCTTTTTCCCAGGACGAGGGATTCAATAACGAGCGGTCATGCTTTCAAGTTGAGAGGTGAAAAACTTAAGGGGGATACACGCTGCAAGTACTTCACACAGATGGTGATAGGTGCCTGGAACGTGTTGCCAGCAGAGGTGGTAGAGGCAGGCACGGTCGACTTATTTAAGATGCGTCTGGACTAAGATGAGTAGATGGGAGAGCAGAGGGATACAGATGCTTAGGAATTGGGCGACATGTTTAGACAGTACATTTGGATCGGCTCAGGCTTGGAGGACCTGTAAATTTTCTTTGTTCTTCTTTGTTCTAATCCTGCATCTTGGTTTTTGTATCTTCCACAAAATAAGATGAATAGCGAAAGTCTTTTCCCCAGGGTAGGGGAGTCCAAAGGTGAGAGTGAAAAGATTTAAAAGGGACCTAAGGGACAACTTTTTCACACTGAGTGTGGTATGCATATGGAATGAGCTGCCAGAGGCGGATACAATAACAACAACTATCCTGTACATGGATAGGAAAAATTGGAAAGGACATGGGCCAAACACAGGAAAATGGGACTGGTTCAGGAAACCTGGTCAACACAGACTAGTTGAGCCAAAGGGCCTGTTGCTGTGAAGTTGAGTAAAGTAATTGTGGATTAGGAGGCAGGACATTAGAAATTGGTGTTTCTAAAATATTGATGCTTGTAAAATGCCAGGGGGGAATGCATTGCACGATCCTTTTAAAAGATTGTGCTTCTTCTGTGCTTAGAGATTTAAAATGCTACTGCACAGGGGGCAATTGGTAAGTTGGCAGAACTAACTGCCATACGCTAGAGATAACAGCTCTCAGCTCTTCGAGAAAGCATCATCTATTTACAAAGGTACCAAAGGCGGAGAAGATGTTCCTGACAGAATATTCCAGAGGACACATAATCTAGTTGTAATTGCAAAATACTAAATTCTATTTGTTTGATATAAGTGGGGCTTATATTTATTGGAACAGCATACCATTAGAATCTTGCTTTATTCAGGAATAGTTAATAGTTAGAGTGGATTTCTTCTGTTTGTTATTAGTTTGGTTAATTTGTTCACTGTTAAGAGTTAGATAAATAAATTGTTACTTATTGATTTTAGAGTGTCAGGGATTTATTTTCTGTAATCATTAGAAGTTTCTGAAAAGCAAGTTACACCACATTTCATACTCATTTTATAAAGTATAAGAGAGTATCACAGGTTCCTCTTTCATATGAAAAATCTGTGCAGCAGAAAACTGAAGACGACACAGGGAGATCTACAAACAGGGGAAGATCGACACCAGAGATGACAGCTGATGTCTGGTTTTGAAAACTGCGTTGCTGTAAATTTAATAGGGGTTTTATTGGATCAATATATTTTCAAAGATTGGGAGGTAGATAACAAACCTTTAAGAGAAAGGAGGGTTAATGTTGTAAATAGTTGTTGTTCAATGTTAGAGTTAAAGAATAAATTTTTTTTATTAATTAGTGGAATTTAGGTAGCACTCTGTCACTCATACTTTAACAGATTATGAGGCAAGGCGAGCTTTTTTGTGTGTTTGGTTTAATTAGCAGAAGGGTTTATTGCCAAGTTGTAACAAGAGATTGAAGATATGGTTGCTAAATTTGCTAATGACACAAAAATGGGGAGGAAAGTAAGTTGTAAAAAGGACGCAAGGGGCTACAAAAAGGTATGTTCAGCGTGAGTGGGTAAAGATACCTCAACAGTGAAAGATTGCAGAGTCCTGAGATGCAGCAGCATCTGAAAGCCGAAGCGCATGAATTGCAAAAGGTTAACATTCAGGTACAGCAAGTAATACAGGAATGCAAACAAAACATTCTTGTTATTGCAAGAGGAATTGAGGGAGGGAATTTCTGCTTCAGTTGTACAGAACATTGGCAAGACCACATTTGGAGTCCTGCATACAGCACTGATTGTCCTAGATTAGATTACATTACAGTGTGGAAACAGGCCCTTCAGCCCAACAAGTCCACACCGACCCGCCGAAGCGTAACCCATCCATTCCCGTACATTTACCCCTTTACCTAACACTACAGGCAATTTAGCATGGCCAATTCACCTGACCTGCACATCTTTGGACTGTGGGAGGAAACCGGACCACCCGGAGGAAACCCACGCAGACACAGGGAGAATGTACAAACTCCACACAGTCAGTCGCCTGAGTCGGGAATTGAACCCAGGTCTCTGGCGCTGTGAGGCAGCAGTGCTAACCACTGTGCCACCGTGCCGTCCTGTTTAAGAAATGATGAAAAGGTTTGCTAGTCTAATAACTGGTAGGAGTGTGTTGTCATATAAGGAGAGGCTGTACAGATTAGACTTATATCCATCGAAGATTAGAACAGTGAGAACTGTTTTGATGGAAATTTATAAGATCCTGGGAGGACTTTACAGGGTGGATGTAGATAGTCTATTTTTAGTAACGGGAGAATCTAGAACGAGATGTTTGGGGGCACCTATACAGGACAGTTAAAGAGAATGTATTTTCTCTCAGAAGGTTTACTGCCTTTGGACTCTTCTTCAAAAGGCAGCAAAGGCAGAATCTTTGAATGTTTTCAGGTAAAAATAGACAAATTCTTGATAAGCAAAGAGGTGAAAGGTTACGAAGCTTCGGCAGGAATGTGCAGTTGAGGTTAAAATCACATCAACTGTGATTTTATCAAATGCAAAGCAGCTTCAAAAGGCTAAGTGGCCTACTTCTGGTCTTGATCCATCAGGCCTGTCTTGGCTCTCCAAATGAGCAATTTGCCAATAGCATTTTTCCCCATAATCCTGCATGCTTCCTTTTGAGAAAACAGTCCAATTCCCTTTTGAATGGTTTTATTGAACCTGCCTCCATCACATTCTCAAAATGTGCATTTCACACTTTAACCAGTTGCTGTCTGAAGTTTTTCTCATGTCACTTTTGCACCTTTACTAATGAGTTTAAATCTTTATAGCGACTTACGTATATATACACCCAGGTCTCTGTTACTGCACACTCTTTTAGAGCTACCCCCCTAACATTAAACAGTTTTTCCATGTTCTTCCTACTAAAATGTACTTAGCTCCAATCCACACTATTGCAGACAAACAAGTGACCTTGAAGCCATTTAAAGAACACAGTCTGGGTGAATGCTTGTGTCCACTAGTTAAAATAGAGTTTATGAATTATTCTCACTCATATTTTTTCCCATAGTTCTGCAAATTATTTCATTTTCAGATAATTCCCTGAATCCTTTTGAATCTCCTTCCACTGCCCTTTCATTGTTGTGTTCCAGATGAAAATAAAATTCTCAATACAGTTTCAAGGTGATTGGCAGAAGATCCAGAGTTGTGTCCTGCGATTCTCATTTCTTCATGATGTGGAGGTACTGGTGTTCGACTGGCATTGACAAGGTCAGAAGTCAGGTAGGAGAAAGTGAGGACTGCAGATGCTGGAGTACCAGAGTTGAAAAATGTGGTGCTGGAAAAACACAGCAGGCCAGGCAGCATCCGAGGAGCAAGAGAATCGATGTTTCGGGCATAAGCCCTTCTTCTGAAGTCACACAACACCAGGTAATAGTCCAACAGATTTATATGAAATCACAAGCTTTCAGAGCGCTCGTCCTTCATCAAGAGAAGTGACAAAGTAACAGCGCTCTGAAAGCTTGTGATTTCAAATAATCCTGTTGAACTATAATGTGGTGTCAGGTGGCTTACAGAACATAGAACATGGGTAGCATGGTGGCACAGTGGTTAGTACTGCATCCTCACAGCACCAGGGACCTGGGTTCGATTCCTACCTTGGGCGACTGTCTATGTGGATTTTGCATATTTTCCCTTTTCTGTGTGGGTTTCCTTCCACAATCCAAACATATGCAGGTCAGGTAAACCGGCCGTGCTAAATTGCCCGTTGTGTTAGGTGTATTTGTCAGGGGTAAATAAAGGATAGGGGAATGGATCTGGGTGGGTTACTCTTCAGTGGGTCAGTGTGGACTTGATGAGCTGAAGGGCCTGTTTCCATATTGTAGGGAATCTAATCTAATTGAATTACAGCGCAGTACAGGCTCTTCAAGTCCATTGTTCATTGGATAGGCATATGGACGAGAATGGAATAGTGTATGTTAGATGGGTTTCAGATTGGTTCCACAGATCGAAGTTGAAACTTTATTGCTGGAACAGCACAGCAGGTCAGGCAGCATCCAGGGAACAGGAGATTCGACGTTTCGGGCACAGGCCCTTCTTCAGGAATGAGCAGAGAGTGTTCAGCAGGAGAAGATAAAAGGTAGGGAGGAGGGACTTGGAGGAGGGGCGTTGGAAATGTGATAGGATATCACATTTCCAACGCCCCTCCTCCAAGTCCCTCCTCCCTACCTTTTATCTTCTCCTGCTGAACACTCTCTGCTCATTCCTGAAGAAGGGCCTGTGCCCGAAACGTCGAATCTCCTGTTCCCTGGATGCTGCCTGACCTGCTGTGCTGTTCCAGCAATAAAGTTTCAACTTTGATCTCCAGCATCTGCAGACCTCACTTTCTCCTCCACAGATCGAAGGCTGAAGGGCCTGTACTGCACTGTAATTTAATTAGATTAGACTTCCTACAGTATGGAAACAGGCCCTTCGGGCCTCGAACTGTAGAACCAATCTGAAGCCCATCTAACCAACACTATTCCACTCTCGTCCATATGCCTATCCAATGACTATTTAAATGCCCTTACAGTTGTTGAGTCTACTACTGTTATAGGCAGTGCATTCCACACCCCTACTACTCTGAGTAAAGAAACCACCTCTGACATCTGACCTATATTTATCATCCCTCAATTTAAAGTTACGTCCCCTAGTGCTAGCCATCGGCATCCAAGGAAAAACGCTCTCACTGTCCAATCTATCTAATCCTCTGATTATCTTATACGTCTCAATTAAGTCACCTCTCAACCTTCTTCTCTCTAACAAAAACAGCCTCAAGTCCCTCAGCCTTTCCTCGTAAGACCTTCCCTCCATACCAGGCAACATCCTAGTAAATCTCCTCTGAACCCTTTCCAAAACTTCCACATCCTTCCAATAACGTGGTGACCAGAACTGTAAGCAATACTCCAAATGTGGCCGCACCAGAGTTTTGTACAGCTGCAGCATAACCTCATGGTTCCGCTTCTTCTTTGAAACCATCAGCAACCTCTCCAAAGTCTTATTCTTCAGAAAGTTACATGCCCAGAACAGAACAGAGCAGGAAGCTCCTCATTGATGTTTTATAGAGGTGGAACATTATTTATTTATCTTTCTACTAAGCATCTATTTGTAAAATGTTGGACTTCAGATGTCTCTTTCGCAGCCGCATCAAATTATTCTGCAAGCTTCATAGATCGGATTGTGTGCATCCAGGTTCCTCTGATCCTTCACTCCCTTTAAAATTATTCAGTTCCTTTCCTCCTTCAATGACAATATATGTATAAAGAAGGTAGCTTTTGTGTATGTGCATGTCTATGAAACTTCATTTTGACATTCCATTTCCTTCAGCTGTGGACTTTACACTACAAGTGTTATGTAAAAATTTGTATTGGCAGTGTGTGGTCAGGTGACGTGCAGGGGACAGTTTGAGTGTTAAGTGATTAATGGGTTAGGTTGATGATTTGATTGCAGCTTGATGAGTGGATCACAAGTGAAGGGCTGCACGAGTCAACTCTGATGTATAGATGCTGAAGTGATGGCCTGTGGCTGCAGGTATGACAGACTGGGGTTAAGTCTTCATAGAATCGTAGAGCTCCTACAGCGTGGAAGCAAGCAACTTGGCACAAGAAGTCCACACTGACCCTCTGAAAAGTAATCCACCCAGACCCATTCTCGTAATGTTCAACTTTCCCATGACTAATGTACCTAACCTACACATACATCCCTGAACACTATGGGCAACTGAGCACAGCCAATTCACCTGACCTGCACATCTTTGGACTGTGGGAGGAAACTGGAGCACCTGGAGGAAACCCACGCAGACACAGAGAGAACGTGCAAACTCTACACAAATAGTCGCCAGAGGCTGGAATTGAACCCAGGTCCCTGGCGCTGAGGCAGCAGTGCTAACCACTGAGCCATCGTAGATTAAGAGATATGTGGGTGATAGTCTGAGGGCTTGGAAGGTGATGGGAAGTGGCAGAAGGAGAAGGCTGGTGCTGTGTGAGTGATGAGTCAAATGTTACAGGGATACTTACTGGACTGCCGTAGAAAATATAGGTCAGGTCCTGCAAGGGCTGGCTGGTCGAGAGCTGCACAATCGTACTGAGGGTTTATTAGTGGATGATTATGCAAACAATATTCTCTGGCAGGCTGGACAGACTTGTTGCTTTATCCTATCTGACACGATGTATTGTCCAAGGAAGAGTTGGGTCAATAGCCTCCCTTGTTCTGATCCATTTGAACAGTTTGACAGCTGTTAATTATTCTGTGCCCACAGCAAACTAAGAGAGAATTCTAAGAAGATAAACTGTAAACTTACCTGAAAGGAATTTCACATTTGTGCAGGACTCGTTGGGAAGACCAAGCTTCAATGGGAGTTCCTCCCCAACATGATTCCACCAAGCCGATAGGATACTGTAGCTTATCATAGAGGTATTGACCAAACAACCAGCAGACAGCCGAGAATGAGGTGAAGTTGCCTTGTCCAAGAATCTCTAAGATTCAATAAATGGAAATGATGACAAGCAGGAAGCAAACTTAGCATCTTCAAATAAACATTGAGCCTTTCCACGATCAAATAGAGAGAAAATCAGACAAAGGGAATATAATCTTCAAACTAGAGTTAGACCTTGTAGAAGTGAAGTCAAGAAGTATTTATTTTGAACAACAGCTACTGGAAATCTGGAGCACTAACATCCTGCATTCTGTCAGACAGACTGACACCCACACACACACACACACACCCACCCACTCACAACCAGATGTGACTGAGTTCATAGAATCATAGAGTTCTTTACTCAAAACTGAGGGCTTTGTCAGGAATGCTAAAATGGCTGAAGTCTGCTTTTAGCCATTTAACAATCACAGTATAGCCACTGAAGTCAACTCGTCTACCTCCCAGCAGGCAGAATAGTAGTTTTTTAAAAAAAATGTATTAAACAATACACAGTTTACAAAACAATTAACATTAGCAGCTGTATACAGAGAAATAGCAATTTTACAAGGGAGAGGAGCATCAAAACCAGGCCCCAAACCCTACTGAAGAAGGGCTTATGCCCGAAACATCGATTCTCCTGTTCCTTGGATGCTGCCTGACCTGCTGCGCTTTTCCAGCAACACATTTTCAGCTTTGATCTCCAGCATCTGCAGCCCTCACTTTCTCCTCGAAGATTTTAACCTACTGCGAATCCTCTTGCAAGGATGCCTTCCTTGAAGAAGCTCTCTTCCTCCCTCTACAAGGATTTCAGTGAGTCCCTCTCTCACTGCACACCCCAGGTCATCTCCTCTGCACAGAAGAACTCAGATTTCTCCAGTTTCCTCATTTACCCTCCGCTCACCTTGTCTCAGTCAAATCCCTCAAACTCAGCAGCGCCTTCCTAATCTGCAATCTTCTTCCTGACCTCTCCGCCCCCACCCCACTCTGGCCTATCACCCTCACCTTGACCTCCTTCCACCTATCGCATTTCCAACGCCCCTCCCCCAAGTCCCTCCTCCTTACCTTTTATCTTAGCCTGCTGGACACACTTTCCTCATTCCTGAAGAAGGGTTTATGCCCGAAACGTCAATTCTCCTGCTCCTTGGATGCTGCCTGACCTGCTGCGCTTTTCCAGCAACACATTTTCAGCTCTGATCTCCAGCATCTGCAGTCCTCACTTTCTCCCCAAACCCTACCGTTCAACCAGTTTTCAGGGAAAAGAATAGTAGTTTTTTTTTATATCTTTTTGTTTTTTTTCTTTTTTTTTGACAAACAAGGGAGAGTCCTTGACACTGGTCCAGCTCCCTCAGAGCCAGGTCTCAGAGGAAACAGGATGTCTAACACTCCTGTTTATTTTTTCTATTTTATTACTCCCACACTACTGCCTAACTGCGGTAGTGCTTATTTTTTCCCCAGCACCCATGTTGTGTGAGGAATAGTAATTTATTGTAGCAAGAAGGTAATTTCCTGCAACTGGTTTTCTAACTTGCTTTAATATTGGCTGATGCAATCCTTGATTTTGTTGCTTATATATTTCCAATTATATACTCCACAATTCTTGCCATCCTCAGACAGAATTCAATTATTTTATGTGCTTTATTGAGCTCTTCTCAACTCTTTCAGGATAATGACTATTTCCTTATGCAATGTGCCACCTTAGGCTGTCAATTAATCTCTGTATGCCTTTTCGGTAGAAAGTTGAAAAACAGGATCTCTTATGTTGTAATTTTGGGATTTATGAGGCCAGAAATAGGAAGATAATATAGTTGAACACGAGGATAAAGTGTGATGTAGGAGCGAGGGTTTCAGCTTTGTAACAAAATGCATGTGACAGTAATTAAATCAAATAAAATGGAATTCAACCCTGAAAAGTGAGAGGTGATATACTTTTTTTAATAGAATTATAGAATCCGTACAATGTGGAAACAGACCCTTTGGCCTAACAGGTCCACATTGACCCTCCGAAGAGTTACCAACCCGGACCCATTCCCCCACCTTGTTGTCCTAAATTTACCCCTGACTAATGCAACTAACCTACACATCCCTGAACACTATGTTCAATTTGGCATGGCCAATTCACCTGACCTGCACATCTTTGGACTGTCAGAGGAAATCGGAGCACCTGGAGGAAACCCACGCAGGCACAAGAACAATGTACAAACTCCACATAGGCAGTCACTCAAGGCTGGAATTGAACCTGGTCCCTGGTGCTGTGCGGCAGCTGTGCTAAACATTGAGCCATCCTTTAGAAGCAGTGATGAGACATGGGAGTATTCAATGAATGGTAGGATACCAGGTGAAACAGAGGGATCTTGTGTGCTTGTCCACAGATCCCTGATGACAGCAGGACAGGTTAATAGAGTAGTTCAAATGAGAATTAGGTTTATAGTTACATGTGCACAAGTACGGAATTATAGGTACAGTGAAAAGTCACCCATCCCAACGTCATGTTAGGTACAAAAGTACCCAAGTACAAAATTTTAAATTCAAAATAGAAAAGAGAAAGAAATACAGTTAGAAGTTCAACATTACAGTGCTTCCGTAGTCTGGGCCTGCAGTTGCTCCATGCTGGGTTTTCCTCATGAGGGCCCCACACTGGGCTGAGTCTCTCACTGCCAACTGCCATCCAGACTTGCAAGCTACTGACCGCCATCCAGGCTGGTGAGCTGCTTCATCTCTGACCACCAACCAGGCTGGTCGTCTGCTCTGTCTCTGACTGCCATCCAGGCTGGTCATCTGCTCCATCTCTGCCATCCAGGCTGGTCAGCTGCTCCATCTCTGACCGCCATCCAGGCTGGTGAGCTGCTTCATCTCTGACCGCCTTCCAGGCTGGTCAGCTGCTCCGTATCCGACCACCATCAGGCTGGTCAGCTGCTCCATGTCCGACACCATCCAAGCTGGTCAGCTGTTTTGTCTCCAACCACTGGTCAACTGCTCTGTGTCTGACCACCGTCCAGGCTGGTCAGCTGTCCCATCTCCGACCGCCTTGCAGGCTGGTCAGCTGACTCGCCACTGACCGTCAAAGTCCCGCCAACTCCAGTCACTGCAATGCTCCGCACTCCAATGTCATTGCTGCCACTGCCTCCACAACTGAACTCTCTCCAGAATGTATGTTTAAAAAAAAACCTAAAAAACTGGGAAAAAACCGAGGATACTTGCCTTTGTCTGCCATGGCAAAGATTATAAAAGCTGGTAAACTACGTCAGAGCTCTATAGAAAATTGGTTAGGCCATTGCTGGAGTACAGCGTCCAGCTCTGGTCACCACATTATACAAGGATTGTTCTGGAGAGACGCAGAGGAGATTCACCAGGATGATGCCTGACTTGGAGGCAGTTTAGCTATGAGAAGAGGCTAGAAAAACTTGGTTGCTTTTTTGAGCAGAGAGGGTTAAAGGAGGACCTGACTGAGGTGTACAAGATTATATGGACATGACCAGGATGGATAGATTGCAGCTGTTCCCCTCAGGTGAGGGTCAATAATAAAAGAGCATACTTTTAAGGTGAAAGGCAGGAGGTTTAGACATGAGTTGAGGAAAGATCTTTTCACCCTGAGAGTAGTGGGAATCTGGAATCCATTGCCTAGAGGACAGTAGGGTTGGAAAACATTGCAACCTTTTCAAAGTAAGTGAATGAGCACTTCAAATGTCATGGAATTCAATCCGGATAAACGTGACGTGATACACTTCGGCAGTACAAAAGGTGAGGGAATACATGACAATTAGTAGGCCCCTGGGAAGCACCAAGGATCAGATTGTGTATATACACCGATTCCATCGGTTATTGGGACACGTGGATAAAGTGGTTAAGAAAGTAGGTACAATTGCCTTTACTAGGCAAGGACATAGAATTTAAGAGCAGCGTTGTTATGCTGAAACTGTTTAAAATGTTGGTTAGGCCATTGTAGTGCTGGAATGTCCCTTCTAAATAAAATAACAGCCCTTTGGAACACTGAGAGCAATGTTGGCCAACTGAATAGCATGCTGGGAAAACTGGCCAACTGAGCAGCATGCTGGGGATTGGATCAGGCCAGATGACAGGTACGCACACCAGTTACCTTGATTGACTATATTGAATAGGTGTCAATGAGACAGTGGAACTAAAATATTAAGCCATGAAAGCTTGCAGCATTCACTGTCAAATTGAATCAGGCCAGACAGATAAGCAAACTATTCACCTTGATTGATTATCGAATGTGTTGTTGATGAGACAATGCTGCAAGGTTTTGGATGGACTGATATTGAGACACCCTGGTTCCGAGGGTTGGTTTAATCAATAGGGGAAAATTACAAGATCCAATGCTGTCTTTTGTAATCTGAGATTGAAACTCAATTTATATTGTGCATTTTTACATCAAACTACTGCTAAACCACTGTCTTTGGAAATGACCCAGATAACAAGTTAAGAGTCATAGAATCATAGAGATGTACAGTACGAAAACACACCCGTTAATTCAACTTGTCTATGCCGACCAGATATCCTAAATTAATCTAGTTCCATTTGCCAGCAATTGGCCCGTATCTCTCTAAACCCTTCCTATTCATATACCCATCCAGATACCTTTGAAATTTTGTAATTGTACCAGACTCCACCACTACCTCTGGCAGCTCATTCCATACATGCACTGCTCTCTGTGTGAAAATGTTGCCCCATAGGTCCGTTATAAATCTTTCCCATCTCACCCTAAACCTACGCCCTCTAGTTCTGGACTTCCCTAATCCAGTGAAAATACCTTATTTATTCACCCTATCCATGCCCCTCATGATTTTACAAACCTCTATAAGATCACGCCTCAGCCATCGACACTCCAGGGAAAACAGCTTCTTTCTATAGCTCAAATCCTTCAACCCTGGCAACATCTTTGTAAATCTTTTCTGAACCCTTTCAAGTTTCACAGCATCCTTCCTATAGGAGGGAGGCCAGAATTACACACAATATTCCAAAAGTGGCCGAACCAACGTCCTGTACAGTCACAACATTGACCTCCCAATTGTTATATTCAATGCTCTGACCAATAAAGGAAAGCATATCAAATACCTTCTTCCCCCTTCAAATATATCAAGGAGATGACCTTGATTCTAATTTTTTATCTTATTTAAAGTGTAAGGTACTGTGTTCCAGATATAATTTAATTGGTTGCGATACTCAGCTTTAAGCAAAACATACTTTATTCTTACCCTAATGTTAAAATACAAACAAAAGGAGGAAGGACTGGTATAACTTTAAGTCTATTGAAAAACTTAACACATTAATAGACTATTTAACTACTAAACAGCAATTGATCCAATATAGTGACATCCCATAAACACGTCCTTCGCAAAAATGTGGAGGAGCCGATGTAGGACTGGGATGGAAATTTTTTTTTTAAATCACACAAGGAGCACCTGAAGGAGTAGTGCTCTGAAAGCTAGTGCTTCCAAATAAACCTGTTGGACTATAACCTGGTGTTGTGTGATTTTTAATTTTATCCTTAGCAAAGGCAAAGTCAGTCAAACAGATTGCCTCACGTGCAATTCTGGCCCAGAAAGCGATCCCAAGCTTTTAGGTGTAACAGAGAGACAGAGAGAGAGAGAGACGTAGCAGTTTGCATGACTAGCTTCAAAATTAAAGGCGGCACAGTGACTCAGTGGTTAGCACTGCTGCCTCACAGCACCAGAGTCCCAGGCTCAATTCCAGCCTCGGGGGACTGTGTGTGTGGAGTTTGCACGTTCTCCCTGTGTCTGTGTTGGTTTCCTCTGGGTGCTCGTTTCCTCCCACAGTCCAAAGATGTGGAGGCCAGGAGAACTGGCCATGCTAAATTGCCCATAGTGTTAGGTGCATTAGTCAGAGGGGAATGGGTCTGGGTGTGTTACTCTTCAGAGGGTCAGCGTGGACTGAAGGGCCTGTTTCCACAATGTAGAGAATCTAATCTAATCCCAATAATTGCTGAAAGCTTAACTTAAACCCTAATTCTGTGGGGGCCCATCTTTACCAATGCATGCTGTTTCTATTGATCCAACCTTTTAAAAAAAAAACAACAGGCTCAAGCTAGTCTATCTTTTTAATATGTTTTGAGGGAGTTTGGTCTGGTCCATAACAATTTTTCACTTATAATATTTATGTCAAACTGTCTTTAAGATCTTATTTGTGAATGAATGCATTTGTGGTTTTAAACAGCAAATATCATAAGTCTCATAGTAGTTAGCTAGTAATCCATTTTTGTCTTTATTCAAAAGAATAAATTTGTTTACAATAAATATATTTTTCCATTAATGACAAATCCTTGTGTGAAATATATTTATCCTGAATACCAGTGTGATGGGATAATTTATCATCTTGGTGATTTGGTTAACGAAGTAGTGGAATGGCGCCTCAGTGATTAGCACTGCTGCCTCACAGCACCAGGGACCAAGGTTCGATTCCGGCCTCAGACGACTGTCTGTGTGGAGTTTGCACGTTCTCCCAGTGTCTGCGTGGGTTTCTTCCAGGTGCTCTGGTTTCCTCCCACAGTCCAAAGATGTGCAGGTTAGGTGAAATGGCCGTGCTAATTTGCCCATAGTGTTCAGGGATGTGTAGGTGAGGTCCATTAGTCAGGGTAAGGGAAATGGGTCCAGGTGGGTTACTCTTTCGAGGATCGGTGTGGACTTATTGGGCTGTAGGGCCTGTTTCCACACTGTAGGGATTCTATAATTCTAGTTACACATTTATAATGACTTGTGGAATAGTGAGGTTCAACTATCTGCACTGTCTTCTCAACCGTGTTAGACATATAGCAACAAGGGATATGGAATAAAGGTGAGTTAGTCAAATGAAGATCCCAATCTGCCACGGTTTGACAATATAGCCTGCCAATACCATTCTGTAGGCTAAAGCTTTCTTCCTCGCTATTTACTTTAACTCAAATTTTCGTGTCATCTGCAAATTTACTGACCATACCTCCTCCATTAATGTCAAGACCATTTCTATAGACAACAAACAGCAAGGGAGACTCAGCATCAATCCCTGTGTTTTGCAACTGGACACCAGACTTCAAGTGATCAAAACACTCATTGACAATGACCGCCTGCTTCCTGAATTGGGTCCAATTTGCTAAATTACCCTAGAAACCATGAAGTCTTAGCTTAACCAGTCTCCATGTGAAACCTTATCAAAAGCCTGACGGACATCCATTCGAACTACATCTACATAACCAGTCACCTTGTCAAAATAAAAAAAACAACCAAAGCTTCCAAACTTAAAAACATGTGAATCTTTTACTTTCTCTATGCTGGAGGGATGTTCTGTAGTTGAATATTTTTAACGCTGTGATAAACAGAATTCAGGTCTCTCTCAGAATCAAGGTTATGGGGAATGGACAGCAAGTTAGAGTTGAAGCTCAAGATCAGGCAAGGTTGTAATGAATGGTGTTGTGGGATCAAGGACTCAAATGGCCTACTTCTGTTACTATTTTTTCCTGTTCATCTGGTACCTTGGCGGCAATGTACCATTCTGGAAACAGGGCTGTAAGCACGAATCACCTATCTATTCTCCTCATAGTATCCCCTATCACTGTTGCCTTCTGATCTTCCTCTTCCTACACAGCAGAGCCAAACCATCCATGGTGTTGTGACTACACTTCCCAAAGGAATTGAAGACTGGATGGGGAAAAAAAACTGATTTATTACAAATACCATATTTTCTTCCACATTAAAACCCGAATCTATACCATTAGTTAAATCCATCAACTGGAAGAATCTCAGAAAGCAGAATATCATAGACAGCCAAACAAGGAGACAGTATGCACAATAGGGAACTGCCCTGCCAGTTAGGAATACGAATATAGTGCAATACAACACACTGCATGTTATGCCATACTTTAATTTATTGTTATTTACCAGATCCATGTTCAAACTTGAACAAAACTAATGTTATGAAGTTCAAGGTGTGTACCGTATCCTTAAGAGAGTGTGAATGTTGTTATGAACTGAGAAATGACAAGCATCTGTGATATGACTAGATGGTAGTCCCAGAGTGTACTGGAAAGTTGAAAATATGTAACATTTGGCTGTGAAATGGATATCGGAGTTTGGGTTGCTGTTTTCACAACAATACGAATTTAACCCATCAGATTAAATTATGTACCATGATACTAAAACCCAATCGAGTTTGAATTTATTGTCTCATTGGTTCAATGTTGGCAAAACAATGTGATAAAATGAGGACCGTTGAAAATTGATCAGAGAGCAACTGCCAGCAAGACAGAAACGCCTGGAGATCGAACATCTTGCTCTCCAAGAAATTAGGAAATGCTCTTATGAAAGGTACCTTTTCACATGAAACATACTCATAGTAAAAATGAAAACGATGACCCAGGGAATTCAGCAATCAGAAGAGTGAAGTCACAGAAGATGACAGCTGCTGTGTGGTTTTTGAAATTTTAAGTAAGTGTCTTATTGGAATAACATACTGTTATAGAGTTGGAGGCAAATAATAAACAGTTAAGAGAAAAGGGGGCTAAAAGTTGTGAATAATTGTTTAATGTTCACTTTTAGAGTTAAAAAATAAATGGATTCTACTTCCTTCAAATAGAGGAATTTGTGAGTTACGAGGCAAGGCGAGCTTTTCTGGGTGTTTGGTTTAATTAAAAGAGGGGGCCACCTCCTTGTCGTAACAGTAAGGTTTTCCAAACAGGGCCCTGAGAAATATTTTCTGTAGACTTGACATTCTTTTTGGTTTGTTATTTTGAAAATAGTTTTGTAGATACTTAACACAAAGAACAAAGGTTATATTGAGTAAGCCGTTTGCGTCCACTGCTAGAGTCAGTCTTCCCCGCTACAATGTTACCCTTCAGTGCAATACCCGTCTTACCTGCAGTGGGAATCGACCACTGTACTGCAATGCTATCAAGATCATTCAACTCTTCAGCTGATTCGCTCAATCCTGCTTGGAAGAGTCGTATATAAGGATAATGGGAAGCAAGCGAGAGCACTTCACTTGCATTAATAATCTGAAAGACAGGAAGTATTGCAATGACCATATTGCACACTACATTATTAAACCAGACAAACATAAAGCTCAACATACGTTTACATTAACTCTTAAGAAATTTTGCAACTTAGAGCTGTTTCCAACACTTCACTCCCCTCACTGCTATTCAGAGATACTTCGAGAGCCTCATAACACACTCCACCTCTTCTTCTCTTTACAAACCCCTTCCCTCTCCCCTCATGACATATGTGACAATGTTGCTCTTTTTACAAGGTTATGTTGTCCTTGTCTTTTTTTCAAAAGGGGGTCATAAACGCAGCAGTTCCGATATGACTGGAAACATCTACTTGAGAATGCTTTTAAATCTTTCTTTTAAAAAACTTGTACAATGAAAGGGGAGTGACCGGTTCTCCCTGTTCAGGATTTGGTTTGGTTTGCTTTCGGCAAGCAGTCAGCCTTTGAGGCAGCTGCTCAAAGAAACAGCTCCATGCTGATCGTCTCTCTCTCTGACATCTCTCCTGTGTTTTATCTTACTTTTTTTGCCAAGGAGATGTTAATGGTGATGTTGTAAGTATTTGGAACAGCATCATTAAGTTGCGATAGAGTCAACTGGATTTTCAAATAGTTATGTTATTCTACATTATATATTCTACATTATTCTTTTGTCCATTTATATATAAATTCTGTTTTGTTTGAAACAGAGTGGTTGGGCCAGCTGCATCACTCCTGGAGAAATTAATTTACACCTGCTTAAAACAACTCAAACAGTTAGGGTCCAGACGGTCTTTCTGAAATGTTTTGAGGGGTCTGACCTGGTCCATAACAAATTGGGGGCTCTTTGCGCAATTTGTTCCAAAGTTCCAAATTGGCATTTGGGTTGGTAGACTCAGTGGCAATGAGTGGTTAAGTCTTTTGTTATGGGTGTTGAATTCAGTTGGTTTAAACACTGCTTGGTGTAGGAATGGCTCTTTCAGTCACTAAGAGTTTCCTGGGGGTGGAACAAGTGCAGGCTTTACAGAAGGTGAACAAGGAAAAGCTGCTAGAATTGGCAAACAAGCTGGAGTTGGAGCTGTCTCTTTCCATGAGGAAAGGAGAGATAATTACAGTGTTCTGAAGGTGTAGGTGTGTTTAAGAGAGAATGAAAACTGGCACGGAGCTAGAAAGGCACAGAGTATGCTACAAAATTTCAAAAATGTAACATTTGGTTGTGAAACAAATACCTTAGCTGAGCTGTTATGCTACACAACAAATTCGAATTTGGCCAGTTTAAATTATGCCCCAAGATACCAAAATCCAATCAAATTTTCATTTTAAAGTTTTGATGACATCAAACCAATGAGACGGACCAATGAGACGGTCCATTGATTTGGTGTATTTAAAAATCAGGCATTTTGAACAGTTAGCCAGAGCGGCAAAAAGCACCAACAGACTGCCCCCGCAGAATCGCTCTCTGAAAGGTACCAGTTCATATGAAATCTGTGAAGCAGAAGACTGAAGAAAAGAACTAAGAATAATCTACAGAGGAAAATACAAAGGGAATACCAAAAGCTGACTGGTTTTGAAATTTGCATTTTTGCGAAACTTAATCAGAGGGTTTTAATCGATTCAGTATAGTGTTGCAGAGTGATCGGTAGATAAATTGATCAGACAAAGGAGGTTTACACTGTAGATAATTTTGCTTTAATGTTCTTTTTCTTTACTTGGCGTGAAAGAATAAATTGTTAATTTTTTCCTTAAATAGTGGAATTTCAGTAGTTCTTTATCACTCGTACTTTAACAGATTATGAGGCGAGGTGAGCTTTTCTGTGTGTCTGGTTTAAATTTGCAGAAGCATTTACCCAGTGTCATAACAGTCCGTGATTTGAACCATTGAAACATATCCAGTTTGAGATGTGGACATATTTGAATAGATTTGGGGTACGGAAAAGCCCAGTAGATTTAAAAACTTACAAGTTAGTGTCCGAGAACTTTAAATAAAACATAGATGAGACAATTTGTTTAATTTTGGTTACTTGTGGTTGGTTAAATTAAAAGCGAGAGAAATGGCTCTTAAAATTGCTAAAGAGGTTCTGGGGCTTGAAGTTGATTCCCAAATTTGCCAAAAAAGTTTAGAAGGAAAGAACAAGACCTTACTCTTAGAATTAGCAAAGTGTCAGAATTGGGTTTAACCAAGGACTAAAGTAAAGCTGAAATTGTAAGGCAATTACGCAAACACTTAGGTTTGTCAGAGAAACAGACAAGTGCAATAGAGTTGGAAAAACTTAAATTACAATCTTAGAAGATAAACAAAGAGAGAGAGAGGAAATGGAGAGGGAGACAGAAAATGAAAGAGAGAGAGGAGAGAGAAAGAGGGGGGAAAAGAGAGAGGGGAAAAAGAGAGAGAAGGTTCTTATCTGAGCAAAGAGAGAGAGAAGAAAAGGGAGAGAGAGAAAAAAAGAGAATTTGAACTTGAGACGTTGTGACTTAGCAAAATCATATTAACAGGATGGAGGTTAAAAGAGCAGGTGGTGATACATACAAATATGTCAAAACTCTGCCACATTCTGATGAGAAAGATGTTGAAGCCTTATTTATTTCACTTGAAAAATTAGCTAGGCAGACAGAGTGGTCCGAAGACTTGTGGGTAATGCTTGTTCAGACTAAACTAGTAGGCAGAGCTAGTGAGGTATTTGCAGCGCTGTTAGATGAGAGGTCATCTTAGAACTCGTGACCCCTAGTAATTGAGTCCTCCACTCTGGGAAGAAGTTTTTTGTTATCCACCCTGTCTACACCTCTCATGATTTTGTAGGCTTCAATCAGGTCCCCCCTCAACCTCCATCTTTCTAATGAAAATAATCCTAATCTACTCAACCTCTCTTCATAGCTAGCGCCCTCCATACCAGTCAACATCCTGGTGAACTTCCTCTGCACCCTCTCGAAAGCATCCGCATCCTTTTGGTAATGTGGTGACCAGAACTGTATTCCAAACGTAGCCAAACCAAAGTCTTATACAACTGTAACATGACCTGCCGTCTCTTGCACTCAATAAACCATCCGATAAAGGAAAGCATGCTGTATGCCTTTTTGACCTCTCTACTGACCTGTGTTGCTACCTTCAGGTAACAATGGACCTGAACACCCAGATCTTTCTGTACATCAAATTTTTCTAGGCCTTTTCCATTTCTTACATGGTTGGCTCTTGAATTGGATCTTCCAAAATGCATCACCTTGCAGTTGCCCAGATTAAACTCCATCTGTCATTTCTCTGCCCAACTATGCAACCTATCTATATTCTGCTGTATTCTCTGACAGTCCCCTTCACTCTCTGCTACTCCACCAATCCTAGTGTCATCTGCAAACTTGCTAATGAGGCAACCTACACTTTCCTCCAAATCATTTATGTATATCACAAACAACAGTATGTGTGCGGCATGGTGGCACAGTGGTTAGCACTGTTGCCTCACAGCGCCAGAGACGCGGGTTCAATTCCCGCCTCAGGCGACCGACTGTGTGGAGTTTGCACATTCTCCTCCGGGTTTCCTCCGGGTGCTCCGGTTTCCTCCCACAGTCCAAAGATGTGCAGGTCAGGTGAATTGGCCATGCTAAATTGCCCATAGTGTTAGGTAAGGGGTAAATGTAGGGGTATGGGTGGGTTGCGCTTCGGCAGGTCGGTGTGGACTTGTTGGGCCGAAGGGCCTGTTTCCACACTGTAATGTAATCAAATCTAAAATCTAATCTCGTCTCAGCATGGATCCCTGTGGAACACCATTGAGGTCTCAATTTTGAGAAGCTCCCTTCTACTACTACTACTCTGTCTCCTGTTGCCCAACCAGTTCTCTATCCATCTAGCTAGAACACCGTGGTCCTCATGCGACTTCACCTTCTTCATCAGCCTACCATGGGGAACCTTATCAAACGCCTTAGCGTCCATGTACATGACATCTACAGCCCTTCCTTCATCAATCAACTTTGTCACTTACTCAAAGAATTCTATTAAGTTGGTAAGACACTTAATTCCCCCGCACAACAACATGTTGCCTATCATTGATAAGCCTATTTTCTTCCAAATGGGAATATGTCCTATTCCGCAGTATCTTCTCCAACAGCATCCCTACCACTGACATCAGGCTTAATGGTCTATAATTACCTGGAGTAATCAAACATCTATCCCTTACCTCAGCATCCATCATATCCTTCTCCTCAGTGAATATCGATGCAAAGTACTCATTAAGAATCTCACCCATATTCTCTGACTCCATGGATAACTTTCCTCCTGTGTCCTTGAGTGGGTCAACCCTTTCTCTTGCTAACCTCTTGCTTCTTATAAATGAATAAAAGGTTTGGAATTTTCCTTAACTCTGTTTTCTAAAGATACTTCATGACCCATTTTAGCCCTCTTAATTCCTTGTTTCAGATTAACGACTTCAAATTCAGTAAATGATCAGGCTCAGGAGGGTGTCACTATCAGCCAGGCAAGTAGAGGGATACAAGAGATTGTGCTGAAGGAGCCCCAGTCCTTGAGCTTGTCTAACAGCATTGAAATTCTTGCTCCCTGTGTGGATGAGATTGGGGGCTGTAGGAAGGATGAGCAAACTGACCAAAATACTGTGGATCAGGGAGTCTTTCAAGTGGGGGAGCAGGGTGCAAAGAAAAGGGAATTGCAGTTGTAATTGGGATAGTATAGCCAGTGGAATAGACACTCTTCTCTCTGACCAAGATTGAGAATACCAAAGGCCTGATGCTCAGAATCAGAATATCTCATCTTGGCCGCAGAAGAATTTGGAGAGAGGAGAAGGATCTAGCTTCCGTGCTCCACTAAGGTACCAACGTTACTGCCAGAAAGAGGAAACAAACTCTGCTGAGGGAAAATAAATAGCTAGGAGCTAAATTTGAAAGCATGACCGAAAGGTAAGAATCTTTGGATTATTTGCTGAGACATGAGCAAATTACCGCAGGGTAAACAAGATCAAAGTGGTAAACACCTGACTCGAAGACCACACCAGGGAGAAACTGGTTTGAATTCATGCGATATTGGCATCAGTACTGGGCAAGGACAGAGCTGTTCCGATGGGATGGGCTCCACTTGAATCCTGCTCAGATGACAGCCGTGTGTATCACTTAATTAGGACTATCAATAGTTTTGGACGGGGCGTGGGTTGGAGGTGTCCACTTGGATGGAAAATTATGGACAAAGTTAAAAGCATAGAGGAAGGGCTCAGCAGAGGTTATGAAAGTTTCCAGTACAAGCAACAGGGCAGACAGTATGGAAAGAGGCAAGAATCTAACTTCAGATGCGGCACAGAAGTGGTTAAATGTGAGAAGTGGGGGGTGGGGGGGGGGGGGGCTTAACTGAGAAAAAGGTAAATGACTTGTAGAACAGACTGAAATCGACAAATAAATGTTGTGGGTATCACAGAGATATAGCTGCAAGGGGATTAGGGCTGGGAACTAAAGTTCCAAGGATACATGTCTTATCAAAAGAACAGGCAGTTGGGCAGAGGGGGCCAGTTTGCCATGTTAGTAAATTAAATCAATAGCAAGAAGAGATATACAGTTGGAAGGCACAGTTGAGGATCGCAAAAGGAAAAAGACCTAATGGGAGTTGTGTACAGGCCAACTAGCAGTAGGCAGGATATGGGGAAGAAAATAAATCATAAGATAGAATAGACATGTAAGAAAGGCACTATTACAATAATCTGAGGTGTTAATGGTAGGCAATAATCTGAGGGGACTTCAATATTCAGGTAGACTGGGAAAATCAGATTGGTAGCAGATTAGGGCAGCATGGTAGCTAAGTGGCTAGCACAGCTGCTTCACAGTGCCAGGGACCCAGGTTCAATTCCAACCTCAATCTTTGTGTAGTTTGCACAGTCTCCTCGTGTCTATGTGGGTTTCCTCGGGGTGCTCCAGTTTCCTCCCACAGTCCAAAGATGTGCAGGTTAGCTTAGCTGGCCAATGCTAAATTGTCCATAATGTTCAGGGATGGGTAGGTTAGGTGCATTAGTCAGGGGTAAATATGGGGTGGATTACTCTTCGGAGGGTCGGTGTGGACTTGTTGGGCTGAAGGGCCTGTCTCTACACTGTAGGGAATCTATTATCTCAAGAAAAGGAATTTGTAGAATGTCTGAGATGACATTTTGGAGCAGCTTGCAGTATAGCTCAATAAGGAAGAGGCGATTCTGGATTTTGTGATACGTCATGAGGCAGATTTGATGAGGGAGCTGAAGGTGAAGGAACCCCTCAGGGTCGTGACCATATTATGATAAAATTCACCCTGTGCTCGAGAGGGAGAAGATTGAATCAGTTGTAACGGTATTACAATTGAGTAAAGGTAACTACAAAAGCAAGAGGGAGGAGCTGGCCAGAGTGGATTGGAAGGGGAGCTTCGCAGGGAAGACAGTGGAGCAACAATGGCAGGATATTCTGCAGGTAATGTGGGAGCCACAGCTGAAATTGTCCCAACGAAGAAAAAAAACAGACTAAGGGGAGGATGTGGCAACCAAGGCTGATGAGGAAAATCAGGGACAATATTAAAAGAGAAAGGATACAATGTGGTGAAGATTAATGAGAAGCCAGAGGATGGGAAGCCTCTCAAAAGCCAGCAGAGAATAACTGAATAAGCAATTAAGGGGGGGGAGATGAAATAGGAGTGTAAAAAGCTCATAATATAAAAGAAGGTTGCAAGAGTTTTTCTTCAGATACCTAAAAAGATAAGAGAGAGGCAAGAATAGACAATGGACCATTGGAAAATGAGGCTGGAGTAGCAGTAATAGGGAACAAAGAAATGGTGGAGGCACTGAAAATGTAATTTGCATCAGTTTTCCCAGTTGAAGACACCAGCATCACATCAGACCTTCAAGTGAGTCGGGGGAGAAATGAGTGTAATGGCAATCAGTAAGGAGATGCTGGGGAAACTGCAAGATCTGAAGTTGGGTAAATCACCCAGACCAGATGGACTACCTCCAAGAATTCTGAAGGAGATAGTTGGTGAAATTATCCTGGCATTGGTGGGGATCCTTTAGGAAACACTGGAGTCAGTGAGTTTCTGGAGGATTGGAAAATGGCTAACGCCACACTTCTGTTTAAGAAAGTGGGGGGGGGGAAGAGTTAGACAAAGGAGAGCCAGTGAATGTGATCTATTTGTATTTCCAGAAGGCCTTTGACAAGGTACAACAGAGGAGGCTGCTAAATAAGAGCCCAAGGTGTCACAGGCAAGGTGTCAAGACAGCAGCCAGTGATTCAGAGTTCCTCAGGGATCAGCGTTGGGACTACCACATCTGTTTATGTTATACATGAATGATGTAGGCGAAGAAACTGAGGAAATTGTTGCTAAGTTTGCAGATGACACAAAGATTTCTATTTTCATAGAATCAGAGTCATACAGCACAGAAACAGGCTCTTCAACGCACCATATCTATGCTGATCAATAAATAATCAAACAACACTAATCCTATTTACCTGCACTCGTTCCATAGCTTTATTCATTCACCGGATGAGGGTGTCACTGGCTAAGACAACATTTATTGCCCATCATTAACTGCCCAGAGGACAGTTAAGAATAAGTAGAAAGTGAGGACTGCAGATGCTGGAGATCAGAGTCGAAGAGTGTAGCGCTAGAAAAGCACAGCTGGTGAGGTAGCATCCGAGGAGCAGGAGAGTCAACATTTCGGGAATAAGCCCTGATGAAGTTAAGAATAAACCACATTGTTGTGGGTCTGGAGTCACATGTAGGCCTGACCAGGTAAGGATGGCAGTTTCCTTCCCTAAAGGATATTTGTGAACCTGATGAATTCTTCCAACAATCAACAGGGCCATCATTAGACTCTTAATTTCAGATTTTTATTGATTCAAATTCCACCATCTGCCTTGGCAGGATTCAAACCCAGGTCCCCAAAACATTACCTGGGTCTCTGGATTAACCTCCCCAATACCCTGGTATCTTAAGAGCTCGTCCAGGTGCTTCTTAAATGTTTTGAGAATACATTCCTCCACCACTCTCCTAGGCAGCACCTTCCAAATCTGAGCAAGTCTGAATAAAGAAGTTTCTCTTCATCTCCACTCCTTGCTCTCTTGCTGACAATCTTGAAATTGTGACCCTCTAATTACTGACAGAAACGTAAAATCCCTTTCCATATTATTCATAATTTTGAACATCTCAATAAGGTCACCTCTGCTGCAAGGAAAACAGGAAAAGTGAGGACTGCAGATGCTGTCATTACTGATGAAGGGCTTATGCCCGAAACGTTGATTCTCCTGCTCCTCAGATGCTGCCTGACCTGTAAGGAAAACAAGCTTAATTTCTTTCATCTTTCTTTGTATCTAGAATCCCTCATTCCTGGGCTGATTCTAATAAATCTCCTTTATACTTTCTCCAGGGGTTTAACATTCTTCCTTATATAGAACTCAACACAATACTACAAATGTGGTCTTATTCGTAGAGGTGTAGCATCACTTCATTGCTTTTATACTCTATGCCTCTATTATAAACCTAAGAATCCTATAAGCCTTTTTAACAATTGTTTCAACTTGCCTGGTCCCCCTCAGAGAATCATGAACATGAGACCCAAGGTCTCTCTATCCTCCAAATTTGTACACTTGAGTCTTGTTTCTTCTACCAATTCACAGTTGTTTCTTCTACCAAAATACATTACTTCACATTTCTCTGCATTGAAATTCATCTGCCAGGGATCTGCCCATTTGGACAACTTGCCAATGCTCACCTGAAGTCACTCAGCATCATCTTCATAATTCACTATTCTACCCAGCTTAGTATTTAGAGATTTTGCCTTCAGCACCCCTCTCCAAATCGTTGATGTAAATCAGAAAAAGTAAGGATCCCAATGCAGAGAACTGGGAATACCACTTTCAAGTCCTTTCCTTTCTGAGAAATGCCCACCTGTACGTCCCCTCTATCTCCTATCTTTTAATTTACTTCTCATCCATATTGCTAAGGATCCATCAAACCCAAATATTTCTAATTTGCAAACAAATGTTCCATATGGCAGTGTACCAAATTCTTACTGCAAGTCGAAATATACAGCTTCCACTGCATTACTCCCCATTCACTGCCTGTGTTACCTCGTCAAAGAATTAAATTTGTTAGACATGACCTGCCCTTGACGAAGCAATGTTGACTGCCTAGCATTTATTTTTCTCCAAGTGTAGCTTATCTTATTCAATACCATGGCCTCCATTAGTTTTTCCACTATTAGTGTTAAGCTGACAGATCTGTAGTTTCCTGGATTATCCTTTGTCCATTTCTTAAACATCAGTATCATATTTGCATGCAATGTTCCAATTATAGAATCATAGAGATGTACAGCATGGAAACATTTGGTCTAACTCAAACAACAGTACAGCACAGGAACGAGGCCTTCCAAGTCTGCACTGACACATTTTGCCCTTCCACATGAAAACTGTCTTCACTTACAGGATCTGTATCCCTCTATGCCTTTCCTCTTCATATATTTATCCAGTCGCTTCTTGGATGTTGCTACTGTGTCTGCTTTCACCACCTCCTGACAGCACGTACCAAGCACACACGATCCTGTGTGTGAAATACTTGCCCGCAAATCTGTTTTAAACATTGCCCTCACCCCTCACCCCCACCCCCTTGAACCTGTGTCCCTAGTAATTGATGCCTCCATCCTGGGAAAAAGCCTCATACTTTCCACTCTAACCATGCCATTCACAATTTTATAAACCTCTACCAGGTTGCCCCTCAACCTCATGCATTCCAGTGAAAATGAAACCCAGTCTATCCAACCTTTCTTCATAGCTAAATTCCCCCAAGTAAAAGCAAAATATTGTAGATGCTGGAGATCTGAAATAAAACAGAAAATGCCACAGAAACTGAGTTAATATTTCTTCTCTGACTCTTCTTTGAAACTGTGTATTGAACTCAAAATGTTAGCATTGCTGCTCTTTCCACAGATGCTGTCAGACTTGTTGGGTTTCTCCAGCACTTTCTGTTTTGATTACCTGTGAACTCCGGAGATTGAGCAACTTTAAGTATAACTTGATCTCTAATAAATAAGAGATAAAATTCCTCTACTCTCTGGGTACCAAAGATGAAATACATTATAAATAACCCACATATTTTATAAATACAATGAATGACTGAAGCCTCCTGTAGGACACCACAAACCACATCCTATTTTGAGAACATATGCATTATTCCTAAAGTCTCCATCTACCAAAATAACTCCTAACTGAAGCCAGTAAATTACTTCAATTCCATATGTCCTCACTTTTGTTACCAGTCTCTTATGTAGTGGGAAAGATGGAGGACAAAGAGGCAAAAGAGATGAAGCAAAGGAAACTGGTTATAACATTGCAGTACATGACTGGACACTGGCAGTGTCAGCAACAATGATCACAATCACAGCTGAAACAGATTTGTAGGAGGGAGCAAAGACTTCTGGCTATCTTGTGCTGTGCTTTCAATTGCACTACAGCCCCATGCTTCTGACCTTGGGCATTCGGTGTGGAGGGGTATAGTAAGTCAAAGGACTTCCTCGTGGGTATGTTCCTGGGCCTGAACAAGTGGCTATTATTAAGTCCAGGCAGCAGGTTATGGAAGGAGTCATAGCCCCTCTCCCACAGCTATATTTGTGTCCGGGTGTACTTGGCGAGGGAGCATACGTGTCAACCAATATTCTCAATGCCTTCAGGGACGGTGGGCATCATAGTGGATGGAATGCTTTATCTCCCTTTCCAACTACACTTAATTTAGGCCCTCACCCTTAATGCTTTGCAATCTCTTTTAATAGGTTGCGCATGTAAATTAACCAATTAGAAAATACTTGTGATTTCTCAATGGTTAGCATTGCTGCCCCATAGTACTAAGGACCTGGGTTCAATTCTATCCTTGGGTGACTGTGGAGCATGCATATTCTCCCACTGTTTGCGTGAAATTCCTTCAGGTGCTCCAGTTTCCTCCCACGGTCCAAATATGTGCAGATTGGGTAGATTTGCTATGCTAAATTGCCCAGTGTCTAAGGATGTGCAGGCTAGGCAGATTAGCCATGGGAAATGCAGGGTTACAGGGATAGGGTAGGGAAAGGCCTGCTTCCACACTGTCGGGATTCTTTGATACACTGCTGCTGGTTAATAGATGAAAAATAAATACCACAGGTGATTTGATGATGGGCAAAATAAGCCATTCAGATGTGTTTAAAAACACTTCTGAATATTTAACTGATATAAGAAAAGGACTTCTAGCTAATATTTCTTTAGAAACCAGACTTCTAGTTGTGATCATAGATTTTACAAATACAAGCAGAGAACCAGGATGCTATGCAGTCATACATTTACAGTTATATAGCACAAAAGCAAACCCTTCCAGTGCAACTCATCTATGTCAACCAGATATCCTAAACTGATCTAGTCTCATTTGCCAACATTTGATTCTAATCCCTCTAAACTTTTCTTATTCATCTACCCATTCGGATGGCTTTTAAATGTTGTAATTATATCCACCTCCACCACTTTCTGTGGCATTTTGTGAAAAAGTTAGGTGTGTTTTAAATCTTTCCCTTCCCACCTTAAACCTATGCCTCCTAGCTTTGGACTCCCTTACCCTAGGAAAACGACCTTGGCAATTCACCCTATCCATGCCCCTCATTATTTTATAAACCTATATAAAGGTCACACCTCAGCCTCCAATGTTCCAGGAAAAATGCTCAGGCCTATTCAGCCTCTCCATATAGCTCAAACACTCTAATCCTGGCAATACTAGTTGTGCTAAATTAATTAAAAAAGAAACAAAATTATGTTCAACTGGAATTTGGTTTCAAATTCTGAGCACATTTTAGAAAGGACATAAAGACTCTGTGAAGTGATACAGAAGGGACTTATGAAAATTGTTCCAGGCACGAGTCATTGCTTGAAGACTGAGTCAAAACCTGGAACTTCCTTCCTATCAGCATAGGTATATCTACACACTCATGAACTGCAGCAATTCAAGGAGGAAGTTCACCATCACCTTCTCATTTCACCATTTGAGGTGAGCAATAAATGCTTGCTTAACTAGTGACACCACATACTGTGGATTTTTGTTTTAATATAGCCAAACAGTCAGAGATGGCAGAATTCCACATGACGAATTTGGACTGGTCTGGTAAGATGGTGGAAAAAGATAGGAGAAAAAGTTGCAGGTTGTGGTGTAGAAACTGACGAATTGGATTGCTCAAGTTTGCACTGGCAGTTTCAATATATCAAATGGCCTCCTTCTGCTGTAATTCTGTGAAGCAGGACAATACCTTGGCTTCTGAATTATAACGGGTAGAAGCATGGGTTTTCTCAGCCAGTGGCCAGTTGGCAGAGATGGAAAGAATTGTAAAATAAGCTCAACAATAAGAATGTAATGAGATCTCTGTCAGCCAGAAACAATGCACGGTATTTTATGCGACATGGTAATTGCCTCTCTTGGGAGAGGAACCAACTTCACTATATAATTGTGATTATCGGACATCTTCAAGGTGCGTATTTCTGTCCTTTTCCTGACAACACAAGACTTTTCTCCATAAAGCTCCTCCAGCACAAGGAAAAAATAATTACCTGCAATACTGTCATCTCCATATTGCTTTGCCCACCGCACAGCCAGATATCTCCAAAATAAACATCTTTTAAAACAATTCTTTCCACTCTTCTGGAATAATTCTGCTCTGCAATAATCCAAAATGGACCACCTGGACCAAAAGGGCGAAGGAAAACATTCCAGACACCTGAAAAATAACACAGAAATAAAAGTAAAGTACTTGTACTCGGTGGAGGGAGGCGGGAATCACGTGTACATGACATCACTGAAGTTTGACTATAACTAACACCAATCAAAAATACATTCCTTGTCAGCAGAGACCTCAGAAAAACAGCAGCACACATTTATATCAGATCTTTAACATAGTAAAATATTCCAATGCATTTCAGAGCATAATTGTCAAACAAAATCTGACACCAATCCACATAAACAAAAATTAGAACCAGTAACCAAAAAGACAGAGCTTTCAATAAATGTCTTAAAAGGTGGAGGGAAGGAATTTCAGAGTTTTAGGCACAGGTCAACAGTGATTAAAATCAGACATGTGCAAGGAGCAGATTGGAGGAAGGCAAACGTTGCAGCAATGGAGACTGTGTCTGAGATGTCACTGGGCACCTTTAGGGGAGCAGCTGGGGAGATGGTGATAAGAGAGGTCATGATACACATTGGCACCAACAATGTACATAGAACATATGGTTAGCACTGCAGCCTCATAGCGCCAGAGACCCGGGTTCAAATCCCGCATCGGGCAACTGTCTGTGTGGAGTTTGCACATTCTCTCTGTGTCTGCGTGGGTTTCCTCCGGGTGCTCCAGTTTCCTCCCACAGTTCTAAGATGTGCAGGTTAGGTGAACTGGCCATGCTAAATTGCCTGTAGTGTTAGGTGAAGGGGTAAATGTAGGGGAATGGGTCTGGGTGCTCTTCAGAGGGTCGGTGTAGACTTGTTGGGCTGAAGGGCCTGTTTCCACACTGTAAGTAATCTAATCTAATCTAACAAGGGATGACTTCTTGTGTTAAGAATTCAGGAAGCTAGGCAGTAGAATGAGAGGCAAAACCTCAATGGTTGTAATCTCAGGATTACTCCCAGTGCTGAGCACCAGCAAATGCAGAAATAGGAGGATGTATGGCTCAAGCTTGGTGCAGGAGGGAAGGTTTTAGATTCCTGGATCACTGGAACCATTCCTGAGGAAAATGGGGCCTTTACAAGTGGGACAGTCTGCACTGGAATCAGAATGGGACTTACATCCTTGCAGGATGGTTTGCAACTGCTGTTGGGAAGAGTTTGACTTGTTCAGCAGGAAAAACAGTGTGTTAGTTCAATTGTGACATAGCATAACTTAAAAAAGGAACCAAGGCAGAGCACGTTCAGCCATATGGTGTCTCAAGGGAGTAAGCAGAGGCTGGATGGCCTCTAATGCCAGGAGAGGCGAGACAGGTGAGTTAAGGTTATTAACTGATACATGGAAATATGATATTGTGGCCATCACAAAGACATATTGAGGGAGGGACAAGATGGCAACTTGAGGCATCAATGTTGCATTAATCATGAGGGTGCTAGCGGGCAGTTGAGGAGTACAAACATAGTCAATTCACTAAGACGGATGAAAATTACAATAGGGTTTTAGGGGATTTCAACTACCCCATAATCAATTTGGATAATGATTATATGAAGAGTTTAGAGGGAACACATTTCGTGAAATGTATACAGGAGAGCTTCTAGCGTCAACACCTAATTCTGGGGAATGAAGCTAGACAGATGCTCAAGGTAACAATGGTGACAATTTTAGTGACAGTGACCACAATACAGTAAGTTATTATGAAAAACAGAAAAAATGATTGCAAAAAGAGCGTTTGGATTGTTCTTAGGCAGATTTTATTAAACTAAGGTAGGATATGGCCAAAGTAGACTACAAACAGTCACTTGAGAGTAAATGTACAGCAGAACAGTGGGAGACATTCAAAAAAGTACTGAGGAGAATGCAGGCCCAACATGTTCCCTTTAAGGTGAAATATAGGAGGAATAGCCCAGAAAACCATGGATGTCTAGGAATACTCAGGACTTGATAAAAAGAAAGAGTGATGTATCACAAGTACAAAGATAACATGCAATGGAGGCCCTAAAGGAAAATAGAAAGTGCTGTGGGGAGATCAAGAAATCAATTAAGGGAGCAAAGGGGTATGAGAAAATGCTGAAACAAATTACTGCTGATGCTGGAATCTGCACTGAAAACAAAAAATGCTGGAAATCACAGTGGCTTGAGCAGGTAATCTAGATTCAGCTATCTTGTCCTGTCTCCATGGATGCTATCTGACTTAGGATGATTTCAGGCACTTTTTGTTTTCAGGATGAGAAAATGCTGGTGGTCAAGAATAAGGAGAATCCCAATATATTCTTCAAGTGTATCAAGGGGAAGAAAATAACCAGGAAAAAGTTAGGATGATTAGTGACCAAGGGGGGAATCTATATATGAAGCTGGAGGACACTGGCAGACTGTTAAATGAGTTCTTCATATCTGTCTTGACAGAGGAGACGTACAGATTTGAGATGATGAACTGTGAAGTTCTCGAGCAAACTGATATAAGCAGAGGTATTGGAGGTATTGGCAGATGATTTGTAATATTCATCAATGATGTGGATGAGAATTGCTTGGTGGGGGTGTTAATGATAATTAAGTTTATGGACAACACAAAGATTGATTGGCTGATGACAGTGAGGAAGAAGGTCTTAGGTTACAGGGGAAGGCAAGGTGGGCAGATTAGTGGCAGATAGAATTTAACCCTGATACATATGAGGTGATGCACTTTAGAAAAACGAAGACGACAAGGAAGCAATTCACTAGGATGCTCAGAGGAACAGGGATGTTGGGTGCGTGTCCAAAGATTCCTGAAAATGGCAGGACAGATTAATAGGATAGTTAAGACAACATATGGGATGATTGAGTTTATTGGTTGTGGTACACATTTTAAGAGCAAAAAGGTAATGTTGGAGCACACAGTACTTTAGTTAGGCCACAGCTGGAGTAATGTTGTGGTCACCACTCTATCGGAGAAATGTGATTGCTCTGGAGAGGGTGCAAAGGAGATTCAGTGGGATACTGCCTGGAATGGACCGTTTCAGCTGTGAAGAGATGCTTGATAAAGCTCAGGTGGTTTTCTTCAGGAAGTTTTAGTGAGGGGAGCCTTTTGGAGGTGTATAAAATTATGAGATGCAGAAACAAGCTAAGTGAAAAACAGCTGTTCCCCTTAGTGGAACTGTCAATGACAAGGGGCATTATGTTAAAGGAGGTTTAGAGGGAATTTGAGGAAAACCTATGTTAACCAGAAAGTGGTGGAGTCTGAAATGCAATGCCTAAGAAGATAGCTGAGGCAGGAAATATCACAACTTTTAAAAAGGTACTTCACTGAACACCTGAAGTGTTATAACATCCAAGGCTGTGGACTTAATAGGACTCGTGTAAAGATTTGGCAGTACAGACTTGACGGCCGAAGGGTCTCTTCTGTAGTCTATCATTCTATGAACAGAAGCAGTGTTAATGACACTGGACTGGTAATCCACAATCCTGGGCTAATGCTCTGAAAGGATGGATTCAAATCCCACTATGGCAGAGGGTAAAATCTGACATTTTTTTTCCAAAATCTGGAATTAAAACGTAAACTAATAATGACCATTGTCAATCGACATAAACACCCAGCAGGTTCACTGGATATCCTTGAGAGAAGGAAACCTGCCATCCTTACTTAATCTGGTCTACATGTGACTCCAAATTCCGAATTTAACTGCCCTTTGAAACGGCCTCAATCAGGTGAAAGACAAATGGGATGAACAACAAATGCAGTGGTGCACATATTCCATGTGAGAATAAAGAAAAGAATGCTGAAATTATATCAGGCAGATTTCAAAGACATTGAAGTTTATGCCTTGAATAACATTGAATCATAGTATCACTACAGTGTGGAAGCAGATCATTCAGTCCACACCAACCGTCTGAAGCTCATATCACCCAGACTCAACACCCTGCCCTTTCCTTGTAACCCTGCATTTCCCCTGGCTAATCCACCTAGCCTGCACATCCCTGGACACTATGGGCAATTTAGCATGGCCAACTCACCAAACGTACATGTCTTTGGATAGAGGAAGGAAACCAGAACATCTGGAGAAAACCCACGCAGACATGAGGAGAACGTGCAACCTCCAAACAGACAGTTGCCTGAGACTGGAAATGAACTTGGGCCCCTGGTGCTGAAAGGCTGCAATGCTAACCACTGAGTTCTGTAAACCTGTCTTTTTACGTCAGAAGGAAACAGTTCCCAAGTAGAGTTTCATATTCAATAATTATTAGCAATGCAAAATCTAAGTCAAACTCCAGGAACTCCCTTCCTGACAGCACTAAGGATATACTTTGACACAAGGGCAAGACTGGTTCAAGGCAGCAGATTCACCACCACCTACTTCAGGACTGTTAGAGAACAGCAATAATACTGACTCTGCCAGAGACACCCACATTGCATGAATGAATAAAAAAAAGTTACAAGGTTAGACTTTTGATAAAATTTGTACTTATAACTGTTTGCACCTTTATGTTACTTTTTCCAGAGTGGAAAGATTTAATTTTGTTGTAAAGTTTTTGGTGAAAGAATACTTTCATCCTCAAAGATATGTATACCTCCAATCTCACGGTTCCTGATGCCCTTTAAAAATCGCACAGTTTAATGTACACTGCCTCTCACTGTTCCAACAAATGTACATCATTTTACATTTCTGTTAAATTACATCTGCCATGCCCCTGCCCATTTCACCTGTCTATGTTTTCCCATAACTATCCTCTTCACTGCTTGTGACATTGTAAATTTTGAAATAATATCACCACAATTTAGGTTATCAATTTATTTTTATTCACTTGTACATCATGGGCATCACTGACTGGCCAGCATTTCCTATCCCTCCCCTAGCTGCCCTTGAACTGAGTGGCTTACTAAGCCAATTCAGAGGGCAGTTGAGATTCAACCACATTGCTGTGGGAATGGACTCTGGAAGGACATCATGAGTCAGATCCACTATTTTGACCATCAGTAATGTTTCATGGTCATTAGTAGATTCTTAATTCCTGTTTTATTTTTAAATTGAATTCAACATTCCTCCATTTGCCAAGGAATTTGAATTAAGGTCTCCAGAATGTTAGCTGAGTTTCTGGATTAATAGTTTCGCGGTAATACCACATTCCCCTTAATATATATTCAAAAGAAAAGTGGTGGCAATACTGACGGCTGGCAAATACCACTGCCTGGTTCCTTCAAGTCTAAAACACAACTGTTACCATCTGTTTTCTGTACTGTGAGTAATTTTACATTTAGACTTGTCCTGCCAATTTTACTAGGAAAAAGTGAGGACTGCAGATGCTGGAGACTCCCCACTAACAGCCTCTCCACACCTGGCACTCTGCTAGTGTAAGAGTGCAAAACCTGCTCCCACATCTCCCCGCTCACCTCAGTCCAAGGTCCCAAAGGGATTCCAAACCCAGCAGAGATTTACTTGTATATCTTCCAACCTCATTTATTGCATCTACTGCTCTCCTCTACATCAGAGAGATCGAGTGTTATGGACCAGGCTAGGCCCCCTCAAAAAATTTCAAGAAAGTAGCCCGGATCCTAACTTTGCTAGTTGTTTTAAGCAGGGGTATAGTGGATATAGTGGATATTCCAGGAGGGATGCAGCTGGTCAAATCACTTAGTTTGAAACAAAACAGAATTTATTTACAAGATTACAGAATGAAGCACACAAAACAAAAATAAGAATACCAAATAACTTGACCTATTCAAAAACCCAAGAGATTATCCCAACTTAATGATGCCGTTTGACATCCTTGCAACAATCCCCATAAACATCCTTGGTGAGAGAGGGCGAGAGACTGTTCTTGGACAAGCAGCGTCACTGACTGACTGTTTTCGGTGAACAGCCAGGCTGCTAAAACCAAACCAGAGAAAAGCTGAGCTGGGAGAACTGGCCGTTCCTCTTTCATTGTACAAGTGTTTCTTTTAAAAACATGGCAACCTTTTGCCTGAGACAGTATCTATCAGCTATAATCAAATTGGCCCTATAATCCATCCAGGCCAGACTTTTCAGGATCACTGCTTTTACGACCTCTCTCAAAAAGCAGCCAAGGACAGCATAACCTCTTTAAAGGAGTAGCATCGGCACAATGCCTCCTTTAAAATAAAAACTATTAATAAAAAAAGGCTTCATTATAAAACCCTCTCATTTTAAATTGTTAGTACACAACATACATAGAACATAGAATAGCACAGCACACTACAAGTCCTTCGGCCCACAACGTGGTGCCGAGCATTTATCTTAATCTAAATCAACCTAACCTAAACACTCCTCAATTTACTGCCGTCCATGTGTTTGTTCAGCAGTCGCTTAAATATCCTTAACGTCTCTGACTGTTGTACCTCTGCTGGTACTACATTCAATGCACCTACCACTCTTTGCGTAAAGAATCTACCTCTGACATCTCCTCTTTACCTTCCTCCAATCACCCTAAAATTACGACCCTTCATGGCAGACATTCCTGCCCTGGGGATAAGTCTGTGGCTATCTACTCGATCTATGCCTCTCATTATCTTGTACACCTCTATCAAGTCACCTCTCTTCCTTCTTTCCAGTGTGAGAAGCCCTAGCTCACTCAACCTCTTCATAAGACATGCCCTCCAATTCAGGCAACATCCTGGTAAGACTCCTCTCTAAAGCATCCACATCCTTTCTATAAGGAGACAACCAGAACTGGGCACAATATTCTAGGTTAGCTCTACCCATCTTCCTGAACAAGGGAACAACATTTGCTGTCCTGCAGTCTTTTGGCACTATTCCTGCAGCCAGTGACAACAAAGATTTTGACATGGAGAGAAAGGCAAAGGAGACTGTGTTATTGGTTCCAATACAGAGGGAAGAACCAAATTCGGGGGATTCTGAATTGGACATTCCTCAAATTAAATTGGACAATGAGGAAGTTGTCAAAAATTGGGATAAATTATTAAGTTACCTTCCAGAGGAAAATCAAAATGCCCTGAAAGAGATACTACAATCACTTGGGGAGATATGTGGAAATAGGCTGGGAAGTACTGACCTAATTATGCATGATGTAGATATAGGAAATGCTGTTCCGATTAAGAACAAGATCAAAGAGCAAAGAAAATTACAGCACAGAAACAGGCCTTTTGGCCCTCCAAGCCTGCACCAATCCAGATCCTCTACCTAAACCTGTCACCTATTTTCTATTGTATTCCTCTGCTCCATGCCCATTCATGTACACCTTAAATGGTGCTATCATGCAAAATCCTTATAGGTATTAACCCTCTAAAAGGTGGCACAGGTTCAAAGGAGATTGAATGCATACGCTCAGAAAACATAATCAAGCTGCAGCTGTACAAAACTCTGCAGCGGCCACACCTGGAGTATTGTGTACAGTTCTGGTTACTGCATATGGGAAGGATGTGGAAGCTTTGGAAAGGATTCAGAAGAGATTTACTAGGATGTTGCCTGGAATGGAGGGAAGGTCTTATGAGGAAAGGCTGAGGGACTTGAGGCTTTTTTTTAGACAGAAGGTAGAGCAGTGACTTAATTAAGACATATAAGATAAGAGGGTTAGATAGGGTGGACAGTGAGAGCGTTTTTCCTTGATGGTGATGGCTAGCATGAAGGGGCATAGCTTTAAA
The DNA here is from genome assembly GCF_037043375.1 of Chiloscyllium plagiosum. Taxonomy (NCBI): domain Eukaryota; kingdom Metazoa; phylum Chordata; class Chondrichthyes; order Orectolobiformes; family Hemiscylliidae; genus Chiloscyllium; species Chiloscyllium plagiosum. The sequence continues at coordinate 43,112,009 of NW_028270167.1, read as the reverse complement.
TTGAGGGGTGATAGATATAGGACAGATGTCAGGGTAGTTTCTTTACTCAGTAGTAGGGGTGTGGAATGGCATGTATGCAACTGTAGTAGACCCGCCAACTTTAAGGGCATTTAAATGGTCATTGGATAGGCATATGGATGAAAATGGAATAGTATAGGTTAGATGGGCTTCAGATTGTTTGCCAACCTGCAAAACCATCGAGGGCTGAGGGGCCTGTACTGTGCTGTAATATTCTATGTTCTAGCATACCTTATAAGCATCTTCACATAGCACACTCAGGTTTCTTTCTGTCTGGAGTCCTTATCACCTCACTTAATTTCCTTTCAACTTGATAAGGTTCATCTATCACTCGAAGTAACATTAACACCTTAACCTAAATATCAAAGTTGCAAGTTTTTGATTTCTTGTCTGTTTCCTGTTTCATTATATGCCATGATACGATTAAATGCTGTCCAGTCAACTCCTCCACTCTACTTAGTAGTTTCCTAAAATTTGACACAAAGTCCAAATATGTGGTCTCTGAATTATGACCTACAATTTCTCTTTAATCAATTTTAGCAGTCATCTCACTTCAATCCCAAAAGTTCATTCAAATGGACTGAATTTGGTTGATTCATTTGGTGGATCTCTGTTTGCAAAAAGTACAAACAGAATTCCTTTATCCCAATCATCTGGATGATTTTGAGTATAAGCCCTCAACATGGTATTTAGTGTCTGATGCCACCTTTCGAGTGCTCACTGCAACCCTGGATATTACGCTGTAGATTTGAATTGTTTTATTCCTGAGCTGTTCATAACTTCCTTGAATAATTTTGATGTGAAGTTTGACCCTTGATCTGATTGTACCTCTGTGGGTAGTTCATATCTAGTAAACAATTTGAGTAATTCCTCGGCAATTCTTTTAGCTGTGATATTGCGAAATGGAAGGGCCTCTGGAAATCTAATGGACACCTCCATTATTATTTACAAATACTGATTTCCACTTTTTGTTTTAGATAGGGGTCCTATGCAATCAATTAAGACTCTTGTAAAAAGTTCCTCAAATGCAGGAATAGGTATTAAAGATGGGGTTTTATTACCTCTCGTGGTTTTCCAATTACCTGGCATGTACGGCATGTCTGGCAAAGTTCAACTACATCCTTGTGCAGTCCAGACCACTAAAAATGTTTTTGTATTTTAGCTTGAGTTTTTCTCACTCCTAAATGACCCCCTAGTGGTAGCTCATGCGCTACCCACAACACCGCCTTTCTATAACTTACTGGCAATATGAATTGATGAACTCCTGCAAATTTCTCATCTGTCCAAATATGTGATGGTCTCCACTTCTTTAAGACATTTAGACATCATTCTTAAGATGATGTATGATAGGAATACATGCGGATTCTTTTTCCGTGTATGCCTTTTGATACAATCGCTTTACATTTTCATCTTTCTGCTGTAACTAAGTTAACTTATCTCTTTTGTCATCTATCTGTTCCTGGGTTGTGTCAACCATCTGATCAATCTGCTAATTCCACTTGAACTTTCTTATCTGCACTCTTTGATTTCTTCTGTTTCAACTGCTGACTTTGTGACCTTGTTACCACACAGTCAGGAAAAATTCCAGATATGTGTCCTGTAAAAGTTCAGTTGCCTGAGTTTCCACTGGCTTTTCAACCACAGTAGGCAGCACTCCTACCTGTGAACCAGCCATATTGTTAACAAGGATAAGTTGGCTCCTGGAACTGAGAGTTTGTCCAGTACTCCTCCCACAAGTTCTCCACTCATCACTGGACACTCAAGCCTCATTTTACATAATTGAGTGCTTCTTGTCTCACCGTGAATTCCCGTTACTAGTACTTTTTTCTGGCAACGGTCCTTCAGAAGTATACATCTCCTCACCTTTCAACATCACAGATTCAAAGGGTCCTGTATTTCTTAATATTGTAACCTCTTTACCTGCTGCTCCTGGCATATGTGAGTTAACTCTACTTTAACAGGTATACAGTTCAAGAAGATCTTTAACCAACCTCCGACCAGATTGTACATTCTGGTGCAGCTTTCTAGACTTCACTCTGCTTTCCATTACCATTCCAACAAAATTCACTGGCTTATCCTGTTTTCCTACATCTGGCTTCACAGTGCTTTTCCTAATCCACTAACACTGTGATTTCACGTGGCCTACTTTTTGCAGTGAAAACACAGGAGATTTTATTTTCTCTTTCCCCTTCAAAGGTTTCATTTTTACCCTGTGTTGTTATCCTTATGACCTACATTGAAATCTAACTTTCCCTTTCCAGGCAAGAATTTCTCTTTGCCCCAGCTTCTATCTCAAATTGATGTTGGAAGCCAAACTTTGATTTATGGACCAATTCAATCATCAGCCATTTCAGTTGATGATCTTGCCTTTTTAACTCTCTGCTCGTACACGAATTCTCACTACTTCAGGAATTGAATTTTTGAACTCCTCCAAAATAATTCTCTAAGAGCATCATGGGCGGCACGGTGGCACAGTGGTTAGCACTGCGGCCTCACAGCGCCAGAGACCTGGGTTCAATTCCCATCTCATTGCACATTCGCTCCGTGTCTGCGTGGGTTTCCTCCGGGTGCTCCGGTTTCCTCCCATAATCCCAAAAATGTGCAGGTTAGGTGAGTTGGCCATGCTAAATTGCCCGTAGTGTTAGGTGAAGGGGTAAATTTAGGGGAATGGGTCTGGGTAGGTTGCGCTTCGGCGGGTCAGGGTGGACTTGTTGGGCCGAAGGGCCTGTTTCCACACTGTAATCTAATCTAATCGATTTGCTTTATTTTTAATGCCCTTATCCACTTATCCAAATTACTTTGTTTGATCCTTTCAAACTCACTGCTGGATTCACCAGGGTCATTGAAATTTCAAGTTTTTGTTGTATTTAGAGTCATAGAGTCACAGAAGTGTACAGCATGGAAACAGACCCTTTGGTCCAACTCATCCATGCTGACTGGATATCCTAAACTCGATTTTACTGCTCCTCGAATGCTGCCTGAACCACTGTGCTGTTCCAGCAGCACTAATCCAGAATCTGGATATCCTAAACTGCCCCTTCTTTGACTCCTGAAATGTTGTCTGTTGACTTCTGGCACAAGCTCATATGTTCATCAGATGGCTGTCTTCACTTCCTCATATGGCCCAGATACCTCCTCTGATAACGATGCAAACACCTCACTACCGCTTTTTACAAGAGTTTTGTTTGGATCAACACAACCATTGGTCAATGGCCATCGCATTTGTTTACCCCACCTTTTCAAATGAGATGAAAAAGGTTTCCATATCCTTTTCATCAAATTAGGAAATGCTTGAAGATATTTAACAGTTTCTCACCATGCCTTCGGCTACCATGGGTTTCCTCATCCTCACTCTCTTCAGAGCTTACCTTCAGCCCTCATGTCCATCTTTTTAAGCTGTCTTTCCTGTCTAGGTACCAATTTCTGAAGTTCAAACTCTGCCTTTTTCTTCCTTTTCTCTCAATCTCTCTCTCTCTCTCTCTCTCTCTCTCTCTCTCTTTTTACTCTGCTAAAGCGATTCATTCCTTTTCTCTTTCCTCTGCTTTTAATTGTAATTCAAACTGTTTTATTTCTGTTGACCTTTCCTGTCTTTTGTCTCCAACTTAATCTACCCCAGAAAACCCTTGGTGACTGAAAAGAACCATTGCTATGCCAAGTATTGATTAAACCAACTTAATTCAACACCCAGAACAAAAGACACTAACACCTAACACTTGCTGCCTTTAAGTCCAGCAACACGAATCCCAATCTGGAGCTATAGAACAAAGAGCCGCAAATCTGTATTGGGCCAGGCCAGGCCAGACCCCCCCCCCCAAAAACATTTCAAGAAAGTAGCCCGGATCCTAACTTTACGAGTTGTTTTAAAGCAGGTTTAAGTGGATATTCAAGGAGAAATGCAGCTGGTCAGCTGGAAACAGGCCCTTCGGCCCAACAAGTCCACCCTGACCCGCCGAAGCACAACCCACCCAGACCCATTCCCCTAAATTTACCTCTTCACCTAACACTACGGGCAATTTAGCATGGCCAATTCACCTAACCTGCACATTTTTGGGATTATGGGAGGAAACCGGAGCACCCGGAGGAAACCCACGCAGACACGGAGTGAATATGCAATGAGGTGGGAATTGAACCTGGATCTCTGGCGCTGTGAGGCCGCAGTGCTAACCACTGTGCCACCGTGCCCCCCATGATGCTCTTAGAGAGAGAATTATTTTGGAGGAGTTCAAAAATTCAATTCCTGAAGTAGTGAGAATTCGTGTACGAGCAGAGAGTTAAAAAGGCAAGATCATCAACTGAAATGGCTGACGATTGAATTGGTCCATAAATCAAAATTTGAAACAAAACAGAATTCATTCACAAGATTACTGAATGAAACATATACAAAAGAGAACAGAATATTCAATAATTTAACCTCGCTGAAAACCCAGCCAATTATCCCAACTTAATGATGCTGTTCCAATTCATTGCAACAATCCCCATAAACACCTCTTGGCACAAAAGAGAGAGAGAGAGAGAGATGGCAGAGGGGTTCAGCATAGAACACTTTCTTCCATGTAGCTTCTTGCACCATCAGCCCCACTGACTGACTGCTTTTAGTGAACAGCCAGACTGCTAAAACCAAACCAAACCAAACTAGAAAAAAGTTGAACCTAGAGCACTGTCCACCCCTCTTTAATCATACAAGTGTTTCTTTTAAAAATTTGAACGCCTTTTTCCTGAGGCAGTATCTGTTAGCTATAATCAAATTGACACTAAAACCCATCCAAGTCAGACTTTTCAGAATGGCTGCTTTTACGAACTCTGAAACAAAGCCAAGGACAGTATAACCTTGCTAAATGAGCAGTATCGGTGCACCAAGTGCAAAGTCACAGAATGGTTCAGGGAATATTTCTGATCCGTACACCAACCAACCCCACCTTCGTGTGGCCATCCACTTCAACTCCCCCTCCCACACTCCTGAGGACATGTCCATTCTGGGCCTCCTCCACTGCCTACACAAGGCCACCACAAATTGGAGGAGGAACACCTCATCTTCCGCCTCGAGAGCCTACAACCGCATGGCATGAACACTGAATTTGCCAGTTTCCAAATTTCACCTCCCCCCACCCCATCCCAGATCCAACCCTGCAAGTCAGATCCGCCCTACTGATCTGGCCTACTTGTCCACTGTTCCTCCCACATATCCATTCCACACTTTCACCAACCTATCACCATCACCTCCTACTTATCTTTCCCTAGCCCTAACTCCCTCCCCGATTTAGCTCTCAGCCCCCTTTTCCCTCCCCAGTCTTGAAGAAGGGATATGCCCAAAACATCGACTCTCGTGGTCCTTGGACACTGCCTGACCTGCTGTGCTTTTTCCACTCTGGCACTTTTACTGTGCATCTTCAATTTTGTTCACAAGTAGTAGCATTTTATCAAATATGTTTTGATATCCATAATATGAATTGTACTCTACACTCATTGGTCCTCTTTGTTAATCAAATTGAGCTTCATTTGACTTTAACAAATTCATCTTGACTTTCATTCACTAATCCAAGGGACTGTCAAGTGGCAATTAATTTTTACTTGGGTTCTTCAAGTAAAAGTTTTGTCACCACCAGTTCAAGTGGCTGGTCTACAGTTACAGGTCCCTCTTTCTCCTAATTTCTAAACAAGAATATGAAAGTTATCGCCAGAGTCCTCTGTCATATCTAGAATTTGAAGACTTGGCCAAATCCTCCACTACCTTTACTTCCCTCTGCAAACTTGAATCTAACCCATTTCGTCAGATGACGTATATTCTTATGAAAAAGAAACTTTAAAAATCAGTGAAACAGCCTCCAGTGGGGCACTTGAAGAGAGGTCACGAGCAGTGAATGGAGCTTATTAAATCAAAATACCATCATCCAGGGTGATGATGTCTCCCAGGCCCTGCAATGCCCACTTGTCTCTAAAAGGTGTATTTCATAAATTCATAGGTACAGCAAAGACTGTTCAGCACATAAAATCTGGCATAACTACCACTAATAATGCACTAATCCCAATTTGCTGCAATTGTACCATATTCTTGAATTTTATGATTTTTGAAATACTCATTCAAATATCTTTTAAAGTTTGTAAGACTTCCAGCCTCCACTACTTTTCCAAACAGTGCATTCCTGATGCCCATCAAATGTTGAGTCTCCTGCCCATACCCTAAAACAATGCCCTTTCATGATTGACCCTCAGCCAAGGGGAATAGCTGCGCTCTGTTCACTCCTCATAATCTTATATAGCTCAATCATGCCCCCCTCAGTCGTCTCAGCTCTAAAGAAAATAATCCAAATCTATTTAGTCTCTCACTAAACAGTTAGCAGGTCATGTTACAGTTGTATAACAGGTCAGCCACATTTGGAATACTGCGTACAGTTCTGGTCACCATATTACCAAAATGATGTGGATGCTTTGTGCAGAGGATGTTCACCAGGATGTTGCCTGGTATGGAGAGTGCTAGCTATGAGAGGTTGAATAGATGAGGATTATTTTCATTGGAAAGAAGGAAGTTGAGGGGGGACCTGATTGAGGCCTACAAAATCATGAGTGGTATAGATAGAGTGGATAGCAAAAAACATTTTCCCCAGATTGGAGGACTCAAATACTAGGGGTCACAGGTTCAAACTGAGAGTGGAAAAGTATAGGGGAGATATGCATGGAAAGTTCTTCATGCAGAGCGTGGTGGGTGCCTGGAATGGGTTGCCAGCAGAGGTGCTTGGAGCGGGAATGATAGCGTCATTTAAGGTGTATCTAGATAGATACATAAATGGATAGGGAAGCAAAGGGATATAGATCCTTAGAAAATAGACGGCAGATTTAGATAGAGGATCTGGATCAGCACAGGCATGGAGGTCTGAAGGGCATGTTCCCCTGTGCTGTAATGTTCTTTGTTCTCTCCTTATACCTCAATTTCTCCATCCCAGGCAATATCCCAGTGAACTTTCTCCCTACCCCCTCTAATGCTATCACAGGTAGCGAGTTTTGAGAAGATTGGTAGCTCACGTTGAGGTTCTGGATGTAGGTTTGCTCGCTGAGCTGGAAGGCTCATTTTCAGATGTTTCATCACCTTACTAAGGTAACACCTTCGGTGAGCCTCCGGACGAAGAACTGCTGGTGTTTCCTGCTTTCTATTTATTTGTTTGGGTTTCCTTGGGTTCGTGATGTCATTTCCTGTTCTTTTTCACAGGGGGTGCTAACTTTGACTGGGACAACACATCCATCCTAGGACAAGCCAAAGAGACATGCACGAGAATTCCTAGAAGCATGGCATTCCAACTGGAACTCTATCAACAAACACATTGAGTTAGATCCCCAAGAAAAAGAACAGGAAATGACATCACCATAGGAAATGATGTCAACATCAGAAATGATGTCACCAACCCAAGGAAACCCAAACATATAAACAGAAAGCAGGAAACACCAGCAGTTTTTTGTCCAGAGGCTCACTGAAGATGTTACCTAGTATGGTTACGAAACATCTGAAAATGAACCTTCCAGCTCAGCAAGCAAACCTACATCCAGAGTTATCACAGCTTTCCTGTAGTGAGGTGACCATAACCGCACACAATACTCCAGCTGTGACCTGATCAATGCTCTGTGCAACTCCAACATTATTTCCATTCTCTTATGCTTGTGACACTGCTACCTCTTTTAACAAGATTATGCTGTCCTTAGTTTTTTTTTCAAGAAGGTTTGTAAATTCAGTGGTGCTGAAATGGCTAACAGTTCTCCAGTTCAGGTTTATTTTCTAGTTTGGTTTGTTTTAGCAAGCAGTCAAGAAAATTACTGGGGACCTAAAGAAGTGGCTACAGTGAAAAGCAGTTCTATGCTTTAACAGAGGTCTTGCCTGAACTTTCTCTCTGAAACCTCTCCTGCCTGTAAGAATCTGTGTTTGAATTTATCTTTTGTTAAGGGATGTATTTATGGGATGTTGCCAGGATTGGGACACCTTCGTTAAGTTGCGATATTGTGTTGGTGGGTTATCAAATAAGTTATTCTAAATTCTGTTTTCTTTTGTTTGTATTTCATCTGTAATGTTTAAATAAATTCTGTTTTGTTTAAAGCTGAATGGTTGCCTAGCTGCATCACTCCTGGAATATCCACTTCGCACAAAATAAAATTTAAATTCTGGGTTGGCTTCTTAAAATGTTTTGAGGGGGGCTGGCCTAGTCCATAACATGAATAGATTCCATATGCTTTAACTATCCTATTCACATGCTTTGCCAACTTCAAGGATCTGTGAATAATTATCCAAAAATCCTCTATTCCTCTAAACTACCCAATGTCCTGCCATTCACTAAATACTCCCTTATCTTGTTTCTTCTTCCAAAGTACATTTCCTAGCACTTATCAGGATTAAATACCATTTGCCACTGGTCTGCCCATCTGACCAACCTACCTATATCTTCATGTAACTTACAATCATTTTCTTCACTGTTAACCACTCTACCAATCTTGGCATCATCTATAATTTTACTTTGCGTTCCCTCCCCCATTTTCACGTTCATTATTTCTGAATATAACAGATAATAAAGGTACACCACTGGATGCCAACCTCCAGTCACTCGAACAGCCTTTTACCACTATTACTAAACCCATTTCTGACCCATCTCACTATGTTTCCCTCAATTCAATGACATTTGCCCTTCTCAATCAGTCTCCCATGATGCACCTTGTAAAAAGCTTCACTAAAATCCACATAAACTACATCAACTGAACTTCCTTCATCCACACACTTTTCAATTTATTTGTGCAAAGTTGTTAGGCATAACCACCCTCTGACAATGCTATGCTGACTATCTTTAATCAACACCTGTCCTTCCAAGTCAGCAAAGATTTACCAGGATGTTACCAGGAATGGAGGGTTTGAGTTATAAAAAATAGGCTGGATAGGCTAGGACTTTCTTCAGTGGAGCACAGGAAGTTGAGGGGGGTCCTTTGAGAGGTTTATAAAATCATGAAGGGCATAGATAGGTAAATAACAAGGGTTCTTTCTCTAGGGCGGGAGAGTTCGGAACTAGGGGGCATATTTTAAGATAAATTTGGACAAATACATAAATACGAAAGGTTTACAGGGATATGGCCAAATAGATCTAGTTTAGTATGGAAACATGGTCAGCATGGACCATGCTGTTCCTTGCTGTTCGACTCTATGACAGTAATTAGTATTACTTTGTTCCTCAGAATTTTCTTCAATAGTTTCCATATTACTAACATGAAACTCACCAGACTGTAATTTCCCAGTTCATCTCCACCATGCCTCTTAAAAAGTGGAACCACATCAGCTGTCCTCCAGTCCTCTGGCACTTCCCATCTGGCCAGAGAGGAATTAAAAATTGTCTGCCTCACCTCTCACAGCAGCAATTCAGCCGGGTCAGGGGGATCTATCTGTTTTAAGCCTAACAGAGCCTCCAATACCTCCCTATTGCCTATGTCAAACTATGCAAGTTCTTCACTGTCCCTTTCCGCGAATTTCATTCCTACATTCTCCTTTTCCAGAGTGAAGACCAAAGAGAAGTATTCATTCCACATCCTTCTAACATCTTGTGGCTTCAAAGCCAGGATTTGACTATGGGGGCAGGGTATGGTGGGTGAGGGGGCCGGGCAGGGTGAGTCAAATCCTTGATCACTCACGGACCCTACTCTTTCCCTGGTTAACCTCTTGCCTTTAAATGTATTTATAAAATTTCTTAGTGTTGTCCTGAATCCTGTTCACAAGTCCTTTTCCATGTCTACGGTTTGCTGTTTAAATTGCTTTCTTAAAGTTCCCTAAAATGGGTTTTCTACTTTTGAGTGTTGGAAGCTTTTTCCTGGTACTTCCTGGTTATTTACTATGATCAGAATTTCCTTACTAAATCCTGTTTTACTCCATAATTGGCAGCATAAAAACATTAAGGAATAGATTCAGGAATAGGCTATACAGTCCCCCAAGTCTGGTTCTTAATTTCATAAAATCACGACTGATCCTCAACTTCAAATCTACTTTTCTACTCGATCCTCACATTCCTTGATGCGCCTCAAGTGCAGTACTCTTTCAATCTCAATCTAGAATATGCTCAACAGCTGATCATCCACAACGTTCAAGGTTAGAATACTCTCAACCAGATGGTGAAACTTCTAATTATAATCCAAAATTAGTCCCCTTATCCGGAGCCCTAGCTTGAAGGCCTGCAGCCAGGGAAAGGATGATTCTAGACGTTTCTGCCAATAGTACCACCACGACTGGCAGCTTAATGTTCCAAGATACAAATGCTACAGGAAGGGAGGCAAGAGAAGAGGGGCAGTGGCATTTTTGATAAGGGATAGCATTACAGCTGTGCTGAGGGAGGATATTCCCAGAAATACATCCAGGCAAGTTATTTGGATGGAACTGAGAAATAAGAAAAGGATGGTCACCTTATTGGATTGTATTCTAGACCCTCTAATAGTCAAAGGGAAATTGAGAAACAAATTTGCAAGGAGATCTCAGTTATCTGTAGGAATAATAGGGGATTTTACCTTTTCAAACATAGATTGGGACTGCCATAGTGTTAAGGGTTTAGACGGAGAAGAATTTTTTTCAGTGCAAACAAGAAAATTTTCTGATTCAGTGTATGGACGTACCTCCGAGAAAAGGTGCAAAACTTCACCTACTCTTGCGAAATAAGGCAGGGTAGGTGACTGAGGTGTCAGAGGGGGAGCATGTTGGGGCCAGCGACCATAATTCTATTAATTTTAAAACAGTGATGGAAAAAGATAGACCATATCTAAAAGTTGAGATTCTAAAGGCCAATTTTGACAGTATTAGGCAAGAACTTTCAAAAGCTGATTAGTGGCAGATGTCCACAGGTAAAGGGACGGCTGAAAATGGGAAACCTTCAGAAATTAGATAACGAGAGTCCAAAGACAGTATAATCCTGTTAGGATGAAAGAAAAGGCTGGTAGGTGTAGGGAATGCTGGATGACTAAAGAAATTGAGGGTTTGGTTAAGAAAAAGGAGGAAGCATATGTCAGGTATTCAGGACAGATCGAGTGAATCCTTAGAAGAATTAAAGGTATTAGGAGTATGCTTTAAGAGGGAAATCAGGAGGGCAAAAAGGGGATGTGAGATAGCTTTGGCAAATAGAGTTAAGGAGAATCCAAAGGGTCTTTACAAATACATTAAGGACAATAGGGTAACTAGGGAGAGAATAGGACTCAAGCTGAAAATGTGTTGCTGGAAAAGCGCAGCAGGTCAGGCACCATCCAAGGAACAGGAGAATCGACGTTTCGGGCATCTGCAGCCCTCGCTTTCTCCTCAGAGAATAGGACTCCACAAGCATCAGCAAGGCGGCCTTTGTGTGGAGCTGCACATGATGGGGAAGATATTAAATGAGTATTTTGCATCAGTATTTACTGTGGAAAAGGACATGGAAGATATAGAACGTAGGGAAATAGACAATGACATCTTGAAAATGTCCATATTACAGAGAAGGAAGTGCTGGATGTCTTTAAACATAGCGAAAAAATGGATGTAGGTTTGCTCGCTGAGCCGCAAGGTTCATTTCCAGATGTTTTGTTACCTTACTAAGTAACGTCTTCAGTGGGCCTCAGGCGAAGCAATGATGAAAATTCCTGCTTTCTATTTATATATTTGGGTTTCTTTGGGTTGATGTCATTTCCTGTGGTGATGTCACTTCCTGTTCCTTTTCTCAGGGGGTGGTAGATCGGGTCTAACTCAATGTGTTTGTTGATAGAGTTCCGGTTAGAATGCCGTGTTTCTAGGAATTCTCGTGCGTGTCTCTGTTTGGCTTCTCCTAGGATGGATGTGTTGTCCCAGTTAGAACTAGATAAAACATAGAACAATACAGCACAGAACAGGCCCTTCGGCCCATGATGTTGTGCCGAACATTTGTCCTAGCTTAAGCACCCATCCATGTACCTATCCAATTGCCGCTTAAAGGTCACCAAAGATTCTGACTCTACCACTCCCACAGGCAGCGCATTCCATGTCCCCACCACTCTCTGGGTAAAGAACCCACCCCTGACATCTCCCCTATACCTTCCATCCTTCACCTTAAATTTATGTCCCCTTGTAACACTCTGTTGTACCCGGGCAAAAAGTTTCTGACTGTCTACTCTATCTATTCCTATGATCATCTTATAAACCTCTATCAAGTCACCCCTCATCCTTCGCCATTCCAACAAGAAAAGACCTCGCACTCTCAACCTATCCTCGTACGACCTATTCTCCATTCCAGGCAACATCCTGGTAAATCTTCTCTGCACCCTCTCCAAAGCTTCCACATCTTTCCTAAAGTGAGGCGACCAGAACTGCACACAGTACTCCAAATGTGGCCTAACCAAAGTCCTGTACAGTTGCAACATCACTTCACGACTCTTGAATTCAATCCCTCTGCTAATTAACGCTAATTTTTTTTTGATAAATTGTAAGTTTATGTTTTTACAGTACAAAAATAAATACTTAAGTATGTTCATGATGGGCCCTTAAATATCTAATTCACTGACAGTAACAAACACATAGCCCTAGAGATTATCTTCTAGACTGACTGTCTTCAGCTGATTTCAACCATCACAATCTGACAGTCCATCGAAGTGCCACACACCTCATGCCTTGTACTTCTCTCTTCCCTTTTCACTGATTACACAAATATGATTTAAATCTCTGAAGTATTCATTATAGTCGAGTGCATATCCAACCACAAACTTGTCTGGAACTTCAAAACCAACGAAGTCTGGCCGATAGCCCACACTTCGAGGAGTTCGTTTAACCAGCAGACTCACCACCTTCACCATGTTGGGTTTGTAATTTTGCAACATGCTCAGCAGAGTCTGCATTGTTTTACCCGTATCAATTATATCCTCAACAATTAAAACATTCTTTCCTGTTAGGGTTGAAAGGTTGTCTCCACCGATCACCTTTATCTCTCCAGTCGACTGATCATTCACCACACACTTAGATGCCACCATCTCTCTCCGTCACTCCGTCAAGTTGAAGTGGTGTCCTTCCTCATCTGTACGTGAGGATACTAGTGAGAGAGTGTCATGTCTTTTTGTGGCTCGTTGGTGTTCATGTATACTGGTGGCTAGTTTTCTGTCTGTTTGTCCAATGTAGTGTTTGTTACAGTCCGTGCATGGTATTTTGTAAATGACATTAGTTTTGTTTGATGTCTGTATAGGGTTTTTGAAGTTCATTAGCTGTTTTAGTGTTTAGTGTGTTGGTGGGTTTGTGATGCCAACGGGTCTGAGTAGTCTGGCAGTTTGTTGGTAATTCCTAGGGAGTGTTGCTGAACCAAGAGACCTTGGAGTGCAGGTTCATAGCTCCTTGAAAGTGGAGCTGCAGGTAGATAGGATAGTGAAGGCAGCATTTGGTATGCTTTCCTTCATTGGTCAGAGTATTGAGTGCAGAGTGTTGAGTATATAGTCATGTTGCGGCTATACAGGACATTGATTAGGCCACTGTTGGAATATTGTGTGCAGTTCTTGTCTACTTCCTATCAGAAAGATGTTGTGAAACTTGAATGGGTTCAGAAAAGATTTAAGGATGTTGCCAGGGTTGGAGGATTTGAGCTATAGAGAGAGGCTGAATAGACTGGGGCTGTTTTTCCTGGAGCATGGGATGCTGAGGGGTGACCGTATAGAGGTTTATAAAATCATGAGGGGCATGGATAGTGTACGAGGGGAAGGGTATAAAAGAGACCTAAGGGGCATTTTTTTTCATGCAAAGGGTGGTACGTGTATGGAATGAGCTGCCAGAGGATGTGGTGGAGGCTGGTACAATTGCAACATTTACGAGGCATTTGGATGGGTATGTGAATAGGAAAGGTTTGGTGGGATATGGGCCAGGTGCCGGCAGGTGGGACTAGATTGGGTTGGGATATCTGGTCAGCATGGACGGGTTGGACCGAAGGGTCTGTTTCCATGCTTTACATCTCTATGACTCTATGAATCAGACATTCTCCATACAGATTATACAAACAAGCACAATTCCCCACCTTGGTTCACTCTTGTTACTTCATGAGTTAATGTGTTGTTGTCTGTCCGGACCGACACACGGATTATTGCTCCCACTGCACCATATCCCCAAACCACAGCTCGGCCAGGTTCTTTCTGTAACACCATGTGATCGGCATAGTAAGATCCAAACCGGAAGAGAAACTCTGAAAAACAAAAACAAACTGCCTTAGAACAATTCAACCAGGACTGATTACATACTTCATTTATCTTCAATAACCAGGGGGGGTATTGTCACTTACCCGCACAAAACCCGTGACTCGACAACAACGACAATACAACCCCGACAAACAAATACAACAACCCGAGCCTCGCCATAGTCCAACCAGCACCAACTCTGACCCGCCCAATCCCGCCCCCTCACCCGCCTTCTCACCCGCCTTGCCCCCTCACCCGCCTTGCCCCGTCCCCTCTCCGCAATGTCCCGCCCCCTCACCCGCAATGTCCCGCCCCCTCATCCGCAATGTCCCGCCCCCTCATCCGCAATGTCCCGCCCCCTCACCCGCAATGTCCCGCCCCCTCACCCGCAATGTCCCGCCCCCTCAGTGACCCGCCCCTTCGCCCATAATGACCCGCCCCTTCACCCACCTTGCCCCGCCCCTTCACCCACCTTGCCCCGCCCCTTCACCCACCTTGCCCCGCCCCCTCACCCACAATGCCCCGCCCCCCATAGTCAATCCTGGTCCCTTCGCTGAAATCCACAAACGGGGCTGACTGGGTATCCATCTGCCGTCATCCCATCTGCCTTTCCCCCTGTTTAATTCTCGGCCCTCAGTCCTGATGAAAAGTTCCGAGCTGAACCGTGCTCTCCACTCCTCCTCTGATGTTGCCTGACCTGCTGTGCTTTTCCCAGCTTCATCAACTCTTACTTTCCAGTATCTGCAGTCCTCATTATCTCCAAACAACTGACCGCATAGACCCACTGTTTCTGACTGTTCCTTCTCCATAGAATTTATTTCTTCCTACCTTGATTTTTTTCTCACCTTGTGCAGTCCATCCCCACTTACCTAAGCAATTCTTCTGATGCTTTACATCAGTTATAGAATTTTGAGATAGCTAGCTCTCAGCTGCCTGTTTACCATGGCGTGCAATCTCTTCTAATTTCTACCCTCTCCTTCACTCTCCTTCACCTGGTCCATATCTGGCATCTCCCTTCCTTTCTGTGACATCTCTGTTTGCATTTCTAAAGATAGGCCAGCCATCTTAACTATACATCCTCATAATGTGCCTTCTGTAGAGATTCCATTCTATTCTCCCAGTTTCTCCACTTTCAATTCATTTATTTCAGTAATGCCATTTTCAACAGGTGGACCTCAGATGTTCACCTTTTTCCTCAACTGAAGTTTCCCTACTACTGTGGTCAACAGGACCCTTAACTGATTTACCCTCAACCTATTCACTGATTTTCTGCCTTCACACTTTCCCTTCCCTCTCACAACAACGATAGGGTCACCAGGTTTTCACATACCACTCCACCAGCCTCCATATCCAAAATATTGTAAAATGACATTTCTGTTACCTCCAATACGATACCATCATCAGATTCATATTCACCTCCCATTCTACAGGCACTGTTCCCTTCAGCGCATCCTGGACCACTCTTCCTTCAGTCTCAACACCTCTTCACAACCCTAAGTCACTTTCCCATGCAATTCAAGAATTTCCCATGCAATACCTCATCATCACCCAGGGCCCTAGAGGATGTAGCAATTTACCTGTACCTCATTCAAATTTAGTCTACATTGTTCGCAGTGTGGATCTACATCGTGGAGAAGAAACACAGACTGGGTGACCGCTTTGCAGAATATCCGCAAAAATGATCAAGAGCTTCCAGTTGCCTGTTACTTCAAGATACCATTGTGTTCCCATGGCAACATGTCTCTCACTGACATGCTGCAGTGTTGCAGCAAGTTTCAGCGCAGGCTCAAAGAACAACATTTCATTTTCCATTTGGGGATCCTGCAGCCTCTTGGACTCAACATTCAGTCATTGGACCTAATTTTAGACCTGATTAATCTTTCCATGTTTTCTTACGTTGCTGTTCTGGCATGGATTGCTTTTAGTCACCCAGTCTCACCTACTCACAAGCCTACTATCGTGTTCAACAGCTTGCTTTCAGTACAGGGCACTCATTCTCTCCTATCCTTAGCTTTTATTGTCTCTTATTAAGCTTTCCATCTGCACTGGCCTGCTATCCATCATCTCCTTGTTTTCCCCTAGTTGCGCCTGCCACATACTGTGCTTAACTCTTGAGGAGAAAGTGAGGTCTGCAGATGCTGGAGATCAAAGTTGAAACTTTATTGCTGGAACAGCACAGCAGGTCAGGCAGCATCCAGGGAACAGGAGATTCGACGTTTCGGGCACAGGCCCTTCTTCAGGAATGAGCAGAGAGTGTTCAGCAGGAGAAGATAAAAGGTAGGGAGGAGGGACTTGGAGGAGGGGCGTTGGAAATGTGATAGGTGGAAAGAGGTCAAGGTGAGGGTGATAGGTCGGAGTAGGATGGAGGCGGAGAGGTCAAGAAGAAGACTGCAGGTCAGGAAGGCGGTGCCGGGCTGGAGGGATCCGGCTGAGACAAGGTGGGGGGAGGGGGGATGAAGAAACTGGTGAAGTCCAAGTTCATCCCCTGCGGTTGGAGGGTTCCCAGTCGGAAGATAAGACGCTCCTCCTCCGACCGTCGGGTTGTTGTGGTTTGGCGGTGGATGAGTCCAATGACCTGCATATCCTCGGTGGAGTGGGAGGGGGAGTTGAAATGCTGTGCTACAGGTTGGTTGGGTTGGTTCGTCCGGGTGGCCCAGAGGTGCTCTCTGAATCGCTCCGCAAGTAGGCGGCCTGTCTCCCCAATATAGAGGAGGCCACACCGGCTGCAGCGGATGCAGTAGATGATGTGGGTGGAGGTGCAGGTGAATCTGTGGCGGATATGGAAGTTTCCTTTGGGGCCTTGGAGAGAAGTGAGGGGGGAGGTGTGGGCGCAAGTGTTGCACCTCCTGCGGTTGCAAGGGAAGGTGCCGGGAGTGGAGGTTGGGTCGGTGGGGGGTGTGGATCTGACAAGGGAGTCGCAGAGGGAGTGGTCTCTACGGAAAGCTGATAGGGGAGGGGAGGGAAATATATCCTTGGTGCTGGGGTCTGTTTGGAGGTGGCGGAAGTGACGGCGGATGATGCGCTGTACATGGAGATTGGTGGGGTGGTAGGTGAGGACCAGTGGGGTTCTGTCCTGGGTAGGTGAGGACCAGTGGGGTTCTGTCCTGGGTAGGTGAGGACCAGTGGGGTTCTGTCCTGGGTAGGTGAGGACCAGTGGGGTTCTGTCCTGGGTAGGTGAGGACCAGTGGGGTTCTGTCCTGAGGTAGGTGAAGACCAGTGGGGTTCTGTCCTGGGTAGGTGAGGACCAGTGGGGTTCTGTCCTGTCGTGCTTAACTCTTGAGCCCAGCAAAGAAATTGCAAGTTGACTCAATAATAATAAATATTTATTTATTTAACACAATTAATATTATAATAATAAAATACTCTACAAAGTAACAATTTACACTATAAACCTAATCAAATACCTTGTGCTTTAACTTAACTCTGGATGATCATCTCCCACCACACTAGATCTTGGCATTGATCCAAACAGCAATGATAGTCTGGTCATCTCCGAGTGGTCCCAGGGGTTGGTCTCAAGTTACCTTTCTGAGGCTCCATCACCCTGATCAACTAGACCCAACCAGGCGTTGACATGACAATGGCGGCGTGGTCCTTGGGCATCCATTCCTGGAGGTTTTAGGAGCACATAGCTCAGGTAGGTCTCTCCAAATAAGGTTGTGAGGCACCGCTTAGTTTGGTAAATGACTCAATGTTTCCAATTATCCTGGGGATGGCAATCAGGTTGATTCCGTTCAATTCAAACTCAAGTGCATGTTGTATTGTCTGCAGCTGCTGAGTTAATTGTATACTGTCTGTCTGTAGCTGCAGCCTGTCTGAATTCTACGGCTTGTTTATTTCAGAGTCTTTGAGCACAGTCAATTTTGGCCAAGGCTTGTCTCAATTTCCCAGCATACATCCTTTACTGTCCCTTTTTCATAAATCCATCATTTTGAGCGGCCCATCCGGCCATACCCTTTTATATCTCTTTAAGCCCCATTTTCACCTCTCAGTTCAACCTCTCCCCTTCCACCCATCCTCACTCCCTCCACATACACCTACAACTTCATCTTCAGCATAAATATCACTTTTTCCTAGCTGCTACTGGACTCAAAACATTAACTCTGTTTCTCCCTCAGACACTGCCAGATCTATTGAATTTTGCCAGCAATTTCTGTTTTTGCCTCAAAAACCTGTACTACTTTGATGATTGAGATACGATATCTGGAGCAAATCTAAATTTAAATAAAAAGCATTACATTCCCTTTTCTGGCAGAGAATGCTTGAGAATGCGATGGTCAAGGAGCCACAATAAAGCCCCTTCTTCTTCAGGAAGCTAAGGAAATTCGGCATGTCCATAAGGACTCTCACCAAATTTTATATAATAAATCATTGAAAGCATACTACCTGGATGCATCATGGCTTGGTACAGCAACTGCTCTGCCCAAGGATCACGTAAGCCAACGTTCTATCCATCTACACTTTTTGCTGCCTCGGAAAGACAGCCATCATTATCAAAAACCTCTCCCAACCCAATTATAATCTCTTACAACCTCTTCCATTAGGCAGAAGATACAAAAGCTTAAACACATGTACCAATAAGTTCAAGAGCAGTTTCTTCCTCGTTGTTATTAGACTTCTCAACGGAGCTCTCAAATTTCAAATCTAATGTTGATCTTGTTTTTTGTACCTTTTTTGCAGTAATAATTTTGCATTACTCGCTCTATTCAATCAGCCTATGATCTTTATATGTTATGATCTGCCTGTGCAGATTGGGGCGGCACGATGGCTCCGTGGTTAGCACTGCTGCCTCACAGCACCAGGGTCCCAAGATCAATTCCAGCCTCGAGTGACTGTCTGTGTGGAGTCTGCACATTCTCCTCGAGTCTGCTTGGGTCCCCTCCGGTGCTCCAGTTTCCTCCCACTGTCCAAAGATGTGCAGGTCGGGTGAATTGGCCACGTTAAATTGCCCATAGTGTTAGGTGCATTAGTCAGAGGGAAATGGGCCTGGGTGGGTTACTCTTCAGAGGGTCGATGTGGACTTGTTGGGCCGAAGGGCCTGTTTCCACACTGTAGGGAATCTAACCTAACCAAAAAAACAAGCAAAACAAAAGTTTTTACTGTACATGTGACAATAATATATCAAATCAGAAACTCAACACGTCTGGCAGCATCTATGAAGAGAAATACAATTAAAATTTTAAGTCTGGTATGACTCTTCTTCATAACTGAAATGAACTGAAAAATAAGTTTTTTATACTTTTGACGGAGGCATTATGGATGGAGCTGAGGAATAAGAAGGGTGCAGTTACATTATTGGGGTTGTATTACAGGCCTCCCAACAGTGAGTGTGAGGTAAAAGAACAAATAGGTAAATAGATTATGGAAAGATGTAGAGGCAATAGGGTAGTGGTGATGGGAGATTTTAATTTTCCCAACATTGACTGGAATACACTTAGCGTCAGAGGTCTGGATGGGGTCGAATTTGTAAGAAGCGTCCAGGACAGTTTTCTAGAGCAGTATGTAAATAGTCCGATGAGGAAAGGGGCCATATTGGACCTGGTACTGGGGCATGAGCCAGGACAGGTGGTAGAAGTTGCGGTGAGGGATTTCTTTGAGAACAGTGACCACAATTCTGTAAGTTTTAGAATACTCGTGGATAAAGATAAGGGAAGAGTACTAAACTGGGCCAAGGCCAATTATATCAAAATTAGGCAGGAGCTGGGAAATGTGGATTGGACACAGCTATTTGAAGGGAAGTCCACATTTGATATGTGGGAGGCTTTCAAAGATAGGCTAACGATAGTGCAGGATAGGCATGTCCTGTTGAAGGCAACGGATAGGAAAAGCAACATTCTGAACTGTGGATGACAGGAAAAATCATACGACCAGCCAAGAGGAAAAGGCAAGAGTACATAAGGTCCAGGCAGCTAAGAACAGAATGGGCCCTGGAGGAATATTGGAAGAGTAGGACAAGTCTTAAACGAGGAATCAAGTGGGCTAAATAGCTTAAGCAAGCAGAGCTAAGGAGAATCCCAAAGCATTTTATTCTTATATAAGAAGCAAGAGGGTAACTAGAGAAAGGATTGGTCCACTAAAAGATAATGAAGGAAGGCTGTGTGACGAACCTGAGAGAATGGGTGACATTCTGCATGATTACTTTGCATCAGTGTTCACTGAGGAGAGGAACATGATGAATGTTGAGATTAGAGATAGAAGTTTGATTAGTCTGGATCATGTTGACATAAGTAGGGAAGATGTGTTGGGTAGGCTACAGGTTATGAAAGTGGAAAAATCCCCAGGACCAGATGGGATCTATCCTTGGTTGCTAAGAGAGGCAAGAGAGGAAATAGCTGGGGCCCTGACAGATATCTTTGTGGCATCCTTAAGCACAGGTGAGGTGCTGGAGGACTGGAAGTTTGCTCATGTTGTCCCCCTGTACAAGAAGGGTAGTTGGGATATTCCAGGTAACTATAGACCAGTGAGCCTGAAGTCGGTGGTGGGAAAGTTGCTGGAGAAGGTACTGAGGGATAGGATGTATTTATATTTAGAAAAGAATGGGCTTATCAGTGAAAGGCAACATGGCGGGGGATATCGTGCCTTACCAACTTAATAGAGTTCTTTGAGGAAATGACCAAGTTGATAGATGAAGGAAGTGCTGTTGATGTCATATACATGGACTTTAGTAAGGCATTTGATTAGGTACCCCATGGTAAACTAATAGAGAAAGTGGAGTCACATGGTGTGCAAGGTGTTCTAGCTAGATGGATAAAGAACTGGTTGAGCAACAGGAGACAGAGAGTAGTAGTTGAAGGGAGTTTCTCGAAATGGAGAGAGGTGACCAATGGTGTTCCACAGGGATCAGTATTGGGGCCACTGTTGTTTGTGATATACATAAGTGATCTGGAAGAGGGCACTGTTGGTATGATCAGCAAGTTTGCAGATGAAACGAAGATTAGTGGAGTATCAGAAAACATAAGGGACTGTCAAAGAATACAAGAGGATATAGATAGACTGGAGAGTTGGGCTGAAAAGTGGCAGATGGATTTCAATCCAGGCAAATGTGAGGTGATGCATTTCGGCAAGTCTATTCTCGAGTGAATTATACTGTAAAAGGAAGAGCCTTGGGAAAAGTTGGTGAGCAGAGAGGTCTGGGATTGCAGGTCCATTTCTACCCTGAAGGTTGCTGCACAGGTGGATAGAGTGGTCCAGAAGGTATATGGTATGCTTGCCTTTATTGGACGGGGTATTGAGTATAAGAGCTGGCAGATCAGGTTAAAATTGTACAAGACATTGGTTAGGCTGCATTTAAAATACTGTGTACAGTTCTGGTCGCCACATTACCAAAAGGATGTGGACTCTTTGGAGAGGGATGTGGAGCTTTGGAGAGGGTGCAGAGAAGGTTTACGAGGATGTTGCCTGGAATGGAAGGTGCTAGCTATGAAGAGAGGTTGAGTAGGTTAGGTTTGTTTTCATTAGAAAAAAGGAAATTGAGAGGGGACCTGATTGAGGTTTACAAAATCACGAAGGGTATAGACAGGGTAGATAGAGATAAGCTTTTTCCCAGGGTGAAGGATTCAATAACGAGAGGTGACGCTTTCAAGGTGAGAGGTTAAAGGGTTAAGGGGAATACACGTGGCAAATACTTCACACAGAAGGTGGTGGGTGACTGGAATGCATTGCCAGCAGAAGTGGTAGAGGCAGGCACGGTAGATTCATTTAAGATGCATCTGGACAGATACATGAGTAGGTGGGAAGCAGAGGGATACAGATGCTTAGGAATTGGGAGACAGTTGAGACAGTAGATTTGGATTGGCTCAGGCTTGGAGGGCCGAAGGGCCTGTTCCTGGGCTGTAAATTTTCTTTGTTCTTTGTAGAACAGAAATGTGGAGGCTGTTTAAGAAGCACTTGTTGCGAGTGTTGGATAACTTTATCCCACTGAGACAGGCAAGGAATGATAAAGTGAAGGAGCCTTGGATGACAAGAGAAGAGGAGCTTCTTGTCAAGAGCAAGAAGGAAACTTACTTAAGGTTGTGGAAGCAAGGATCTGGTACAACTTTAGAGGATTACAGGGTAGCTAGGAAAAAAACACAAAAATGGACTGAGAAGAACTAGGAGGGGCACAAAAAGGTCTTGGTGGGAAAGATTAGGGAAAACCCAAAGGCGTTCTGCACTTATGTGAGAAATAAGAGAATGGTCAGACAGAAGATAGGGCTGATCAGGGATCATGGAGGGAACTTGTGCCTGAAGTCTGAGGAGGTAGGGGAGGCCCGAAATGAGTTTTTTGCTGGAAATTCTGGGAAGCATCAAGATAGATAAGTCCCCAGGTCCAGATAAATCCAAATTTACCACAGAAAGTGAGGAATGAGATTGCTACACCTTTGGTGATGATCTTTGCTTCCTCACTCTCCATGGGAATCGTACCGGATGACTGGGGGGAGGCGAATGTTGTTCCTCTGTTCAAGAAAGGAAATAGGGAAATCCCTGGGAATTACAGACCAGTTAGTCTTACGTCTATGGTAAGCAAGGGACTGGAAAGGATTCTGAGAGATAGGATTTATGCCGAAAGGTGCGAGGGAGGAGCGAAGGACTGCTGGGAAGTTTTTTAAGCGTCTGCAAGGCTGGTGCAGGAGGGAGGGCTTCAGATACCTACACCATTGGGATACCTTCTGGGGAAGGTGGGACCTGTACATGAAGGATGGGTTGCACCTGAACTGGAGGGGTACAGATGTCCTGGATGCAGATTTGCTCATGTGATTCAAGAGAGTTTAAACTAGATTGGCGGGGGTGGGTGGGAATCAGAGCCACATATCTGAGAGGGGGACAATTGCAAATGGGGCAGTAACAGGATGTAGTGAATCTATCGGGAAGGTTTCTCATGTGATGAAACAAAGGGATTGGTTAAAGTGTGTCTGCTTCAATGCAAGAAGTGTCAGAAATATGAGTGACGAACTTAGAGCATGGATCAGTACTTGGGGATACGATGTTGTGGCCATAATGGAGACGTGGGTTTCACAGGGGCAGGAATGGTTGCTTGATGTTCCAGGGTTTAGAACATTTATAAAGAACAGGGAGGGTGGAAAACGAGGAGGGGGTGTAGCATTGCTAGTCAGACAGTGCATCACAGCTATAGAAACAAAAGTTGTTGAGGAAGATTTGTCTACTGAGTCGGTATGGGTGGAAGTTAGGAACAGCAAGGGAACAGCCACCTCACTGGGGGTTTTCTACAGACCACCTAATAGCAATAGAGAAATTAAAGAATGCATAGGCGGGCAGATTCTGGAAAAATGCAGAGGTATGGGTGATTTCAACTTTCCCAATATCGACTGGAACCTCCTAAATGCAGATGGTTTGGATGGAACCGTTTTTGTCAGGTGTATTCAGGAGGATTTCCTTACTCAGAATGTAGACAGGCCGAAGAGGGGAGAGGCCATTTTGGATTTGGTGCTCGGCAATGAGACAGAACAGGTGTCAGATCTCGCGGTGGGAGAATACCGGTGACAGTGATCACAACTGCCTAACATTTACCATAGCCTTGGAGAGGGAAAGAAGCAGTTACTGAGGGAAGATATTTAATTGGGTTAAAGGAAATTATGACGCTATCAGACAGGAGTTGGGAAGTACAGATTGGGAGCAATTGTTCCACAGAAAGGGCACGGCAGACATGTGGAGACTGTTTAAGGAGCAGTTGTTGCGAGTGATGCATGCATATATTCCTCTGAGACAGGTAAGAAGGGGTAAGATTAAGGAACCTTGGATGATGAGAACAGAGGAGCTTCTTGCCAAAAGCAAGAAGACAGCTTATGTAAGTGGAGGAAGCAAGGATCTAGCACAGCTTTGGAGGATTACAGGCTTGCTAGAAAGGAGCTCAGATATGGACTGAGGACAGCCAGGAGGGGGCACGGAAAAGGCTTGGCAAATAGGATTACGGAGAACCCAAAGGCATTTTACTCATACGTGAGGAATAAGATAACAATCAGGGATAGTGTAGGGAACTCGTGCGTGGTGTCTGAGCAGATAGGGGAAGCCCTAAATGAGTATTTTGCTTCAGTTTTCCCTAAGGAAAGAGACCTTGTTATGAATGAGAACTTTGAGGATCTGGGTTACAGGCTTGACCAGATCAAGATTAATGAAGTTGATGTGCTGGAAAGTTTGGAAAACATTAAGATTGATAACTCCCCAGGGCGAGACCAGATTTATCCAAGGCTGCTCCGGGAAGCGAGAAAGGAGGTTGCTAAGCCACTGGCGAAGGTCTTTGCCTCCTCACTCTCCACAGGAGTCGTAGCGGCGGATTGGGAGGAGGCGAATATTGTTCCTCTTTTCAAGAAGGGTAATAAGGAAATCCCTGACAATTACAGACCAGTCAGTCTTACGTCTGTGGTCAGCAAAGTTTTGGAAAGAATTCTGAGGGATACGATCTATCACTATTTGGAAAAGCATAGCGTGATTAAAGGCAGTCAGCATGGCTTTTGAGGGACAGGTCATGCCTCACAAATCTTATTGAGTTCTTTGAGGAGGTGACAAGACAGGTCAATGAAGGTCGAGCAGTGGATGTGGTGTGTATGGACTTCAGCAAGGCATTTGATAAGGTTCCCCATGGTAGGCTCATTCATAAAGTCAGGAGGTATGGGATACAGGGAGATTTGGCTATGTCGATTCCGAATTGGTTGGCTGACAGAAAGCAGAGAGTGGTTGTAGATGGAAATTATTCTGCCTTGAGATCAGTGTTGAGTGGGGTCCTGCAGGGCTTTGTTCTTGGGCCTCTACTCTTCGTAGTTTTTATAAATGACTTGGACGAGGAGGTTGAGGGGTGGTTTAGTAAATTTGCAGATGACAAAAAGGTTGGAGGTGCCGATAATAGTAGGGAGGGCTATTGCAGGCTGCAGCGCAACATAAACAGGATGCAGAGCTGGGCTGAGAAATGGCAGATGAAGTTCAGCCTGGATAAATGCGAAGTGATGCATTTTGGAAGGGCAAAATCGAATGCTGAATATAGAATTAAAGACAGGATTCTTGGCAGTGTGGAGGAACAGAGGGATCTAGGTGTGCAAGTACATTGATCCCTCAAAGTTGTCACCCAAGTGGATAGGGTTGTTAAGAAAGCATATGGTGGTTTGGTTTTCATTAACTGGGGGGTCGAGTTTAAGAGCCACGAGGCTCTTACAAGTCCCCGGTGAGACCACACTTGGAATATTGTGTCCAGTTTTGGTCGCCCCACTACAGGAAAGATACAAAGGCTTTGGAGAGGGTGCAAAGAAGGTTTACCATGATGCTGCCTGGACTGGAAGACTTGCCTTATGAAGAAAGGTTGAAAAAGCTCAGACTTTTCTCTCTGGAGGGAAGGAGGAAGAGGGGAGACCTGATCGAGGTATACAAGATAATGAGAGGAATGGATAGAGTCAATAGCCAGGGCAGGATTGACGGGTTCGAGGGGTCATAGTTTTAAGATATTAGGAGAAAGGTATAGAGAAGATGTCAGAGGTAGGTCCTTTATGCAGAGAGTTGTGAGTGCATGGAATGCATTGCCAACGGTGATGGTGGAAATTTGCGGACATTTAAGCGACTGTTGGACATGCACATGGATAGCAGTGAGTTGAGGGGTGCGTAGGTTAAGTTATTATATTTTACATTAGAATTAAACCTAGGCACAACATTGTGGGCCAAAGGGCCTGTTCTGTGCTGTACTTTTCTATGTTCTATGTTATTTGGAAAAGCATAGTTTGATTAAAGATAGTCAGCATGGCTTTGTGAGGGGTAGGTCATGCCTCACAAGCTTTGAGTTATTTGAGGATGTAATGAGACAATCTGACGAAGGGCGAGCAGTGGGTGTGGTTAGTATGGATTTCAGTAAGGCATTTGATAAGGTTTCCCACAGTAGGCTCATTCAGAAAGTTAGGAGGCATGGGATCAAGGGGAATGTGGCTGACTGGATACAGAATTGGCTGGCCAAAAGAAGACAGCGAGTGGTAGTGGATGGAAAGCATTCTGCCTGGAGGTTGGTGACCAGTGGTGTCCTGCAGGGATCTGTTCTTGGGCCTCTGCTCTTTGTAGTTTTTATAAATAACTTGGATGAAGAAGTGGCAGGTGGGTTAGCAAGTTTGCCAATGACACAAGGGTCGGTGGTGTGGTAGATAGTGTCGAGGGCTGTTGCAGGCGACAACAAGACATTGACAGGATGCAGAGCAGGGCTGAGACGTGGCAGATGGAATTCAGAACAAAGAACAAAACAATTTACAGCCCAGGTACAGGCCCCTCGGCCCTTCAAGCCAAAGCCGATCCAAATCTACTGTCTAAACTTGTCGCCCAATTCCTAAGCATCTATATCCCTCTGCTCCCCACCTACTCATGCATCTGTCCAGATGTATCTTAAATGAATCTACTGTGCCTGCCTCTACCACCTCTGCTGGCAACGCCTTCCAGACGCTCATCACCCTCTGTGTGAAGTACTTGCCACGTGTATCCCCCTTAAACACCTCTCACCTCGAAACCGTGACCTCTCGTTATTGAACCCTTCATCCTGGGAAAAAAATTGTCTCTATCCACCCTGTCTATACCCTTCATGATTTTGTAAACCTCAATCAGGTTCCCCCTCAGTCTCCTTTTTTCTAATGAAAACAAACCTAACCTACTCAACCTCTCTTCATAGCTCGCACTTTCCATACCAGGCAACATCCTCGTAAACCTTCTCCGCACCCTCTCCAAAGCGTCCACATCCTTTTGGTAATGTGGCGACCAGAACTGTACACGTTATTCTAAATGCGACCTAACCAATGTCTTGTATAATTTTAACATAACTTGCCAGCTCTTATACTCAATACCGCGTCCGATGAAGGCAAGCATACTATATGTCTTCTTGACCACTCTATCCACCTGTGCAGCAACCTTCAGGGTACAATGACCTGCATTCCCAGATCTCTCTCTGACCATCAACTTTTCCCAAGGCTCTTCCATTCATTATATAATTCGCTCTAGAATTAGTCTTGCCTAAATGCATCACCTCACATTTGTCTGGATTGAAATCCATCTGCCACTTTTCCGCCCAACTCTCCAGTCTATCTATATCCTCCCGTATTCTTTGACAGTCCCTTATGCTTTCTGCTACTCCACCAATCTTCGTGTCATCTGCAAACTTGCTGATCATACCAACAGTGCCCTCTTCCAGATCATTTATGTATATCACAAACAACAGTGATCCCTGTGGAACACCACTGGTCACCTTTCTCCATTTCGAGAAATTCCCTTCAACTACTACTCTCGGTCTCCTGTTGCCCAACCAGTTCTTTATCCACCTAGCTAGAACACCCTGCACACCATATGACTTCACTTTCTCCATTAGTCTACCATGGGGAACCTTATCAAAGGCCTTACTAAAGTCCGTGTATATGACATCAACAGCACTTCCTTCATCTATCAACTTGGTCACTTCCTCAAAGAACTCTATTAAGTTGGTAAGGCACGATTTCCCTGCACAAAACCATGTTGCCTATCACTGACAAATGTGAAGTAATTCATTTTGGAAGGTCAAATTTGAATGCTGAATACAGGGTTAATGACAGGATTCTTGGCAGTGTGGAGGAACAGCGGGATCTTGGGGTCAAGTTGAAAGGGTTGTTAAGGCGGCGTATGGTGTTTTTGCTGACATTAACAGGGGGATTGAGTTTAAGAGCCGCCAGGCTTTGCTGCAGCTCTATAGACCACACTTGGAATATTGTGTCCAGTTCTGGTCACCTCGCTACAAGAAGGATGTAGATACCTTAGAGAGGGTGCAGAGGTGATTTACCATGATGCTGCCTACATTGGAGGGCTTGTCTTATGAAGAAAGGTTGAGTGAGCTAGGGCTTTTCACACTGGAGAGAAGAAGGATGAAAGGTGACTTGATAAAGGTAATGAGAGGCATAGATCGAGTAGATAGCCAGAGACATGTCCCCAAGGCAGAAATGGCTGTCATGAGGTGTATTAATTTTAAGATACCTGGAGGAAGGTATAGGGGAGATGTCAGAGGTAGGTTCTTTACAGAGAGTGGTGAGTGCCTGGAATGCACTGCCAGCAGTGGTAGTAGAATCAGAGACAGGAGGGGCATTTAAGTGACTACTGGACAAGCACATAGACGGCAGTAAGTTGAGCAGTATGTCAGTTAGGTTGATCTTAGATTAAGATAAATGCTTGGCACAAATTAAGGGCCAATGGGCCTGTAATGTGCTGTACTGTTCTTTGTTCTGAGATAGGATGTAAATATATGAGATGCTGTTCTGAACAAGCAAAATCTTTATGGACTTAATGCTCTAAAGTTGGCACAAGTTCAAAAGGGGATTGAACATATGTTCCAAGACTACATAATTGAAGTGAGTTACTGTGACTGGTGGTCACCCGTAGTAATGGTGCCAAACCAGATAGTACCTAACAGTTGCGCGTGGGACCATCGCAAAGTCAATGCCGTTACAAAGACTGAGTCATATCCGATTCCATGTTTGAAAGACTATGTTGAAAAGGTGGGACAAGCATCTCATGTTTCTAAGTTGGACTTGCTCAGAGGATACTTTGTCCGAAAGAGCAACAACAATTTCAGCTTTCGTAACACCGACTGGACTGTATGAGTTTAAAGTCATGCCATTTGGTATGAAAATGTGCCAGACACATTTCAGAAGCTAACTAATAACTTTATTGTTGGATTACCCATTTGTGTTGAATATATAAATGACCTGGTGATTTTTAGTCACAGATGGAAGGAACATTTGCTACATTTATCGGAATTGTTTGATTGACTTCGGGAAGCAAGCTTGGTGATAAACCTGGCTAAAAGTGAATTTGTTAAAGCCCAGTTCTTCAGAGGCTGAAGGGTGACTTTTTGAGGTTTGTAAAATCATGAGGGGCATGGATAGGGTAAATAGACAAGGGAGGGAGGGGCTTTTCCCTGGGGTGCGGGAATCAAGAACTAGAGGGCATACATTTAGGATAAAAGGGGAAAGATATAAAAGGCACCTAATGGGCAACTTCTTCACACAGAGGGTTGTGCATTTATGGAATGAGCAGCCAAGGTAAGTGGTGGAGGCTGCTACAATTACAGCATTTAAAAGGCATCTGGATGGATATATGAATAGGAAAGGTTTAGAGGGACATGGGCTATTTGCTGGCAAACGGGACTAGATTAGGTTGGAATATCTGATCAGCATGAATGAGTTGGACCGAAGGGTCTGTTTGTGTGCTGTACATCTATGACTCTAAGTCATCTTCCTGGGCCATGTTATTGGACATGAACAAACGGCCCCATGGAATGCAAAAACAAAGGTAATTGGGGAGTTTCCCATACCATCGACAAAAAGAGATGTAATAAGATTCCTGTGATTGAGTGGATTTTATCGAAAACTGATCCCAAATTTTAGCAGTGTGTCTGCTCCACTAACTGAATTGCTAACGAAAGGGAAGAGGTTTCAGTGTACAGCGGACTGTCAGTAGGCATTTGACAGCCTGAAAGTTGTTAACCACTGCTCCAATATTAGCCTCACCGAATTACGTGAAGCCATTCAAGCCTACTAATGCAAGCAATGTGGGTGTCAATGCTGTGCTCTTGCAGGAAGACAACAAGAAGATAGAAAGACCTATTGGGTATTTCTCCAGAAAATTGAACATTCATCAGCAGAAATGCTCATCAGTTGAGAAAGAGACTTGGAGCTTGGTGTTGGCATTATGACATTTCCATGTTTTTGTTGCCAGTAATGTATCTGAGATAATCATATGCACTGATCATAACCCATTGAAGATTGTGGAGAAGTTGAAAGACAAACATGCCAGATTGTTTAGATGGAGCTTGTTGTTACAGCCATTCAACTTGAAAATTGTGCATTTGGCAGGATGAGAAAACGTGATTGCTGACGGATTGTCAGACTTGGATGAGAAACAAAGGCATTTGGTGGCAGGAATCAAACAGACTGAAACAAAATGTAGTAGTGCATGTTTGCATGACTGTTGTCAATGTAATTTAAATATGTGTTGTAGTGTACTAACAGTGTAAGACTAGGGGGTTTCAAAATGAAGCCACCTTTGGATAATGACGGTTCATTTCTTTTAAGAGGGTTGTGAGACGATGCTGCTTCTTTAACAAGCTCAGGCCGTCCTGGGTTTGTTTTTTAGGTGGTCATAAAGACACAGACTCCAAACCTACTTGAGAATGCTTTCAAGTTAAAAAAACGATGAAAGGGGAGCGGTCAGTTCTCACTGCTCAGCTCTTCTCTGGTTTAGTTTGGTTTGGGTTTAGCAGTCTGGCTATTCACTGAAAGCTGGCAATCTGTCTGAGGCTGCTGGTCCAAGAAACAGCTACATGGAAGAAGGTGTTCTCTGCCGAATCCCGCTGCCATCTCTCTCTCTCTCTTTCTCTCTCTTGTAAGACCCTGTGTTTCAATTTACCTTTTGTGCCAAGGAGTGCTTATTGGGATTGTTGCAAGGATTTGGAATAGCATCATTACGTTGGGATAACCTGTTGGGTTTTCGGTTAGATTAAGTTATTCAGTATTCTGTTCTCTTTTGTTTGTGCTCCATTTGGCAATCCTGTAATTAAATTCTGTTTTGTTTCACACCAAGTGATTTGACCAGCTGCATCTCTCCTGGAATATCCACTATACCCCTGCTTAATACACATGGCAAAGTTAGGGTCCGGGTTACTTTCTTGAAATGTTTTGAGCGGTCTGGCCTTGTCCATAACAGAAAACAAGTCTCCCATGCACTGGATACTGGGGCACATCTTCCAAGGATGTAACATCAGGTCACAGAGCGTAAGGAACAACTCCCTGGGGTGAAGGGTTGGAATAGTTTTCATTATATTCCAGTTAGGGGGGTATAGTTCCGTGGCATACAAGGTAGGAGTATTGCTCTCCAAGGTACAATGTGAGGGAAAGGATTTCCTGAGGTGCAGGGTAAGGAATGGGAGCACATCTCTACAGGTGCAGGGTGAGGGGAGGTGGCAGCAGCTATCTCCAGGTTATAGGATGAGGGAAAGGGAACAAGTCTTTCCGGGGTACTAGGAAGAGGTGGAGACAGATCTACCTAGGGTCCAGGATGTGAATACTTGTCTAAGCCATAGAGTCTTACAGCACGGAAAGAGACCCATTTTGTCAGTGCTGATCATAACACCTTTTTTCCCTCCGTTCCATGTGCCAGTAGATGGTCTCTAATGTTTTAAATGCCTTGGTGCTTCAAATATTCATCTAACTACTTCTTATATTTTATAATGGTTCCTACCTTTATCATACTTTCAAGCAATCAGTTCCAAGTTCCATATCCTCTGGTGAGGTTTTATTCCCCCCATTTAATCTCCTGCCCTTATATTAAATCTATACCTCTGGTCATTGATCCCTCTGCTAAGGGGAAAAGTTTATTTTTATTGATCCTAATTATGCCTCTTGAAACTTTATGTAGCCCAATCAGGCACTCACCTCAGCCTTCTCTGCTCTAAGGAAAACAACCCCAGCCGATCTAGTCTCTCTTCATAGCTTAAAAATTCTAGTCCAAGCAACCTCCTGATGAATCACTTCTGCACCTTCTCCAATGCAATAACATGGTTCCTGGAGTGTATAACTGACATTTTATTCAGCTCCATCATAACCTCTTACATTAAATGCCTCGACTAATAAAGGCAAGTATCCCCACATGCTTTTCTAACCATTTTATCTACCTGTCTTGTGCCTTCAAGGATTTATGTACATGCGCACCATAGAGGTTTATCAATTTTAAACCAACTAGGATTGCTATTACCTCTTTCTCAATTGTAATTTGACCAAATATATTACAGTCCTCTTCCATGATTTTTATACCTACGTTATTATTTTCTATTGTTAGTAAAGATGTAAGTTGCTCATTTAAAACCTCACTTCATTGTCCAACTCCATCCAGTTTGCTTCTTAGGTCCCCAATGGGCTCCACGCCAACCTCTTGCCTCTAACAAATGCCTTTGGATTTTCCTTTATTTTTCACACTAGTGTTTTCTCATGCCCCAGATTTTCTTTCCCAATTTATTTTAGAACTGAAGTCCCTGGACTTTCTACATGCCTCGGCGGCATATGGTGTTCCGAGTCCTTGACAGCTGCTCTAAATGTTCCTTTTTCTCCTTATCCAATTCTGTACATTGCTCGATTTTTAGGGTTCACTGGAATTTCTGGTTCCACTCTTCACCTTTACAGGAACATGACCTAAACTTTGATATTTTCTCTTTTAAAAATCTCCCACTACTCTGATGTAGATTTTGCTCTCAGTCCATTTTGGCCAAATCCTATATTATTGTATCAAAGTTGGCCTTCTCCAATTCAAATCTTTTATTTCTGATCCATCATTGTCCTTTATAATGACAACAGCACTTTTAAAAAGAGGAAGACAGACAAAGGCAGTGACCACGTGGCCAGAGAAAGAAATCAATACTGCTGTCAGGCACAGCAGTGAATCTACAGTTACTGCCTTTGCTGTTTGAGTTCAAGTATCTCTGGACATCGGACTGTGTCTAGGAAAATTAAACAGCAAAATTCATAGCTGACCTTGGAGGAACCTGTGTGGTAGAGCCCACAGCACAGGAACAGGTAAGTGCATAGCTTTTAAGTGTAGCCTTGCTATAAATATACAATAATGAGTAAAGTGCGTACTTTCTTGATTATGTTTTACTGAGATATGTCTCTTGATTAAATTTTAAAAATATAAGCCATAAGTATTAAGTTAGACCAGAGCAGTGTTTTATTTTTATAGCAATATCTATCTGGGTCTGTAGATTGCGAAGATGGCCTTTTGTAGAATGATGTGCTCTTCCTGCCGGATATGGTAGTTTAGGGAGAGTTTCCACGTTACTGATGATTATGTCTGCAGAAAGTGACTTTGGTTGCAAATCCTATCACATTGCATGAATTGGTTACAGTGGCAACTAGAGGCAATAAGGAATTTACAGGAGCTGGGGTTGTGATGGATGGCAGTTATAGGAAGGGTGAAAATCCGCAGATCCAGTCAGGTAAATGGGTTAACTCCAGGAAAGGCAGAAGGGGTAGGCAGATTGTGCAGGAGTGTCCTGCGGCTATCCCCATTTCAAACAAGTATGCTGTTTTGAAAGATGTAGGGGATGATGGACTCTCAGAGGAATGTAACACGTACAGCCAAGTTTCTGGTAATGAGAATAGCTCTAAAGAAATTAGGAGTATATTGGGTTCCAAGCTATTTGTGATAGGGGTCTCTCTTGTCAGAGGCACAGACGGACGTTTCCGCTGCCAGCAATGAAAAATCAGAATGGTGTGTTGCCTCCCTGGCGCCAGGATCAAGGATATCTTCGTGAGGGTGCAGAAGGGTTCTCAAAAGGGAGAGGGACTAGCAGGAGGTTGTTGTACATATTGGAACTAACAACGTAAGAAGGGAAAACAATGAGATTCTGAAGGGAATATAGAAAGTTAGGCCGGAATTTAAAAAGAAAGCAATCAAGAGTAGTAATACCTGGATTACTCCCTGTGCTTCGAGCTAGTGAGAGTAGAATGGGAGGATAGAGCAGATGATTGTGTGGCTGAGGAGCTGGTCCAGGGGAGAAGGGTTCACATTTTTGGATCATTGTAATCTCTTCGGGGTAGAAGTGACTTGTACAAGAAGGATGGATTACACCTGAATTGGAAGGGGACTAATATACTGGCCAGGAGATTTGCTAGAGCTGCTCAGGAGAATTTAAACTAGTAAGGTTGGGGAGGGGACCAAGGGAAATAGTGAGGAAAGAGATCAATCTGAGAATGATACAGTTGGGAAAAGAAGCATGCCAAACAGTCAGGGCAGGCAGGAATAAAGCAGAGAACAAAGTAGGATTGATAAATTATACTGTATTTATTTCAATACAAGAGGCCTAACAGGGAAGGCAGATGAACTCAGGGCATGGGACTGGGATATCATAGCAATTACAGAAACATGGCTCAGGGATGGACAGGACTGGCAGCTTAATATTCCAGGATACAAATGCGATAGGAAGGATAGAAAGGGGAGCAAGAGAGGAGGGGGAGTGGCGTTTTTGATAATGGATAGCATTCCAGCTGTACTTAGGGAGGATATTCATGGGAATAGATCCAGAGAAGTTATTTGGGTGGAATTAATATCATCTTATTGGGATTGTATTGTAGACCCCCCCCAATAGACAGCAGGAAACTGAGAAACAGATTTTTAAGGAGATCTCAGTTATCTACGAGAAGAATACAGTGGTTATGGTTTAACTTTCCAAACATAGACTGGGACTGCCATAGTATTAAGGGTTTACATTAAGGAGGAACATGTTAGGTGTGCACAAGAAAATCTTCTGACTCAGTATGTAGATGTACCTATTAGAGAAGGTGCAAAATTTGGCCTACTCTTGAGAAATAAGGCAGGGCAGGTGACTGAGGTGTCAGTGATGGAGCATTTTAGGGCCAGTGACCATAATTCTATTAGTTTTAATATAGTGATGGAAAAGGATAGACCGGATGTAAAAATTGAAGTTCTAAACTGGAGGAAGGCAAATTTTGATGGTATTAGGCAAGAACTTTCAGAAGTTGATTGGGAGCAGATGTTCGCAGGTAAAGAGACAGGTGCAAAATGGGAAGACTTCAAAAATGAGATAACAAGGGTCCAGAGAAAGTATATTCCTGTTAGGGTGAAAGGAAAGGCTGGTAGGTATAGGGAATACTGGTACACAAGAGAAATTGAGGTTTCGGTTAAGAAAAAGAAGGAAGCATATGTCAAGTATAGACAGCAGAGATTGAGTGAATCCTCAAAAGAGTATAAAGGCAGTAGGAGTATACTTAAGAGGGAAATCAGGAGGGCAAAAAGGGGACATGAGATACCTTTCGCAAATAGGGTTAAGGAGAATCCAAAGGGATTTTTAAATACATTAATGACAAAAGGTAACTCGGGAGAGAATAGGACCCCTCAAAGATCAGCAAGGCAGCCTGTGTGTGAAACCACAGGAGATGGAAGATTTACTAAACGAGTATTTTGCATCAGTGTTTACTGTGGAGAAGGACATGGAAGATTTGGAAGCTGGGGAAGTAGATGGTGAAATCTTGAGAAATGTCCATAATACAAAGGAGGTGATGGTGCTGGATATTTTAAAACACATAAAAGTGGATAAATCCCTAGGACCTGATCAGGTATACCCTAGAATTCTACGGGAAGATAGGAAGTGATTGTTGGGCTCCTTGCTGAGATATTTGTGTCATTGAAAGTCACAGGTGAGGTGCTGGAAGATTGGAGGTTGGCTAACATGGTGCCACTATTTAAGAAAGGTGGTAAGGAAAAGCCAGGGAACTATAGACAGGTGAGCCAGACATTGGTGGTGGGCAAGTTGTTGGAGGGAATCCTGAGGGACAGGATTTACACGCATTTAGAAAGGCAAGGACTGATTAGGGATAGTCAACATGGCCGTATGCCTTGGAAAACATGTCTCACGAACTTGATTGAGTTTTTTGAAGTAACGAAGAGAATTGGTGAGGGCAGAGCGGTGGACGTGATCTATATGGCTCCTCATGGTAGACTGATTAGTAAGATTAGATCACATAGAATACAGCAAGAACTAGCTATTTGGATACAGAACTGGCTTGAAGGTAGAAGACAGCAGGTGATTTCTTTTCAGACTGGAGACCTGTGACTAGTGGTGTGCCACAAGGATCAGTGCTGCCTCATCACACTGAATTATACAATGAACGGAAAAGCCTTGGGAAAAGTTGATGGGCAGAGAGATCTGGGAGTTCAGGTCCATTGTCCCTGAAGGTTGCTGCACAGGTGGATAGAGTGGTTAAGGTGGCATATGGTATGCTTGCCTTCATCAGATAGGGTATTGAGTATAAGAGCTGGCAGGTCATGTTAAAATTGTACAAGACATTGGTTAGGCTGCATTTAGAATACTGTGTACAGTTCTGGGTGCCACATTACCAAAAGGACGTAGACACTTTGGAAAGGGTGCGGAGAAGGTTTACGAGGATGTTGCCTGATATGGAAGGTGCTAGCTATGATGAGAGGTTGAGTAGATTAGGTTTGTTTTCATTAGAAAAAAGGAGATTGAGGGGGGACCTGATTGAGGTTTACAAAATCATGAAGGGTATAGACAGGGTAGATAGAGATAAACTTTTTCCCAGGGTGAAGGATTCAATAGTGAGAGGTTATGCTTTCAAGGTGAGAGGTGAAAAGTTTAAGGGGGATACACACAGCAAATACTTTACACAGAGTGTGGAGGGTGCCTGGAGCGCGTTGCCAGCAGAGATGGTAGAGGTAGGCACAGCAGATTCATTTAAGATGCGTCTGAACAGATGCAGGAGTAAATGGGGAGCAGAGGGATACAGATGCTTAGGAATTGGGTGACAGTTTTGACAGTAGATTTGGAGTGGTTCAGGCTTGGAGGGCCGAAGGGGCTGTAGATTTTCTTTGTTCTTTATACTGCAAGCTATCTAACACATGGGACTGAACTCCCTTGTGGATCAGATAGACTGACACAATAGCCAAGCATGGCACAATAGCAACAATTAGTCAGGAAACTCTGAACCATTGACAAATTGCTTGGGAATTGGTCTTGCCTTTTGGAATTAGGACAGAAAATAGTGAAAACTGAGACAGCATCAATAAGGAGAAGTAGAACGTATAGTACATGAAAACCACCTTTCATCAGAACTAGAAACATGTTTTGAAACCTCAATTCCTGTCCTGAGCTTACCGTTCAGCCAACTTGTGAAGGGATAATTTGGGTATGATGTAAGTTAACCTGCAAATTGAATGACATTCCAGCTGGGATTAGAATGAAGTAGAGTTTTAGTTAACTTCATATGCTATAAGCGTATTGTCATTGGGTCATGCAGTCATATTCATTTCCATTTATTTGAGTGAAAAAGGTAGTCAACTTAAAAGAAAACCATAGAATCCCTATAGTGTGAAAGCAGGCCATTCAGCTCATCAAGTCCACACCAATCCTCTGAAGAGCATCACTGAAATAAATGCACAGAGGCCATATGCTGTCACCAAGTCACCTTTTATTTACAAATGCACGGCACATAGACTCTGACCAGTTACTGCAAAGCCAGTCCCCAGAGTGAGGAAACTATGAGCTTCCTTTTTAATTATTTTTAATTCTCCCACACTACCACTGCACCAAAAGGGGGCCCAAGCAGTAGGGCTTATATTTTCCCCAAATCCCCCGTGGCTATTTTATGTATAACAGCACAGTAAAAAGGACATCACTATGCAAATACTTCATTCTGTATTCTCAACCCGTGTGACTAGTGAAATGTTATCAGGTAAAATAAGGGCAATGTTTATGTCAAAAAGCAAATTTTGCCCTCTCTTCAGGTGGTAGTTAGCTCTCACCCCGATTTTCTAAATTCCCTTTTTTTATGCCCTTGATTACTGTCGGAGAAATTTGCCCAATAGGTTAGAGATCACAAAACACAGCTTGGAAGTGAAATTGACAGTTTATTGCAAGCGATATCGCTGGAGGAGAAAACAGACTAGCTGACACAGAACTGACAGCATGCACAGAGATCAGGTTTCCCCTCCCAGAGCTGAGGATGAGACCAGTTTTATAGTAATGCTGCACAATGACACTGATTAAGAAATGGGAAACTACAATGTTTCTGGAAATGGAGTAATTTAGTTGCAAGGATACTAATTCGAAAACAGTTTATTGGATGTATGTCCTGTTCCTTCACACACTGCAACATCCTGACAGTATCATGGTTCCATTCATCTTCACAGGGAGGTGTTAAAGTCTTTTCTGAAGTGGTGAGGTGCTTCCATTGTCCTGTGGTGCTTGTCTGTCTGTCCTGCTCTTTGTGTGGCTTTGGTGTTGCTGGGTTGTGAAACTGCCCTTAGGGCTTTGAGATCTTTGTCATGTCCGTGGGAGCTTAAAGTGTATTCCATTGTCTGTGTGCCGTCTGACCCAGTTCGTGAGCTGCTCGGGAATTCTAGGTGTCCTGGTACAATTTGGCCAATTTGCTTTTGTGAGCCTACCATGGGTTAGCAAATCTTTTCCCACAATTACTTATTAATTTCTTTATAATCCAATTGATTCTGAGTTGTCAAAACCACCAAATTTAAATTTAATAGGTTTGTGGTAGCCAGGGGCCTGGGTAAAGTTGATTGGCTCATTTCAAACT
Organism: Chiloscyllium plagiosum; assembly: GCF_037043375.1. Lineage (NCBI taxonomy): Eukaryota > Metazoa > Chordata > Chondrichthyes > Orectolobiformes > Hemiscylliidae > Chiloscyllium > Chiloscyllium plagiosum. The sequence goes on along the minus strand of NW_028270167.1, from coordinate 43,073,757 downwards.
AGTTGCCAACACATCAAAACAAGACTAAGGTTTCCAAATCACACAGCCAATTGATATGTTTCAATTTTAGAACTGTCTGCAATCTGCAGCTGCTTACACACTCTGTGTATAAGTCTTAAGCTTAGAAAAGCACTTTATCTCTTAAAGGAATCATGCATACTTTCCTCATATCACGTTTACAAAGAAATTCTACTTCCTGATTTCCACTTTACGAGTAATCTACACAATTTTTTAATAGGGGAAATAATGCACTCCAACCTCCCAGAATGCCCATCTCTCCCTATAGGCATCAAGAACATTGGTGGATACTGCGTGATCCCTCTCCAATGACACCTGCTCATAGTCAACCTGTGCCCAGGAGCACACCTACAAGAATGTCCTCTGCACCAGTATCCAAAGATTAGGAGCATTGGACCAAAGTGCAGACAAAAACATAAAATAATAACTTAAAAGGGAGTGCAAATGGAATCTCTACAGGGTGGAAACAGGCCATTTGGCCAAAACGTCCACACTGACCCTCTGAACAGTATGCCACCTTGACCCCTTCTCCTATTATTCTACATTTCCTCTAACTAATGCACCTAGCATACACATTCCTGAACACTATGGGCAATTTAGCATTACCAATTCACCTAACCTGCACATCTTTGGATCTTGCGATCTTGGGAGGAGATTACAGCACCCAGAGGAAACCCACACAGACATAGGCTGTGTGGAGTTTGTACAGTCACCCAAAGCTGGAGTTGAACCCAGCTCCCCAGCACTGTGAGGCAGCAGTGCTAACCACTGAGCCAGTACGCCACACTTAACACTACTGCACTTGGTATTCCCAAGCAGTCTCACATCCAAGGACTAACCTGGCCTGAATCTGCTTAGCTTTCACCCACAAATAGCACATGCATGGTCCACAGTGTGACAATGCTGTTACTTTAAGGTTATTTTGTCCTTGGTTTTTTTTTGAAGAAAGATCATAAAAGCAGAGATAACAAAGAGTCCATTTCAACAATGGAAGGAGAGCGGCCAGTTCAGGTTTCTTCCAGTTTGTTTTAGCTGTCGCAGTCACAAGATGTGACAGTACAAGGGAATTGCAAGCTTCAGTAAATAACTCCTCTGACTTTCTTCTAAAGTCTCTTTGGATGTTGTTCCCGACAAGAAAAAGTTAGGATATAGACTACATTAAAAATTTTGAAGGGTCTAGCCTGGTCCATAACAACGGACTCCAAAGTAAGCTACTCGATTGAAAGCCTTCAAATCATTGGACTCCACAAGAGTATTCTGGTTGTGGGTCATCTCGATGGTGGAGGCTCGGGACCCACTCCTCTCTTGAAGCTGGGTGACCTGGTCCCTCAGAGAAAGGCTCTCCTCCAGGACCAAGGCACCCGGTAAAACAGATTGGACAGGGTAGGGGACAGGCACTGAGGAAAATACCTTCCTCCTTTTCACCACCCAATGACCCAGCAAGGTTTTGAGTGACTGCACCGAGTCCTACACAGGGCCCCGGGGATCGGTGGAGTTACTCCGGACCTGTGAGGCCGTGGCACAGGAAGGGCCAAAGGTTCACCCCTGGGGGGAGGAACATTCCCGCACTCCGATGATAGGGAGCACCTCTCCTCAGGTATAATGGCTGCCTTACCTTCCCTCTCACTCCCCCAGCGTCCTCAGGAAATACTGGCCCGCCCACTGGTTGCTCAACAAATACCATTGGCTGGGGGCAGGTTGGAGGCAGGGCCAGCTCCGGAAAGACTGCCTTTGTTACCCCTGGCTGACCCCACCCAAACTTCCGGCTTCCGTTGCACTCTGCTACAGTAGGGCGGGTATCTGGCTCAGAGCCCCTGAGATTCAGACAATGTGGGAGCGGCAGCCAGCGGGGTTTTAGATTAGATTCCCTACAGTGTGGAAAAAAGGCCCTTCGGCCCAACAAGTCCACACCGACCCTCCGAAGAGTAACCCACCCAGACCCATTCCCCTACATTTACCCCTTCACCTAACACTATGGGGCAATTTAGCATGGCCAATTCACCTAACCTGCACATCTTTGGACTGTGGGAGGAAACCCACGCAGACACGGGGAGAATGTGCAAACACACAGTTGCCTGAGGCAGGAATTGAACCCAGGTCCCTGGCGCTGTGAGGCAGCAGTGCTAACCACTGTGCAGCCCATGGTTGGAGGTGGCAGGAGCAGTGCATGAGGCTCTGGACAGCAGGCATTAGTCCTGAAGAACGGGTTATACCCGAAACGTCAACTTCTCCACCTCCTGATGCTGCCTGGTTTGCTGTGTTCTTCCAGCCTCCTGCCTGGCTACTTTGAATTCCAATATCTGCTTTTTTTGCCTCTTTAATCAGCAGCAGCAGTCTATAGGGCGGGGGCCTAAGCAATTGTCGAAAAGCAGGTCCAAAGCGAGAAGCAGGCAACAGAACAACAAGTCAGCCTTCTCTCCATACACACCACAGTATCTAGACTCTGACTACCTTGCTCACAGCCAGTCCCTTGAGTGAGGAGATTCTGAGACTCCTGTGTTTTTGTATTTTTTTTCTGAATGAAACTTGAGAGGGTGCCAAAAAGATTGACAAGGATGTTGTCGGGACTGGAGGAATTGAGTTAGAGAGGCAAAATAGGCTGTGATTTTCTTTTTCCCTGGAGCATCAGAGACTGAGGGCTGACCTTATTGAGGTTTAGAACATAGAACATAGAACATAGAACATAGAACAATACAGCACAGAACAGGCCCTTCGGCCCACGATGTTGTGCCGAACTTCTAACCTAGATTAAGTATCCATCCATGTACCTATCCAAATGCCGCTTAAAGGTCGCCAATGATTCCGACTCTACCACACCCACGGGCAGCGCATTCCATGCCCCCACCACTCTCTGGGTAAAGAACCCACCCCTGACATCTCCCCTATACCTTCCACCCTTCACCTTAAATTTATGTCCCCTTGTAACACTCTGTTGTACCCGGGGAAAAAGTTTCTGACTGTCTACTCTATCTATTCCTCTGATCATCTTATAAACCTCTATCAAGTCACCCCTCATCCTTCGCCGTTCCAACGAGAAAAGGCCGAGAACTCTCAACCTATCCTCGTACGACTTCCTCTCCATTCCAGGCAACATCCTGGTAAATCTTCTCTGCACCCTCTCCAAAGCTTCCACATCTTTCCTAAAGTGAGGCGACCAGAACTGCGCACAGTACTCCAACTGTGGCCTAACCAAAGTCCTGTACAGCTGCAACATCACTTCACGACTCTTGAATTCAATCCCTCTGCTAATGAACGATAATACTCCATAGGCCTTCTTACAAACTCTATCCACCTGAGTGGCAACCTTCAAAGATCTATGTACATAGACCCCAAGATCCCTCTGTTCCTCCACCTGACTAAGAACCCTACCATTAACCCTGTATTCCGCATTCTTATTTGTTCTTCCAAAATGGACAACCTCACACTTGGCAGGGTTGAACTCCATCTGCCACTCCTCAGCCCAGCTCTGCATCATATCTAAGTCCCTCTGCAGCCGACAACAGCCCTCCTCACTGTCCACAACTCCACCTATCTTCGTATCATCTGCAAATTTACTGACCCACCCTTCGACTCCCTCATCTAAGTCATTAATAAAAATTACAAACAGCAGAGGACCCAGAACTGATCCCTGCGGAACTCCACTTGTAACTGGGCTCCAGGCTGAATATTTACCATCTACCACCACTCTCTGCCTTCGACCGGTTAGCCAGTTTTCTATCCAATTGGCCAAATTTCCCTCTATCCCATGCCTCCTGACTTTCCGCATAAGCCTACCATGGGGAACCTTATCAAATGCCTTACTAAAATCCATGTACACTACATCCACTGCTCTTCCCTCATCCACATGCTTGGTCACCTCCTCGAAGAATTCAATAAGACTTGTAAGGCAAGACCTACCCTTCACAAATCCGTGCTGGCTGTCCCTAATCAAGCAGTGTCTTTCCAGATACTCATAAATCCTATCCCTCAGTACCCTTTCCATTACTTTGCCTACCACAGAAGTAAGACTAACAGGCCTGTAATTCCCGGGGTTATCCCTATTCCCTTTTTTGAACAGGGGCACAACATTCGCTACTCTCCAGTTTATAACATCATGCTGGGCAAGATCTTTTTCCTAGGATGGGGTTATCCAAAGCTAGAAGGTATAGGTTTAAGATGAGAGGAGAAAGATTTAAAAAGGATGTGAGGGTGGTGCATGTATGGAATGAGCTGCCAGAGGAAATGGTGGAGGCAGGTACAACTACAACATTTAAAAGGCATCTAGATGGGTACATGAGTAGGGAGGGGTGAGAGGGATATGTTGGCAAAAGAGACTAGGTCAGATTTGGATGTCTGGTTGGCATGGACCAGTTGGACTGAAGGGTCTGTATCCATGCTGTGTGAATCTATGACACACTGACTGCAATATTTGCACAGAGTCAGGTATTCTGTCATCAAGTCACCCTTTATTTAAATATGCACAATACATGGGCTCTAACCAGCCAGCTCAGAACCAATCCATAGAATTGGGAGACTCTGTGAATCTCCTGTTCATTCTTTTTCATTGCCACTGAAAGAACCACACGGGTTGGTATCCTGTCAACCTTTATTTAGTATGCACAGTATATGGACTTTGAACAGCCATTTCAAAGCCAGTCCCTACAGTGAGGAGAATCCCCGAGACTCTTGCTTATTTTTGTTAGCAAGGGCTCTATGATTTGCCCAGATTAACTGAAGATTTTCTGTGAAACTGCAATGTGCTGAAAAACATTGACCCTGAGGCTTTATTTGAAAATGGAATGCAAGGACCGTGCCCAGAAAAACAGCAATGAGGTTCAGTCAAGATGGGAATGAAGCACAGGCTTCAGAGTGGAGATAAGATAGCATGGATAATAGGTGCAGGTGTAGGACATTCAGCCGTTAGAGCTGGCGCCACCAGACATGGCTAACCATGCAATTTCAGTCTTCCGCTCCCACTTTCTCTCCATACACCTTTGGTTAGTACAGCATCTCTAGCCACAAGGGCCATGTCCAGCTCCCTTCTAAACAACTGGCTCCAACAACTTTCTGTGGTAGAGAATTCTATGGGTTCACAACCCCTGAGTGAAGAAATTCTTCCTCATCTCAGTTTAAAAAATCACAACAGCAGGTTGTAGTCCAACAAGTTTGTTTGGACCTGTTAGACTATAACCTGGTGTAGGTTTGCTCGCTGAGCTGTAGATTTGATATCCAGACGTTTCATTACCTGGCTAGGTAACATCATCAGTGGCGACCTCCAAGTGAAGTGAAGCTGTTGTCTCCTGCTTTCTATTTATATCTTTCTCCTGGATTGGGTTCCTGGGGTTTGTGGTGATGTCACTTCCTGTTCATTTTCTGAGGGGTTGATAGATGGCATCTGGATCCTGTGTTTGTTTATAGCGTTGTGGTTGGAGTGCCAGGCCTCTAGGAATTCTCTGGCATGTCTTTGCTTAGCCTATCCCAGTCCCAGTCGAAATGGTTTTTTCATCCGTGTGTAGGGCTACGAGGGAGAGAGGGTCGTGTCTTTTTGTGGCTAGCTCGTGTTCGTGTATCCTGGTGGCTAACTTTCTTCCTGTTTGTCCTACGTAGTGTTTGTGGCAGTCCTTGCATGGAATTTTGTAGATGACGTTGGTTTTGTCCATGGGTTGTACTGGGTTTGTTAGCTTTTGTTTGAGAGTGTTGGTGGGTTTGTGTGCTACTAGGATTCCGAGGAGTCTTAGTAGTCTGGCTGTCATTTCTGAAACTTCTTTGATGTATGGTAAGGTGGTTAGGGTTTCTGGCTGTGTTTGGTCTGCTTGTTGTGGTTTGTTCTTGAGGAATCTGCGGACTATATTTTTTGAGTACCCGTTCTTCTTGAATACATTGTATAGGTGGTTCTCCTCTGTTTTCCGAAGTTCGTCTGTGCTGCAGTGTGTGGTGGCTCTATGGAATAGTGTTCTGATACAGCTTTGTTTGTGTGTGTTGGGAAGGTTTTCCATATACGCAGGTTTGTAGTTCTCCGTTGTCCTTTCTTTCGACTGTGACATCCAGGAATGCGAGTTTGTTGTCGGTTTCTTCCTCCTTGGTGAGCTTTATGCCTGTGATGGTGTCGTTGATGATGTTAAATGTCTCTTCCATCTTGGTGTTGTGTGATTTTTAACTTTGTCCACCCCAGTCCAACACTGGCTCCTCCACATTATTCCTCACCTCAGTCCTGAATGGCTTACCCTTTATTCTGAGACTGTGACTCCTAATTCTGGACTTTCCCAATGTCGGGAACATTCTTCCTGCATCTAGCCTGTCCCAATCCCATCAGGATTCTATATGTTTCTATCAGATCCCCCTCATTCTTCTAAAGTTCAGTGAGTACAAGTCCAATCAATCTAGTCTTTCTTCATATGTCAGTCCCGCCATTGTGAGAATCCATCTGGTCAATCTTTGCTGGACTCCCTCAATAGCAACAATGTCCTTCTTCAGACTAGGAGACCAAAGCTGCACACATATAACACATAAAATGACTCTATATAACTGTTAAAAAAAACACATCCTTACTGCTATACTCAATTCCTCGCATGACATTAGCTTTCCTCACTGCCTGCTGCACCTGCATGCCAACCCTCAGCAACTGTTCCACCATGACACCCAGGTCTTGTTGCACCTGAATGTTTCCTAAACTGCCACCATTCAGATGATAATCTGCCTTCCTGTTTTTGCGACCAAAGTGGTTAGCCTCACATTTATCCACATTAAATTGCATTTATCAAGTATGTGCCCATTCAGCCAGATATCCAAGTCACCCTGCAGCCTCTTAGCATCCTCCTCACAACATGCACTGCCACCCAACTTAGTGTTATTTGCAATTTGGAGATTTTGCATTTAATTCCTTCATCCAAATTGTTTATGTTTACTGTGAACAGCTGGAGTCCCAGGACAGAACCCTGGTGGCACCCCACACATCACTGTCTGCCACTTTGAAAAAGACCCGTTCATTCTAACTCCCTGTATGCCAACCAATTCTCTATCCACATCAATAAATTATGTCCAATAACAAGAGCTTTAATTTTCCTTACTAATTTCTTGTGTGGAACCTTGTCAAAAACCTTTTGAAAGTCTAGATGCATAACATCCTCTGATTCACCCTTGCCTTCTCTACTGGTCACATCCCAAAAATTCCAAACAATTTGTCAAGTACGATTTCCTTTTCGTGAATCCATGCTGATTTTGACCGATTCTGTCATCAATTTTTAAATGCTCAGTTATTACATCTATAATATTTGATTCCAGCGTTTGGTATGCTTTCCTTTATTGGTCAGAGTATTGAGTATAGGAGTTTGGAGGTCATGTTGCGGCTGTACAGGACATTGGTTAGGCCATTGTTGGAATATTGCATGCAATTGTGGTCTCCTTCCTATCGGAAAGATGTTGTGAAACTTGAAAAGGTTCAGAAAAGATTTACAAGGATGTTGCCAGGGTCGGAGGATTTGAGCTATAGGGAGAGGCTGAACAGGCTGGGGCTGTTTTGCCTGGAGCTTCGGAGGCTGAGGGGTGACCTTATAGAGGTTTACAAAATTATGAGGGGCATGGATAGGATAAATAGACAAAGTCTTTTCCCTGGGGTCGGGGAGTCCAGAACTAGAGGGCATAGGTTTAGGGTGAATGGGGAAAGATATAAAAGAGACCTAAGGGGCAACTTTTTCACGCAGAGGGTGGTACGTGTATGGAAGGAGCTGCCAGAGGATGTGGTGGAGGCTGGTACAATTGCAACATTTAAGAGGCATTTGGATGGATATATGAATAGGAAGGGTTTGGAGGAATGTGGGCCGGATGCTGGCAGGTGGGACTAGATTGGGTTGGATATCTGGTCGGCATGGACGGGTTGGACTGAAGGGTCTGTTTCCATGCTGTACATCTCTATGACTCTATTTTCCCCATCGCTGATACCAGTCTAACTGGCCTATAATTCCGCATTTTCTCTCTGCCTCCTTTTACACTAGCTACCCTCCAGTTCATTGAAACTCTTCCAGAATCTATAGAATTTTGGGAAATGATCACCAACTCATCCACTATTTGTAAGGCCATTTCCTTAAGTACTCTGGGATGTAAAACATCAGGACTTATCAGGTTTTAATCCCCTCAATTTCCCCAATACCATTTCCTCACTTATAAGGATTTCCTTCAGTTCCTCCTTTGTGCGTGACCCACAGTCTCCTAGCATTTCCGGTAGATTAGTTATGTCCTCCTTGGTGAACTCAGATCCAAAGTAATAGTTCAACTGGTTTACCATCTCTTTGTTATCTATTATGAATTCACCTGATTTGAACTGTAAAGGACCTTCATTTGTTTCCACAAACGTTTTTTCTATTCACATATCTTTCCACAAGCTTGCTCTCATGTCTATGTCCCGTTCCAAATTAAACCTTTTGTCCTGCTCTGTTGAATTTTAAATTTCTTCTGGTTCTCAGGTGTTCTGTTTTTTCTAGCCAATGTATATGCTTCCTCTTGGGTTTGGACAAGAGACAAAAACAAACTGCAGATGCTGGAATCCAAAGTAAACAGGCAGGAGACTAGAAGAACATAGCAATTCAGGCAGCATCAGAAGGTGCAGAATTTGATGTTTTGGGTATGACCCTTCAGGACTGCAGTCCTTACATCCAAAACATTGACTTCTGCACCTCCTAATGCTGCCTGGCTTGCTGTGTTCTTCCAGGCTCCTGCCGGTCCTCTTTGGCTTTAACAGTATCCCTCATTTTCCTTATTAGCCATGGTTGAGCCACCTTCCCTCTTTAGTCTTATGCCAAACAGGGATATACAATTGTTGAAGTTCATCCAAGTTTTCTTTTAAAAGTTAAGGAGTGTGAAAACAAATTTTACATGGTCCCTCACCATGTTTGGAATGTGTAAAAAAAGTTTGTTTAAAACAGAATTTTGGAATTTAGTTATGTATTGTCTATGTGATTTACAATGTATAAATACTGGACAAATCCTTGAGTTACTGCTACCTGAGAATCTTTTCTCTGAGGTTTCTCTTAAATTTAGCTCAGTAAAGTTGTTGATCTGTACCTTGAGGCCCCTGAGATTATTTTGTAAAATAATCTACTACAATAAACCAACTTTCAACAATAGTCCTCACTATCACCTATCTAGCTTTTATTGCTCCCTGGTTCCTGTCAATAATCCGTTGTTTGCCTATGTTTTTTGTTCTCTCTTTCTGCTCTCCCTCTCCTACCTAGACATGGGGACACGGAGAATGTGCAAACCCCACAAAGATTGGAATAGAGGCTCCACTTCGAGGTTGGAATCAAACCCGTGTCCCTAGCGCCTCAAAAGTCTACTGTTTCCAATTGATGTCTTTCAAGTTGGTGGGATTTTGTTCATATCTAGACTCTATGCATTCATAGAATCATAAAATCCCTGCAAGTGTGGAAACAGGCCATTGGCCCAACAGATCCACACCGATACTCCGAAGAGCAACCCACCCAGACCCATTCTCCTTCATTTACCCCTGAACAATGCCAAATATCTCTGAACACTATGGGCAATTTAGCATAGCCAATTCACCTTTGGAACTGTGGGAGGAAATCGACGCACAAACCAGGTCAGACGTATGTTGAGTTTGAAAGAATTAAACATAGCAACTTTGACAGATGGGTGAGAAGCTATGTGGTTGACCAGAAAGCTCAAGAAATGAGAAGAGTTGCAGAGATGGTGGTTGAATATGCAGTGGTGTATAAGTTGAAATTTAGTATCCGACAAGAATTTGATTCTGTGAGGCATGGAAATTGGGAGAAGAGGAGATTCTTCACTACAAAACAAAAAGTAGATCACACTGGAAATAGCTTACCACAGGTAAAAGAAAAGAAGCCCAAGAGGGTGAAAAGGAAACAAAAAGCCTCAGGTGTGTCCACTGTGAAAAGGGAGATAGTGCTGATCATTGAGGAAAGGCTGTGGGGAAAAGGATGTGATAAAAGACGTTAAAACTAGTAGGATAAGTGAAGGTAGTGAAAGAAATCAGAAAAGAAGAATTGCAGGAGAATGCACAGCCTAGCGTGGGGCTAGATAGTGAGATAGTACCTGATAGAACATAGAACATAGAAGAATACAGCGCAGTACAGGCCCTTCGGCCCTCGATGTTGCGCCGATCCAAGCCCACCTAACCTACACTAGCCCACTATCCTCCATATGCCTATCCAATGCCCACTTAAATGCCCATAATGAGGGATAGTCCACCACTGCTACTGGCAGGGCATTCCATGAACTCACGACTCGCTGAGTAAAGAACCTACCCCTAACATCTGTCCTATACCTACCCCCCCTTAATTTAAAGCTATGCCCCCTTGTAATAGCTGACTCCATACGTGGAAAAAGATTCTCACTGTCGACCCTATCTAAACCCCTAATCATCTTATACACCTCTATCAAGTCACCCCTAAACCTTCTTTTCTCCAATGAAAACAACCCCAAGTGCCTCAGCCTTTCCTCATACGATCTTTCTACCATACCAGGCAACATCCTGGTAAACCTCCTCTGCACCCGTTCCAGTGCCTCCACATCCTTCCTATAGTATGGCGACCAAAACTGCACACAATACTCCAGATGTGGCCGCACCAGAGTCTTATACAACTGCAACATGACCTCAGTACTCCGGAACTCAATTCCTCTACCAATAAAAGCCAGTACGCCATATGCCTTCTTCACCGCACTATTTACCTGGGTGGCAACTTTCAAAGATTTGTGTACATGGACACCAAGATCCCTCTGCTCATCCACACTACCAAGTATCCGACCGTTAGCCCAGTACCCCATCTTTTTATTACCCTTACCCAAAGTGAATCACCTCACACTTAGCTACATTGAACTCCATTTGCCACCTTTCTGCCCAGTTCTGCAGCTTATCTATATCCCGCTGTAACCTGCCACATCCTTCCTCACTGTCTACAACTCCTCCGACTTTCGTATCATCCGCAAACTTACTCACCCAACCTTCTAACCCCTCCTCCAGGTCATTTATAAAAATGACAAACAACAATGGTCCCAAAACAGATCCTTGCGGAACACCGCTAGTGACGGCACTCCAAGATGAACCTTTGCCATCAACTACTACCCTCTGTCTTCTTCCAGCCAGCCAACTCCTAATCCAAACCTCCAACTCACCCTCAATGCCATACCTCCGTATTTTTTGCAGTAGTCTACCATGGGGAACCTTATCAAACGCCTTACTAAAATCCATATACACCACATCTACTGCTTTCCCCTCGTCCACCTCCTTAGTCACCTTCTCAAAGAATTCAATAAGGTTTGTGAGGCACGACCTGCCCTTCACAAAACCATGCTGACTATCCTTGATCACATTATTCCTATCCAGATGTTCATAAATCCTATCCCTTACAATTCTCTCTAAGACTTTGCCCACAACAGAAGTGAGACTCACCGGCCTATAGTTACTAGGGTTATCCCTACTCCCCTTCTTGAACAAGGGAACCACATTTGCTAGCCTCCAATCTTCTACAATGATCTCTACAAAGATTTCACCTCTGTGGGTAAGGTTTACTTAGGCAGGACAGGGGGAGAAGATAAAGACATTACCATATTGACAGATACAGGAACTGATCAGTCTCTCATAGCAAGAAATGAAAGTATTTGCAATCTTTCTGACTTGTTACCTGAGAGAGTGATCATTTGTGGAATAAATGGACAGAGATATCCCCCTGTGTAAGATCAGTTTGGAATGTCCACTCAAAACCAGGGAAGTGGTAGCGACAGTGATTAAAAGTGTGTCTAATCCAGGAATACATTGGAAATGACCTTGCAGGATCAAAGGTGGGAGCGATGCCCCTTATAATGGAGAAGGTGAAAGAAAACCAGGGAATAGAGGATATTAAAGAAAAATATATCCTGGAATTTTTCCAGATGGTATGGTAACACAATCCCACAATCATGGGCGGCACGGTGACAAAGTGGTTAGCACTGCTGCCTCACAGTGCCAGAGACCCAGGTTCAATTACTGCCTCAGGCGACTGACTGTGTGGAGTTTGCACATTCTCCCCGTGTTTGCGTGGGTTTCCTCTGGGTGCTCTGGTTACCTCCCACAGACCAAAAATGTGCAGGTTAGGTGAATTGGCCATGCTAAATTGTCCATAGTGTTAGGTGACGGGGTAAATGTAGGGAATGGGTATGGGTGGTTGCGCTTCGGCGGGTTGGTTGGACTTGTTGGGCTGAAGGGCCTGTTTCCACACTGTAAGTAATCTAATATAAGTTATAGCAAGAAAGAAAAACAAAAGAGAAAGATGAAGGAGTTGACGTCCAGTTACCTTACACCCTGTTTGATGAAATGAGACAGGAAAAACCTGAATAGGTAGAAAATCAGGCAGAGGTATTTAGTTAAAGTCATAGAGATGTACAGCATGGAAACAGACCCTTCAGTCCAACTCAGCCATGCCGACCAGATATTATAAATTAATCTAGTCCCATTTGATAGCACTTAGCCCATATCCCTCTAAACCCCTTCCTATTCATATACCAATCCAGATGCCTTTTACATGTTGTAATTGAACAAGCCCCCACCACTTTCTCTGGCAGCTCATTGCATTCATGCACCAACAGGGCATCTGGTGACTCAGTGGTTGGCACCACTGCCTCACAGCACCAGGGACCCAGGTTCGATGCCAGCCTCGGATGACTGTGTGGAGTTTTCTCCAGGTACTCTGGGTGCACATTTCCCCCACCCCATCCCCCCGGGTGCTCCGGTTTCTTCCCACAATCCAAGGATGCGCAGGTCAGGTGAGTTGGTCATGCTAAATTGCCAATAGTGTTCAGGAATGTGTAGGTTAGGTGCATTTGTCAGGGGTAAATATAGGGAAATAGGTCTGGGTGGGTTGGTGTGGACTTGTTGGGTCACAAATGGACTACCTCTCCACTGTCGGGATGCTATGATCACTATTACCCCTACCCTGTCCCTCCACGGCTCATCATCGCAGCGTGTCCAGCCCCGCCCCCGACTCTAGCCCTGCCCAATGGTAACACTGGGCAGAGTGTGACACCACTCTGTTTGGGTGTGAAGGTTCTTCAGTACGATGGCGCTTACAGCTCAGCGCTGGCTCTGGAAACGCGCCTTTACAGTTTCGGGGTTTGTTAGGGCCTGCGTGCCGCTGTTTAGCGCGGTGCACAGCAGGACCGTCTCCAGCTGTATTGACCGTGAGTGGAGTGTATGCCGGAGGCGGCAGGGTGCATGGGCTTTGGGGACAGTCCGGGCAATAGCGGTCAGCCACGGGCAGCTCTGTTTGCAGGAGCCGGGTAAATGCTTTCGGAGGAATCAGAGGACATTCAGCTGCGGGGAAATTGGAGAAGGTTCTTCTTACGTCAATGAAAGTTTAATGGACGCGTTCAAAGCCGTGACAAGTAAATGCGAAACTGCTGTAGTCATAGGGTTGGTAACTTGGTGATACCGGTTTAGGCTTGTTAGTAAAAGAGGTAGAGGCAGGTGAGATCAGATAAGTATTTGAAAAAGGTAAGATTTTGGGGTTAATAAGAAAAGAATAGACCTAATTGCATAGCATCCACAGAACTGACACAAGCACAGTGGACTGAATTTTTTTTTATCTTACAGCTTCCATAGGGCTCTCGGACGATCAAAAAGAATTCCAGAAAACTGCCTTTAGTTTTGCTTTGAATGAAATGAGTCCACACATGGCAGAGTGGGATCAGAAGGTAAAGTGACATCCTGCTAAATGTACATGTTCATGTTGACGGCTTCGAGGAGAAAGTGAGGTCTGCAGATGCTGGAGATCAAAGTTGAAACTTTATTGCTGGAACAGCACAGCAGGTCAGGCAGCATCCAGGGAACAGGAGATTCGACGTTTTGGGCACAGGCCCTTCTTCAGGAATGAGCAGAGAGTGTTCAGCAGGAGAAGATAAAAGGTAGGGAGGAGGGACTTGGAGGAGGGGCGTTGGAAATGTGATAGGTGGAAAGAGGTCAAGGTGAGGGTGATAGGTCGGAGTAGGATGGAGGCGGAGAGGTCAAGAAGAAGACTGCAGGTCAGGAAGGCGGTGCCGGGCTGGAGGGATCCGGCTGAGACAAGGTGGGGGGAGGGGGGATGAAGAAACTGGTGAAGTCCAAGTTCATCCCCTGCGGTTGGAGGGTTCCCAGTCGGAAGATAAGACGCTCCTCCTCCGACCGTCGGGTTGTCCAACCGCCACCAGGACAGAACCCCACTGGTCCTCACCTACCACCCCACCAATCTCCATGTACAGCGCATCATCCGCCGTCATTTCCGCCACCTCCAAACAGACCCCAGCACCAAGGATATATTTCCCTCCCCTCCCCTATCAGCTTTCCGTAGTGACCACTCCCTCCGCGACTCCCTTGTCAGATCCACACCCCCCACCGACCCAACCTCCACTCCCGGCACCTTCCCTTGCAACCGCAGGAGGTGCAACACTTGCGCCCACACCTCCCCCCTCACTTCTCTCCAAGGCCCCAAAGGAAACTTCCATATCCGCCACAGATTCACCTGCACCTCCACCCACATCATCTACTGCATCCGCTGCAGCCGGTGTGGCCTCCTCTATATTGGGGAGACAGGCCGCCTACTTGCGGAGCGATTCAGAGAGCACCTCTGGGCCACCCGGACGAACCAACCCAACCAACCTGTAGCACAGCATTTCAACTCCCCCTCCCACTCCACCGAGGATATGCAGGTCATTGGACTCATCCACCGCCAAACCACAACAACCCGACGGTCGGAGGAGGAGCGTCTTATCTTCCGACTGGGAACCCTCCAACCGCAGGGGATGAACTTGGACTTCACCAGTTTCTTCATCCCCCCTCCCCCCACCTTGTCTCAGCCGGATCCCTCCAGCCCGGCACCGCCTTCCTGACCTGCAGTCTTCTTCTTGACCTCTCCGCCTCCATCCTACTCCGACCTATCACCCTCACCTTGACCTCTTTCCACCTATCACATTTCCAACGCCCCTCCTCCAAGTCCCTCCTCCCTACCTTTTATCTTCTCCTGCTGAACACTCTCTGCTCATTCCTGAAGAAGGGCCTGTGCCCGAAACGTCGAATCTCCTGTTCCCTGGATGCTGCCTGACCTGCTGTGCTGTTCCAGCAATAAAGTTTCAACCTTCATGTTGACGGCACCAACTTATATTTAAAGTAGAACATTGTATAAAACACAGTGGTGTACACCTGTTGAATTGGATCAGACCTTTGCCATATCCATTTACAAATGATGAAGACAATAGTGAATCGTGAATCATTCCTGAAGAAGGGCTAATGCCCGAAACGTCGATTCTCCTGTTCCCTAGATGCTGCCTGACCTGCTGCGCTTTTCCAGCAACACATTTCCATCTCTGATCTCCAGCATCTGCAGACCTCACTTTCTCCTGAATCATAAAAAGGCAAGGTGGAAGAGCCCACAGTTGTCTTCATCCAGAAGTGAAGAGTGCACAATCTTTTTCTTGAAGCCTTATTATTACAGAGATGTTGTAGCCTTTAGGAGAAAGTGAGGACTGCAGATGCTGGAGATCAGAGCTGAAAATGTGTTGCTGGAAAAGCGCAGTAGGTCAGGCAGCATCCAAGGAGCAGGAGAATCGACGTTTCTTCTGAGCCCTTCTTCAGAATTGTAGCTTTTAGTCAACTTGATTTTGACTCCACTTGCTATCAGAAAACAGGAAATTTGCCACGAACAATAGATTAATTGCTCTAACTGGACCACCACAGTGTTTTATGTTCCAAACAAAGAATCATGATCAAAGTTATCCACAAGTGCCTGCAAATGGAACCATAATCTTTTGTTCTATTGAAATCTTTCATAATATTAAAGCACCAACTCAGTTGTTGAAATTAATTTTCCATTTACATGTCCATTCTCCCACCTTTTGCCAATCTGAGTAAACAGTTTAAAACTACTCTAACTTGTTTTGTAGTTAATTATTCAGTCTGTTACTTGCTAATTCCATCTATTCAGACATTAGCCATAGATCCTTTGAAAATCCAAGTAATAAAGGGAGCATACTATAGGCTGCCTTAATCACTTTATCCTTCTGTTCTAAAACCTTAAGGGACTGATGTACTTCACACCAAGGTCCCTCTGACCCTTGGTATTTCCCAGAGTCCTGATATTGGTCAGGTATTCAGTTGCTTTGTTTGCCCTACCGAAGTGTATCACTTCACATTTATCATGATTGAATTTTATTTGCTACTGATCAGCTCTTCTAAACAGTTTGTCAAAACCCTCTACAACTTCCTGATTAACCCTCTCAGATTGAAGTCTAAGTCATTTATAAAAACTATAAACAGCAGAGGCCCCAACATGAACCACTTGTGAGACATCAACTTGCAGTTGGAAAGCACACTTCAACCATTAACTGTTTCCTGCCGTTTAGCCAATTGTGGATCCACTTTGCCAAACTTTCTTGGATACCATGGTAAGGTTCTTGAGATGCACTGGTGTCCCTACTTCTGAGTCTTACCTGCCATTGAGATGTGAAACAACATGTATAAACGCTTTGATTAAGATATTTAAAACCAGGTGAGAATGTGAATTCTGCAACAGATAATTCACTACCATCTGCAAAACACAAACCAGGCAAGTGATGGAGCCCTCCTCGCTTGCCCAGATAATTGTCGTTGGAACTGCACTAAGATATTCTAACGTCAGGGACATTTAAGCCACTGCTGGACAAGCCCATGGATAGTAGTGAATTGAGGATGTGTAGGTTATCTTAGATTAAGGTAAATGCTCAGTACAGCATCATGGGCTGAAGGGCCTGTACTGTGCTGTACTATTTTATGTTCTATTTAACACCATCCAGAATATAGCTGCCCATTCGATTAAGATGCTATACATGCATCTGAACATTTAGTATCCTGATGGAGAAAATATAGCTGTCTACAGCATGCATTAAATTATTCTGTAACATACACAATTCAAGTGAAGGGCAGCAGGTGCACGGGAATACTATCACCTCCAGGTTCCCCTCCCAGTCTAAAAGTATCCTGAGTACAGGACGTACTCAAATAGAGACTTGGGCAATTCAAGGAGAATGTTTGCTGTCACTTTCTGATAACCAGAATGAGCATTACATGCTGACAATTTGAGAATTATTAATTAAATAAGGTATGATGAAGTGCAATTTGGATCCCCTAGCCATCTGATCCTTTCTACTGGATAAACAGTGACACAAATGTCACCTGTCAATATATAGTTTTAACCCAATGGATCTGAAATTTGACCTATCGATTCTTAAAATTACATTTTAAGAATGGATAATTGGTGCTTTTCTGTAGTGTGTTCATTTAAATAAATTAGGTTTTGTACAGTCATTATTGATTAAATTTGTTAAGTCAAGATTAATTATGTTGGTGTTACTATTTTAATGTTTGCAATCACATTAACTACAACTGCTATCATCAGTTAAGTCCTTTTGCATTTAGACGCCCCTCCCCCAAGTCCCTCCTCCCTACCTTTTATCTTAGCCTGCTGGACAAACTTTCCTCATTCCTGAAGAAGGGCTTATGCCCGAAACGTCGATTCTCCTGTTCCCTGGATGCTGCCTGACCTGCTGCGCTTTTCAAGCAACACATTTTCAGCTCTGATCTCCAGCATCAGCAGACCTCACTTTCTCCTCCTTTTGCATTTAGAATAGAACAAAGCCACCTTTCAAACTGAACAGAATGAATGCTTAAGGGAATGATTGTAGATACTGCAATGGCCTGAATTTTGTTATGATAATGACAGCGAAGTGTTTCGTTATACCATTGATACTAACAGTAACTTCAGAAGTCTGGTCATGTACAGAATAACATGAAATCCGTAACAATAAATGATGTTGCTATTGACATCCACACCTTCATGAATAAATAGCGTATCTCTGCTATTTCAGAAGTTGCACTGCAGAGGTTTCCCCCAGACGGTAATCTCTACTGTGGTCCTGATCAGTGGTACTATTTGTCTCACTTGAGCTATCCTGGAAAAATTTGGAGCTTATTGACTGGAGTGTAACTGCTTTTCATAGCAGAGAGTGTCACAATTACCATAAAACATCCTCATACTCCGTGGAAAGTTAACTCTGTAGTTATGGAAAGTCATTATTCTGATTAAAAATTCCATCGTTTAAAATTATTTTCTTTTTTGTAGAAATCTTATTTTTAGTGCTAAATACAGTTATTACATTTTTGCTCTTTGGAAATAGAAATGAAAAGTGGTGGATTTTTAAGTGTGTTTAACCTCCTGACTTGTTGGGTGAGTAGAAATCTTGACGTAAGTCACCAGCCAGCTTTATTCAGTGTGTAGTCAGCTCACCTGCTTTGCAGCTAACCACAAAGTCCTGGCCTGTTTCACCTTGCAGAAAATGTATATGCAAGATGGATGTTGAGTCCTAGCATCAGCTACTTATCTTTATTTGGTAATTTGCGGCATCCTTCAGTGGTTATTGTTGTTTTGAGAATGCTAGCTGTAATCACTACAGTTCATCTATTACTAAATATATGCAATTTACTGGTTTAAATCTCCACAGGTGTAATATGGGTCTATATTACACAAGCTGAAGGCATGTCATAGAGTCATAGAGATGTACAGCATGGAAACAGACCCTTTGGTCCAACCCGTCCATGCCCACCAGATATCCCAACCCAATCTAGTCCCACCTGCCAGTACCCAGTCCACATCCCTCCAAACTCTTCCTATTCATATACCCATCCAAATGCCTTTTAAATGTTGCAATTGTATCAACCTCCACCACTTCCTCTGGCAGCTCATTTCATATACGTACCACCCTCTGTGTGAAAAAGTTGCCCCTTAGGTCTCTTTTATATCTATCCCCTCTCACCCTAAACCTATGCCCTTTAGTTCTGGACTCCCCCACCCCAGGGAAAAGACTTTGTCTACTTATCCTATCCATGCCCCTCATGATTTTGTAAACCTCTATAAGGTCACCCCTCAACCTCCGACGCTTCAGGGAAAACAGCCCCAGCCTGTTCAGCCTCTCCCTATAGTTCAAATCCTCCAACTCTGGCAACATCCTTGTAAATCTTTTCTGAACCCTTTCAAGGTTCACAATATCTTTCTGATAGGAAGGAGACCACAACTGCACACAATATTCCAACAGCTGCAACATGACCTCCCAACTCCTGTATTCAATACTCTGACCAATAAACAAAAGCATACCAAACGCCGCCTTCACTATCCTATCTACTTGCGATTCCACTTTCAAGGAGCCATGAACCTGCACCCCAAGGTCTCTTTGTTCAGCAACACTCCCGAGGACCTTACCATTAAGTGTATAAGTCCTGCTAAGATTTGCTTTCCCAAAATGCAGCACCTCACATTTATCTGAATTAAACTCAAACTGCCACTTCTCAGCCCATTGGCCCATTTGGTCAAGATCCTGTTGTAAACTTTCTTCGTTGTCCACTACACCTCCAATTTTGGTGTCATCTGCAAACTTACTGACTGTACCTGTTATGCTCACATCCAAACCATTTATGTAAATGACAAAAAGTACTGGACCCAGCACCGATCCTTGTGCTGTGATATACTTTATACTTCATACATTATTACACATAATAATAATAATTATTATTATTACACAGAGGGGACTATCAATTTGAGGGATTGTATATTTTCAGTATTTCCTTTTGGGTTTTGTTCTGAAGTGAAAGATTATAAGATGTAGGAGCAAAAGTAGTCTATTCAGTGAAATCATGGCTGTTCTTTAAGGCGAGTGGTGAAATATTTAAAGAAGATGCATGAGAAAAAGAGTGGTAGGTGCCTGGCTTGTGCTACCAGGGAAGATGGTAAAAGGAGAGACAGTAGCAATGTTTAAGAAGCATTTAAACAAACACATGAACAGGCAGGGAATAGAGGGAATACACCATGTGCAAGCAGATAGAATTAGTTTAGAATGCTTTTGTAGTTGACGTAGACATGTTGGGACAAAGGTCCTGTTCCTGTGCTGTGCAGTACTGATCTATGTTCTGATAATCCTCAATCAATTTTTCTGGCTTATCCGCAAGTCTTGATTACTTTAGTCATTAGAAATGTGGCCAACGCAGCCTTGAATATACTTAACGACCCAGCTTTGACAGCCCTATGCTGTAAAGAATTCTACAGATTTACCATTCTGAGAGAAAACTTGAGAAATGAACAACTGCTTACTCTGAGATTTTGCTCTTTGGTCCTGGAATGTCAGGGGGGGAAACAACGTCTCCCCATCGACTTTGTCAAACCCCTAAGAATTTTGCATGTTTCTATAAGGTCCTCTCTCATTCTTCTGAACTCCAGTAAGTACAAGCCCAAACTATTCAACCTTTCCTCCTAAAGTCCTTCCATACCTGCAATGAACTTAGTTAACCTTCTCTAGACTACCCACAATACCAGGATTTTTTTTTAAGATAAGGCAACTGAGACTGTTGAAAGTACTCGGTGGCTCAGTGATTAGCACTGCTGCCTCACAGTGCCAGGGACCCGAGTTCGATTTCAGCCTCTGGCAACTGTCTGTGTGGAGTTTGCATATTCTCCCTGTGTCTGCGTGGGTTTCCAATGGGTGCTCCGGTTTCCTCCCACAATCCAAAGATGTGCAGGTTAGGTAAATTGGCCGTGCTAAATTGCCCATAGTCTTAGTTAGAGTTTAATGTAGAGTAATTTGGTAGGAGAATGGATTTGGGTGAGGTACTGTTCGGAGGGTCGGTGTGGACTTGTTGGGCCAAAGGGCTGTTTCCACATTGTAGGGATTCTATGGTTCTGCTTCAGCTGTGGTCTGATCAGTTACTGGTATAATTTAAGCAAAGCTTTCCTATTTTTTTAATAAAAATTCCCTTTGAAATAAAGGCTAGTGGATGCTAACTTTTTGTGATTTGTATACCAGCAACCACAAATTCCTCTGTGCAGCTTTTTTACAATCTTTTCTGTTTTAAATTATATTTAGTTCTTCTGTTCTTCCCATCAAAGTGCAAAACCTCACATTTTCCCACATTATATTCTATCAGCTATGATTTTGGTCAGTTGCTAGCTCTGTCTTTATCTATCTGTAGACTCTTAGGTCATCATCACCACTTGCCTTTCTACCTATTTTTGTCAACCTCAAACTTAGCGAAAGTATATTTACTTCTATTATCCAAGTCGCTATTTTGTAAATAATTGTGGCTGCTGTATCTTTCCTTGGCTTACAGTTGGCATCCTGAAAATGACTCCTTTTATCCCAACTCTCTGCTCTGTTAGTTAGCCAATCCTACCTCCTCAACCCTTTATACTACCTCAAATACCAGGGTTCTTATCTTATTGAGTAGTCTTATGTATGGTACATTATCGAATGCCTTTTGGAAATCCAAATATATTACATCTTCTGGCTCCCCTTTATCCACTATTTGTTACAACCTCAAAAACTGTAATATATTTGTCATGCATGATTTCTTGTTCATGAAGCCATGTTGAGTCTACTTGATTATATTATACATTTCTACTTGCTCCACTATTAAATCTTTTATAATAGCTTAAAATTTGTAATTTGGAAGATTAGACCAACTTGCCTGTTGTTGTCTTTCTGTTGTAAATAAGGGTGTTCCATAGACAGTTTTCCAATTCTCTGAGATTTTTCTAGGATCCAACAATTCTTGGCGGATTAAGACAGTGCATCCACTATTTCTGTAGCCGCTTCTTTTTAAAACCTAGGTGTAACCCATCAAGCCCAGTGGATGGTTAACCCCAGTAGTTTCCTTAAACTTTCTGTTCACTGGTAATTATATTTATTTCCTCCTCTTCCCCCATTTCGTATTTTTGTAATGCCAATAGTGTCTTGTCCTGCGAAGACCGGGAAATATTTGTTTAACTCTTCTGCCGTTTCTTGTTACCCCATTATTTCCCTTGCTTCATTCTCTGTTGTCTGTCTCTTACTTTTTATATCTTTAAGAAGGCTCTACTGTCTGTTTTTGTTACCTTCTGGTTTGACATTATAGTTTATTTTGGTCATCTTATGATGGCTGTTAAAACTTCCTCAGTCTTCTGATTTTTTCCATGTTGTATGTTTTTGCTTCCTTTCTTTAAAAGGTCTTTTATCATTTATGTCTTTTAATATTGAGCAGGAAATCTTTCCAGTGGAGACAATGAGGAAAGCTGCACAACTTGGATTTGGTGGGATTTATGTTCGTCAAGATGTTGGGGGATCAGGACTATCACGAGTGGACACCTCGATTATATTTGAAGCATTATCAACAGGCTGTGCAAGTACCACTGCTTACATCAGCATTCATAAGTAAGTAGCATTGAAAATTGCACCCAACCCACAAGTACTTTAAAATTTCCAGAGCAACTGATCCTCTCCCTGTAGTGTTATTGCTCATCACAGCAACAACAGTGGATGTCTTATACAGTGTATATGAGTGGAGAGGTTTTGCAGGAGTAAAAAGGAACTAGCAATAGTAGGGGAATTTGAGGACTTCAATGAAGACATGATTGAAGAGGCACCTTTTGAAAAAGTTCTTGAAAGAGTAGTGGGGAAAGTCTGTAGAGTGCAACAAGTATTGGTGCTTGGGCCGCAATTATTTATAACATATGTTAACGACTTGAATGAGGAAAGTCGAAGTACTGTAGCCACACTTATGGATGAGAAAATAGATGGAAAGGAGAGTGTTGAGAATAACATAAACTGTAGCGGGATATAGGGCAATGTAAGCGAGCAGGCAAAAACTTGCCAGATGGAATCTAATGTGGGAAAATGTAAGGTTTGGCAAAAAGAATACAGGAGCCACTTATTATTTAAAAAGACTGAAGGAAGCTACCGAATTTAGGAATTCTCATGCATGAATCATAAAAAGCTAACTTCCATGTTCAGCAGGTAAGAGGGAAGGCAAATGGAATGTTGGCTTTTATTTCAAAGGGGCTGGAGTATAAAGGTTGGGGAGGTTTTACTACAACTACATAAGGTACGAGTTAATCCACAGCTGACATACTGTGAACAGTTTTGAGCCCCTTAGCTAAAGGAAGATATGCTGGCATCGGAGGCAGTCCAGAGAAGGTTTATGAAGTTGATACCAGGAATAGAAATACTCCTCTTATGAGGAAAGAAATAACCCAGAAACACCTCTGGAACATCAATCACAACTTAACAGCCATTCATTTTATCATCAATAACCTGCACACACTAAGGAAGGAGAGGTCCAGAGTGGGAGTCAGCCCAAGTGAGTATATGGTGTGGGGAATTTGGAGGTAGTATCAAAGTTTGGTGCAGCAGGCAAGCGGTGTTGTTTGCTTGTTTTTTTGGCTCATAGCTTGTAAGATATTTTTTAACAGAATAAATCGAAGCCAAGGATCAAGGGCTCAGCACAAGAGTGACAGTGCAGGTAAACCTGTTGATAGCTTCTAATATGACTATCGACTCTAGGTTACTTTCAAAATGAAGGTAAATAGGGGAAATGTTTATAGGTTACAAATTAAATGACCAATAGGAAAATTTCTAAGTCAAATTAAGAACTAAGTACTGTAAATAAAATAGATATTCAAGTTTGGGTGATCTGCTGTCCTGCATGATGTGGAAGCTATTGTTGTTCATAGTGACCACATCTATAAGAACTGTTCGTTGGTTGAGGAACTCTGGCAGTCTGATTTTCAAACACTGCGACACATTGGAAGGGAAAAAGTTACCCTCTGTGTTTCAGGAGGCAGTCACACCTTATATTAGTTGCCTTGAATTTGGTCAGGGACAGGATTGTGTGACTATGAGTGAGGTAGGTAGAGGGATCCAGACAATTATGTTGTAGAAGCTCTTGAGCTTGTCCAGCAAGTGTGAGATTCTTGCTCCCTGTGTAGATGAAAGTGTGGATTGTAGCAAGGATGAGCAAACTGACCATGGCACTGTGGTACACTTGTGGTTCAAGACTAGAGAGAGAAAAAGAAGTGTAGTTGTAATCAGGGATTGTATAGTTGGCGGAATAGATGCTGTTCTCTATGGCCAGGATCGAGAGTACTGAAGGCTGTAGAGCCTGCCTGGTGCCTGATTCAGGGTATCAAATCTGGGCTACAGAAGAATTTGGAGTAGGAGGGGAAAAATTCAGATGTCGTGATCTATATAGATACCAATAATATCGCTAGAAAGAGGTTCTGGTGATGGAGTATGAGCTTCTTTGTGCTAAATTAGAAAGTAGAACCAAAAAGTACTCCACAACCACCTGATGAAGGATCAGCGCTCCGAAAGCTAGTGCTTCCAAATAAACTTGGTGTTGTGTGATTTTTAACTTTGTACACCCCAGTCCAACACCAGCATCTCCAAATCACAACTATTACAGTAATCATAGGGAACTGCAATATGCAGGTAGACTAGGAAAATCAGATTGGTAGCAGTTCTCCGGAAAGTGGAATTTCTGTGGAATGGGTTGTTTTGGAGCAGCTTGTAGAAGAGTCCACTAGGGATCGGGCAATTCTGGATTTGATTATGTTTAATGAGGAAGACTTGATTAGGGAGCTGAAGGTGAAGAATCCCCCAGGGGGCAGTGCCCATAATATGATGAATTCACCCTGCAGTTTGAGAGGGAGAAGCTGGAATCAGATGTAACAGTATTATAGTTGAGTGAAGGTGATGACAAAGACATGGGCTGGCCAGAGTTGTTTGGAAGGAGAGCCTAGCAGTGAAGAGAGTGAAGCAGCAATGGCAGGAGTCTCTGGGGATAATTCAGGACACACAGGAAAAATTCATCCAAAGGAAGAAACAATGTACTAAAGGGAGGAAACCTGGCTGACAAGGGAAGTCATGGACAGCATAAAAGCAAAAGAACAAAACATAGAATGTGAAGAAGATTATTGGGAAGCATTAGATTAGAAACCCTTTAAAAACCTGCAGAGGATAACTTCATAAAAAAACGGATTCGAGGATGAAATATGAGCAGAAGCTAGTTTGTAATATAAAAGATGATTACAAGATTTTTTTTAACATTAAAACAAAAGAAAGAGATGAGTGGACATTGTACCACTGGAAAATGTGGAACAAAAATGCATGGTACTTTGTATCAGTTTTCACAGTAGAAAACACCAGTAGTATACCAAATCTTCAAGAGCGATGGAGCAGAAGTGAGTGCAGTAGACGAAGGAGAATATGCTGGGGAAGCTGAAATTTATGAAGTTGGATTAATCACCTGGGCTAAACGGACTTCTCCCCAGAGTTCTGAAAGAGGTAGCTCAGGAGATTATGAAGACATTAGTAGTAGTGGTTCAGAAATGACTGGAGTCGGTGAGGCAAATGCAATATCTCTGTTTAAGGAGGGAGGAAGAAGACAAGAAACTTGACAAGTTTGCCTGATCTTTAATTTTGGTTGTTAGCAAGATTTTAGCATCTGTTATTCAGGATGAGATTTGGAGTACTTGGAAGTGCGTGGTAAATAGGGCTGAGTCAGCGTGGCATTGTCAAGGAGAAGTCATGCCTGACTAATGCACCTAACTGATAAGGGGATTGAGAGTTACAGGGACAAAGTGGGAGGATGAGATTGGGAAGCATATCAGCCATGATCAAATGGCAGAACTGATGGAGCAGACTTACGCTATTTGGTCATATAACTTAAGGGCTCCTTCTTTGTCTTCTGCCCTTCAGCCTCTCTATTAGTATTTTTTTCTGGCTGACCTCTTCTCCCTATCCTGCAAAAAAGTTTACTTTTTCCAAATCCTTCCACCCTTTTCTGTCCCATGCTAAGTAACACTTGCTTGTACCCATTGGAGTATGTTGGCTCTTTGACACCCAGCAACATTTCTATATTGAATTAATTGCATGAATTTATCACCTCATCTCTCTAACTTTTCTCAAACATCTGTTCTTCTGACTTTAGCCTCTTGTAACATCATCCCCTTCTTTTACCACATTGGATTTCCAATTCGGTCACTTTGGTTTTGCAATCCTGGAATTCCTTACTGAAATTCTATTGCCTCTCTTTTCCTAGCTTTCGATCCTATTAGGTTTCTTCCATTTTTATCTGTTTGTGTCCCTGAAACGTGCTAGGATGTTTTCCTGTGCAAAATGAGTTACGTAAATGCAAAGCTAAATACTAAATAATGGAAACCTGAAACAAAAACAACACTTTCCTCTATTGCAAAATTAGTAGACTTTGTCTAGCCTTCTATTAACAGATGTTTTCTCCAATTAAGTGTCATTGCCTTTGCTTCAAACTCTGTTTCCTAGATACTAACACCATCCTTTTCCCTGATAATTGAGATTAAGTCAGACTGTTTGTGATCATGATGTCATATTTGCTCCCAAGATGAATTCCAATCTCATTACCTGTGCCATCACGAAGTCTGCCTACTTCTCCATTCATAACATCACCTAACCTTTCCCCTTTCTCAGCTCGTCTGCTGCTAAGGCCTCATTCATATCTTCGTTAACCTTATGCTCGATTGTTTCAGCACACAACTGGCTAGGTTCCTGCATTCTATCCATGAAAGACTTCAGATCATCCAGAACTTTGCTGCCCATGTCTCATTTCACTTTCAGTTCTGTGTGTGCTGATCCACTCATCCACTTTTTCAAATACCTCTCTTTTCCCGAACTTTGTGAATGTTTCCCATGCCCTTTGAGATATCTACCTTCCTCTGAATCTAACTTATTGTACATTCCAGATTTTAATTGCTCCATTGTTGCTGACCTTACTTCCAGTGCCTAGTCTCCAAGCTCTGCAACATACCCAATCTCTACACTCCAAACCTCAATTTTGTGCTTATCTTATAATGTGCTGATCAATCTGAGCTAATATCTGTGCCTAGATGCTTAACTTTTCATTATAATGCTCCTGCGAAGCACCTTTTATTACTCTAAAGATGCTCTGTAAATACAATGCACACAACACAGCAGATCTGGCAGCACTAATTTTTCAGGTCATTAACTGATTATGTCAATTGGAAAAGGTTTTAAGTACTAAAGCAAAGAAAGGGGATGGTGGAGTTTCAGGAGAACAAGAAAAGAATTTCTCTATTGGTAGAATACAAGTGATACTAAAAGGCTAGGGGTAAGGGTGAGGCGTCACAGGGAATGGGACAATTAAATAACAAAAAAAAATACAGTGATGTAAATAGATAAAGGCAAAATTATTAACAACAGCTGCTGTTCAGAAAAAAAACCAAGACCTGTGCTGGTAGTTATCTGAAATTCTTCAAAATTATTCAGTTCAGAAGGACATTGCGTCCACTCAAAGTGCTGTTTCTTAAGCATACATTGAACTTCATTCAAGCACTGCAGTAGGTTATGGGCAAGTTTATATGATAGCAAAGCTACAGTCTTGACGATCAGAGGCACACTTAAAGAGTTAATGGAGGTGTTTTGTAGCGTGTATGCACAGGCAATAGAACATAGAACAGTACAGCGCAGAACAGGCACTACGGCTCTCGATGTTGTACCGACCTCGTCCCCTTACACTATCCCAGTGGCTGAGTTGACTACATTGGCATTCCACGCCCTTACCACTCTCTGTGTAAAGAACCTGCCTCTGACATCTGTCCTAAACCCCTCAAATTGTAGTTATGCCCCCTTGTACAAGCTGACATCATCATCCTAGGAAAAAGTCTTTCACTGTCTACCCTATCTAATCCTCTGAATTTCTTGTATGTCTCTATCAAATCCCCTCTTAGCCACCTTCTTTATAATGAGAACAAACCCAAGTCTCTCGGTCATTCCTCATAAGACCTTCCCTCCAGACCAGGCAACATTCTGGTAAATCTCCTCTACACCTTTTCCAATGCTTCCATATCCTTCCCGAAATATGGCAACCAGAACTGTACACAATATTCCAAGTGCGACTACACTAGCGTTTTGTATAGTTGCAGCATGATATTGTGGCTCTGGAACTCAATCCCTCTACCAATGAAACTCTAACACACCATATGCCTTCTTAACAGCACTGTCCACATGGATGGCAACTTTCAGGGATCTATGTACGTGGATTCCAAGATCCCTCTGCACATCCATATTACCAATAATCTTTTCATTGACATTGCCTGCCTGTTATTCTTCCCAAAGTGCATCATCTCACATTTATCTGCACTGAACTCCATTTGCCACCTCTCAGCCCAATTCTGCAGTTTATCCAATTCCCCCTGCCACCTGTAACATTCTTCCAAACTGTCCACTACTCCACTGACTTTAGTGTCATCTGCAAATTTACTAATCCATCTATCTATGCCTGTGTCTAAGTCATTTATAAAAATGACAAACAGCAGTAGTCCCAAAACAGATCCTTGTGGAACACCACTGGACTCCAGGGTGAATATTTTCCATCAACCACCACTCGCTGCCTTCTTTCAGAAAAGCAGTTTCTAATCCAAACTGCTAAATCACCCTCAATCCCATGACTCCACATTTTGTCCATTAGCCTACCATGTGGAACCTTATCAGAGGCTTTACTGAAGTCCATGTATACCACGTCAACTGCCCTACCCTCATCTACAAGCTTGCTTACCTTCTCAAAAACCTCAATGAGGTTTGTGAAACATGACCAGCCCTTGTCGAAACCATGTTGATTATCTGAAATCAAATTGTTGCTTGCTGGATGATTATAAATCCTATCTCTTATAATCCTTTCCAAAACCTTTTCTACAACAGAGGTAAGGCTCACTGGTCTATAATTACCTGGGTCATCGCTACTGCCCTTCTTGAACAAGGGCACAACATTTGCAATCCTCCAGTCCTCTGGTACTAACTCTAGTAGACAATGACTCCAATATCAAAGCAAAGGCTCTGCTATCTTCTCCCTAGCTTCCCAGAGAATCCTTGGATAAATCCTATCCGGCCTAGGGGACTTGTCTACTTTCACTCCTCTTTGTAACTAACCTCGATCCTTTCTAGTCTAATATCTCATATCACATTCTTCTCCTCTACAATATTCTCCTTTTCCTGAGTGAAAACTGATGAGAAATGTTTGTTTAGCACCTCTCTGATCGCCACAGGGTCCACACTCAACTTCCCACTTCTGTCTTTGACTGGCCCTATTCCTACCTTAGTCTTCCTTTTATTCCTCACATACCTGTAGAAAGCTTTAGGGTTCTCCTTTATTCTATTTGCTAAAGACTGCTCGTGTCCTCTCTTTGCTCTTATTAACTCCCTCTTTAAATCCTTCCTAGCTGATCTGTAACTCTCCATTGCCTCACCTGAGCCATCTTGTCTCATCAACACATAAGCTGCCTCCTTCCGCTTAACAAAAGCTGCAATTTCTGTAGTAAATCACAGTTCCCTTACCTTATCACATCCTCCCTGTCTGACAGGGACATACTTATCAAGGACACGCAATATCTGTTCCTGAAACCAGTTCCACATTTCCATTGTCTGCATCATTGCATTTTGCGACCCCATTCTGTGCATCCTAATTCTTGCCTAAACTCATCATAATTGTCCTTGCCCCATTGATAGCTCTTGACCTGTAGCATGTACCTAGAGTTATCGATGGGGCAGTATTTGGTCTCCTTATTGTAAAGTGGACCACATTGTGAACAGTTGATGCTTTATATTAAACTGAAAGAAGTCATGGCTTTATCTGATATGGGCCTTAGACATTGAGAACAGAGGAGGTGAAAGCTCTAACCTTTAGGAGTCCCCTGAGTCGATCCTGCTTGCTAATCTATTTCCATTTTGGATACAGGTCAGGATGATGGTTCCTCAGAATAGTACTGCCAGTCTTATGTCAGTGGCACATGGATGGCTGAGCTACACGGGGGAATTGGAATATGAATATAAGAGTAATATTAACAGGGGATTCCATTTTCGGGGACCAGACAGGTGTTTCTCCGACTATAGACATGACTACACAATGGTGTGTTGCCTGTCTTGTGCCAAGATAATGGATGCACTGTCTGAAGGGAGGGTGATCGGCCAGAGATCATGACCTATGTTGGTACTGAAGACTTAGATAGGAATGAGGACAAGCTCCTGAAAGCAGATTTCAGGGAGCTGTGTAGGAGATTGAAAAGAAGGGCTTCTAAGTGTGTAGTCTCAGGATTACTCCCAGTTCCAAGCCATAGCATCGAAACAGAAAAAATGAGCAATTGAACATAGAGCTGGTACATAAGGTTAGGGCATCAGATTTCTGGAGTATGGGGGAAGATGGAACTTGTAGAAGCTGGACTGTCTATAAGTATCTTTGCAGGGAAATTTGCCACTATTGTTAGGAAGGATTTAAACTAGATTAGATTACTTACAGTGTGGAAACAGGCCCTTCTGCCCAACAAGTCCACACCGACCCACCGAAGCGCAACCCACCCAGACCCATTTCCCTACACCTAACGCTACAGACAATTTAGCATGGCCAATTCACCTAACCTGCACATTTTTGGATTGTGGGAGGAAACCAGAGCACCCGGTGGAAACCCACACAGACACGGTGAGAATGTGCGAACTTCACTCAGTCGCCTGAGGTGGGAATTGAACCCGGGTCTCTAGCGCTGTGAGGCAGTAGTGCTAACCACTGTGCCACCATGCCGTGGAAGGGAATGGAAACCTTAAGTAAACTCAGCAGGGAATCAAAGACAGAAACTTAACAAGTGACTCTGAAAGACAAAGGAAACAGAAATTCTACACCACAGGAATTTGGCAGTGTTAAAAGGTGTACTTGCAAATGAAGCAGTATTACAAATTAAGCCAATAGGCTGAGGGCACATCAACACGTGGCAAGATGATGTCATTGGTATAACAATAATTTGGCTTAAAGACAGGCAAGACTGGCAGCTCTAGATAGTTTTCAGGCAGGATAAAGAAGGGGATGAAAAATGTCAGGGCTTAATATTGATGTTTAAAACACCAATTGTAGCAATGAGGAGGGAGCATATACTAAACGAAGCATCAAATCTGCCAAATGGGTTGAGCTCAGAAACAGGAAAAGGCAGCTATACTACTCGGTGTGTACAGTCAAATGTTAGAACAAATATGGAGGCGATTTTTTGTGCAGAAGGAAAAGTCTAATAATAGATAAGGATTTCAACTATTTGATGTTCAAATGGGCCACTTCTGTACCGTACAATTCTACCCAAATATCGACAAGGATACAATTGTGTTCAAGAGAGCCCAATTGAACACAATACGATAAGCCCAACAAGAGAGGGCATAATTCTAGATTTAGACTTTGGAAATGAAGCTGAACAGTTGGATGATTATCAATAGAATCATAGAATTTTGGAGTACAGAAGGAGGCCATTTAGCCAATAATGTCTGTCCTGGCTCTTGAAAGAGCTACCAAGCTAGACCCATTCTCCAACCCGATTTTTATAGCCCTCTAAATTCATTACTTTCAAACATATAACTAACTCACTTTTGAAATTTTCTATAGAATCTATCTCCTCTTAATCTTCTCTGCTGCAAGGAGAGTAAGACTAATTTCTCTAATATATCCTTGTATAAGGAATCCTTCATTCCTGGTATTATTTTTGTAAATCTCCTTTGCTGATGAATGGAATTGGCATATTCCTGTAGAAAAAAAAGTGAAGATTGGATGAGGTGCTTAAAATAGTTTGAAATAGTTATATATTTTAAAAAAAGCTGGGTTAAATGCTAATGGAAATCAAATGGATTGAAGACAATAAGAATGAGAAAGGAGATTTGAAAAGCCAATTGAAATGAAGAAGTAACTCATGAATAAATAGTATAAGTGTATAACTTCTTTGTCACATCACTATTCCCTTTGGCTGTTTAGGTTTCAGCAACGTAAGAACCATTGTAGGTCATTTGGTTCCTCCAGCCTGCTCTGCCATTCATCCAGATGAAAGCCATTCTCCTATACTATCCACATAATATCCAGAAATCTATCAATCTCTGAATATAATCAATATCTGAGCTGCTGTCTTTCAATCTCTCCTGCTAGTCACCTAACCACAGACCTTTATTTGTTCTTGTCCTACGCAACCTTTCCTCAAAATTTATTACATCTCTAACTTTTCTGATTTAAGATGACAGACTTAAAACTAGTATCTCTGATTTTCCAGACACCAAAGCTGCCAGACTGATGCTTTTTAACATATTTTCTATTTTACTGTTTTCAGTATCTACTGCAGAATTTTGTTTTTCCATTAGATTAAGTTAAAGGCTTTTACAAGGCATTAGTCAGAGTGAAATGAGATGAGGGGGATTTGATAGAAGAAAATTCTCACAAAAAATGTTGAACTGCACCCTTAAAAATGCTTTGTAGAATCCTGAGGGCTGTTCTGTAGAGAATAGGATAAACCATGTCACTGTAGAACATTCAGCCCTAACGTGAGCAGTCTTTAAGCTACTATAGCCCGCAGCAGAAAAGTAATATTAATAACCACCAAGAGAGTCATTAGTTAATTAAAGCTAGCAGCACAGTTTTGTAAAAGACAATTCTTGTCAAAAAGATTCTACTGATCAAGAGAGTAGAATCTGTAACATGGCTTTAGATTTATAGAAGATATTTGATTAACTACTAATTAGAATGCTTGTAAATCAAATTGAAGACACATTAAGGGAATATAGCAATTCAACAAAGGATGTTGTTAAATGGACAATCATGATTTGGAGATGCCGGTGTTGGACTGGGGTGTACAAAGTTAAAAATCACACAACACCAGGTTATAGTCCTTCAGGTTGAAGGAGCAGTGCTCCAACAGCTAGTGTTTTCAATTAAACCTGTTGGACTATAACCTGGTGTTGAGTGATTTTTAACTTTGAATGGACAAAGTAGCTAGTGGCTATTTTCCAGACTGGAAGATATAAACCTAATCCTAACCTGATCACAGGTGATTTCCCGGGGGTCAGTGATGGAATAACTATTCTGCTCAATGTGGGTAAATGATGTGGCTTAAGGACATAAGAGGTACTATGTCAAAATCAACAGATGACAAAAATAGAAAGTCAATGTTGGCTTTTAGTCTTTTTTTTATCATAATGCAAACGAAGCTTGGAGCTTGTGATTATCAACTCTGAACTGAATGTGTTGTTATTCAGCGTTCCAGTCTTAGCTGGAATGTCACTTAGGTGTCAAACTTACTGACTACAGTTTAAAAATGTTGTCTCTATTTTAGGTTATGCAGCTGGTTTTCATCATATATCAGGCCATAGATGAAATGCAGAGCGGGT
The DNA here is from genome assembly GCF_037043375.1 of Chiloscyllium plagiosum. Lineage (NCBI taxonomy): Eukaryota > Metazoa > Chordata > Chondrichthyes > Orectolobiformes > Hemiscylliidae > Chiloscyllium > Chiloscyllium plagiosum. The sequence goes on along the minus strand of NW_028270167.1, from coordinate 43,040,721 downwards.
TAGATGGTGGTACAGTGATAATGTCACTGTACTTATAATTTAATGGGGCCTTCTTGGTTGTAACTGTATCTCTGGATCGAGATGCCCGTGTTCAAGTCCAAACTACTCCAGAAGTGTGAAAAAACACCAGTGAACACCATTAGAAAAAATAGGTGAAATAAAAAAAAAATGAAAGCAGATGGTGGTGCAGTAGGAATGTCACTGGATTTTATAATTCAGTGAGGCTTTGTTGTGGTACAGTGGTCATAGGGAGACAGGGTAGTGAAGAAAATGTTTGGTACACTTCCCTTTATTGATCAATTCATTGAGTAAAGGACATAAAAACCGAAAGAACTGCAGATGCTTTAAATCAGAAACAAAAACAAAAGTTGCTGGAAAAGCTCAATGAATCTGAACAGTTCTGAAGAAGTGCCACCAGACCCGAAGCATTAACTCTGATTTCTCTTCACAGATGCTGCCACACCTGCAGCAACTTCTGTTTTTATTGACATTGAGTATAGCAGTTAGGAAGTCATGTTGTGGCTGTACAGGTCATTGGTTCGGCCTCTTTTGGAATACTGCATTCAATTCTGGTCTCCCTACTATAGGAAAGATGTTGTTAAACTTGAAATGGGCTTGGTATCAGACATGTAGCTGTCAGTGTCCAAGTCTGGTCCAGGAGAGGCTATTTCAGGGGCAGAGATATTCTCCCAGTGGATCTGTGCTAGCTGAGTGGTGAGGAGGGCAGATGGTAATAGGATTGCACATAAGCATGAGCATCACAGTTGGATGGCCATGGCTAGCACTTTCAAGCCGTCAATGATAGCAATGAGGGCTATCAGTCCCTGTAGTAGGCCTGTGCCCCATGACCCCAGCCAGGAGGCTGCCCAATCCCATAAGTCCCAGCAGGAGTTCTGATCATGCAGGACAGAAGCTGCCTGCCGGATATGTTGGGCCAGGTCTATGATGTTTTCACTAGGGTCAGGAATGTAAGTGCAGCAGTCAGCACCAATGAGGGCACATGTGTCCCCTTTTGCAGTGAGCAGGTAGTCCAGGGCCATCCTGATTTGCAGAGCCACAGTACGGATGGCAACAGCCTCCGCATTCAGCTGGGTGAGTGCACCTGCTGTGGAGTTTGCCACCTCCTCTAGTGTGGCGGCGAGTTTGTGGGCTTCTACCTGTAATCATAGGGTTGCAGAGTGGGGTGACATCAGGTAGAGAGCTGCTTCAGTGGCAGCGAGAGCTCGTCTGCTGTGGGTCATGGGCTTTGGGAAGGGAGGGGACTGAGAGTGATAAATGAATGGTCCGGCGTACCTGACATAGCAGCTCCCAGTCCAGGAAAATGGCAGCTATGGGTAGGCCACAGATAGAATAGGTGCCGTTGTTGGTCCGGAGACAGCGGGTCTGGGTCCCTGTCCAGACAATAAGGAAGGTGGGGTTCTCTCTGGTGCTGTTGAGGACCTGTAGGTTTAACATACTGCCTTCTGCAGCGGATCGGCGTGCTGCGGGAGTTAGGAGCAGGGAGTCGGTGCATCGGCTCCAGCCAGCCTCCCATCCGGATGGCTGTGTGGTTTTAAACAAAGGATTCCCCAGGTGGCCCTTGTGTGATAGTGTCAGCAATGGGTTAGAGCTGGGGGGCTCATGGGAGAGGTTGTAGACTGGGTAAAAGCACCCTTTACATTTGTCCAGGCGGTACCCCGCAGACCTCCAGCGGCTGAGCTATTTCACCATATTTGGGCGTGGCCAGTGTGGTAACTTCAGGGATCTGTCTGGGTCTAGCCACCATTCCACCATATCAGAGATGTTTAAGGGGATTGAGGCTAAAGGAATGCCCCCGTGAGAGTGGACAGGGACCCTAGTGCAGACCCACAGCGGGTCTGATTAAATCTCTGGGCATACGCATGGGCCATTTTGAGGAAGGTGTTGGCCTGTAAGTCATGGCGAGTTATGAAATGTGCTGCCCCTTGTCCCTGTTTAGCAGCAAGCCACAGTGTGTTGGTCAGACAGATCAGGCCGAGAGTGCTGACGGTGAAGGCTGCTGCGAGCAGCTGGATCCATCCTTGGTTGTTGGAGTGGTTTCTTCCTCTGTGTGATTCCTGTTCATAGGTTGTGGAGCCCTCTTGCAGTGGGTGGCATGTGTCCATTTAGGCCATCCTTCCAGTTTCGCAGCAGTCTGGGTTGTCATTAGATCAGGTACAGGCCTTTCCATCTATGGGAGAGAGAATCTTTTTTTAGTGATTTTGTCATGACATAGTCCCCGGGACAGAATGGATGAATTGGCACTGATTGGGGTGTGGGCTGGATTGAGGGGTGCGAAGTGGAGGGGGTGCTCCCTTAGGCGCATCATCATGTGGCCTAAATCCTTCGGGACCCATGGACTCTTAACAATGAGGGGAATGTGTGGAACAGCTGTCGGGCCGTTGTAGAACAGTGCAGCCTGTTCCTTGCCAAGTTGTACCTCTGTTGCCTCTCCCACAAAGTACAGGCCAGTGAGTGCTAGCGGGGAGGTGAGGGTCCGCGAGTGCAGCATATGCTGATGCCAGTTTCTCAGGCTGGTAGCTGCACAGTGAAACTGACAAAATGGCCTGTCAGTATCATCCAGTGGAGGACAGATAAAGTGGGGGTTGAAAGGGCTATTGGTAACAGGGAAAGCAGGGGATTGAGAAGAGCGCGGGTAGGGGTGGTGGGGCAAAATCAGGCACAGCAGGAGCTTGTCTGGTTAGGGAATTGCAGGCTGTGGGTGATTGCCGCACGTAACATAGAATAGTGGGTGTCTGGGATCTCCAGTATGAGACCCTCTGGGGAACAGTGAATGCTGGCATTTAGCTTGCATAAAGTCTGCAGGAGGGTGACTGGGCAGGTAGCAGAAATGATGGTCACATCAGGGACAGTGGCCGGTCCGATACTAAAGTTCACGGGTTGGGAGAGTGGTTCTGTCATGGGCATTCCCGAAATCCCGACTGTACGGACAGTCTTGGAACTCGGGGAAAGTTCCGCAGAGGGAGGCGCAGACGAGTGGGTGGACCCGGAATCCACCAGAAAGGAGATGAGCTGCCCCCCGCACTTCCACATCCATCATCGGATTTTCTGATGTGGAGCTGGAGAGGTGTTTTGAGGCCATTTGCAGAACCTCTCTCTCGTGACAGCCCTAGTTTATTTCAGAGGCACGAGAAAGGGATCAGCCATAATGTAGGCAGCTTGGTGGGGTGGTGGGCTGTGGCTGCTGTGCCTGTGGGGAGAGAGGGAGGATGGAGGGGCCTGGCTGTCCCTGCCTGCATGTTACCTGGCAGCACTAAGCCAAGTGTCCTGTTTTGCTACAGTTCCAACATGGTCCTTTGAAGAACCCTATAGGTCTCTGTGCTGGCCTGGCTGTGTTCCTAGGGTGGTCAAGTTGCGCAATTCGGGGAATGCCCCTGTCTGTCTTGGTGTGGTGAATAGTCCATTCCCATCCAGGTTAGTAAGTGTGGTCAAGGTGTGCCCCCCAGGATGTTGTTTGCCAGGTTAAGTTATGTAGTTTGTATACATGGGCATATGTAGTGAGTATACAGTTGATGAGAGTCTGTACAGCCAGCTTCTCGTTCTCTGTTAAGGGGATGCCTGCTGAAGAGTCCCAGACCTCCTTTTTCTTCTGTAAATATATTTATTAGCAAATTTTTTTAACTTTACAAACATATAAAATTATTGAAAAATACAATCAATAACAAATATCAGCATCATAAAAAAACAAAACACAAATTACAATGCAACTACTGTCTACCAACTACTAACCTACTCTACAATACAAAACAAACCCTAACACTGTGCAAAGCAATACCAATAAATAAGTAAATAACTAATAGATCAAAAAAAGAAAGAAAAGCTAAAAAAAACAAAAAAACACACACACAATGCGTGCAAAGGTCCCAAACAGAGGAACCTGGAGACCCCCCCTCCAGGACCCAGGGCTTGACAAACCTAACCATCCTGGTTAAACAAATGCCCTAGTTAAGACAACTGACAAATCTATATCCAAATAACTCAAGTACTGCCATGTCTTATAAAAATGGTCTGTTGTGTGGTGCACCATGTTTGTAAAAAAAAAGTCCAAGGGAATGTGCTCCTTAATTAATTTCTGCCATCCCAGCAAGCCCGGCGGGTTCTCAATTCATCCCAATTCATCAGAATATTCTTCTGTACACAGCATGCAAGAATATTAAATAGTTTCTTGCCATGCCCATCTAAAGATGGTAAATTCGGTAGACCTAAGAGGAGAGATATCGGGTCTACTTTGACTTCAGTCCTCAATACCCTCCCTATCTTTCCCGACACAGCGCTCCAATAAACATGGAGCCCGTGGCATGTCCAGAAGCAATGGGTAAGAGTACCTACACTTATCTTACATTTGAGTCACACTGAGGATCCCCTTTTTTAATCTTCGCCAGATGGTCTGGTGCCAGATGAGCCCTGTGTAGAACTTTTAACTGCGTAGCGCATGTCCTATTACAGATTGACATCTTTCAAGCATTCTCCCATATGTTCTCCCATGTTTCAGAACAGATCTCCACTCCTAGCTCTTGCTCCCAGACCTCACATAACCGGTTAATATCCTGCCAGGCCCTGTCATCCAGCAGGCGATAAAGGGCACAACCTGAAAGGGTGCTTGAGGAACGTAGCAAAAACCTCTCTGTATTGGGCTGACAGGACTTAGTGAGAAGCGTAGTCTTCTTCTGGATGAAATCCCTAACCTGAAAAAAACAGAAAAAGATCTCTGCTGGGCAACCCGTATTTGCGGCTCCGTTGCTCAAAATACATCATAACCTCCCCCTCAAACAATTCTCCCAAACGAGAAGCTCCTCTTGCTGCCCATAGTTTGAACCCTGAGTCCATCATCCCTGGTTGGAACTCTGGCATGCCAACTAAAGGTGTAAGTGGTGAAGTCTTGGATAATGAGAGATATTCGGCCCAGCCGTGAAATTGGAAGATCTTGCTTAATATTGTCAAGCAAGTGAGCAAAGTTTGTCCAAAATAACAGATGAAACTTGGGGGTAATAAAAAGGTCTAGGTGTCGGAACCCTGCCTGTGACCACTTAAAAGGGAACTTAGGACCATCTTCAACTTCGGGCACATCCTTAAGGTTCCCCAAAGGCATAGCCTCCGATTTTGCAAAGTTAATCTTATATCCTGGAATAGCCCCAAATGAATTGATACATTGTATCAAATGGGGTACGGAGGTCATCGGATTCGATAAAAGCAGAAGGACATCGTCCGCATGCAATGTAATCTTGTGTGCCCTTGATCCCACTTCCGGAGTGGTTATGTGGACATTCTGACGAATGGCTTCTGCTAGCAGCTCTATCACCAACGTAAACAACAATGGTGATGGGGGCAGCCTTGCCGACTACCCCTACCAATCCTAGAATTCCCAGACTTCTCCCCATTGGTGATGACTGTGGCCAGAGGGTGGCGATATAAAACCACCACCCACCTAGCAAAGACCCCACCCAACCCAAACTGTTCTAAGACATAAAAAAGATACGGCCATTCCACCCAGTCAAATACTTTATCTGCATCTCAAACCCCAACCAAATCACCAACCCCTGAATCGATTATTGCTGACATGATTGGACCATACTCAGCAAACTTCTAATATTATTAGAGGACCTACGGCCTCTTATAAAGCCTCTCTGGTCATCTTTAACAGTATGGGGCAACACCTTTTCCAATCTCAGCGCCAGGATCTTGGACAGAATCTTGAAATCTGAATTTAATAAAGAGATAGGCCTGTATGAGGTACAATCCTCAGGAACCTTCCCCTTCTTAAGTATTAAGGAAATATTAACTTCTCTCAAACATGGTGGTAGGCATTCATGCATTGTACATCTCCAACATCGACCCTGAGAAAATCCCTATAAACTCCTTATAAAACTCACCCGGGAAACCATCAGGGCCAGGCGCTCTCCCACTCTGAAGTTGCCTAGCTGCCTCCTGTATTTCCTGAACTGTCATGGGGGAATTAAGGAGAAAGACCTGTTCCAAGGTTACCCCTGGGAGGTCCAGGTTCTTAAAAAAGGCCTCCATTTTAGCCGTCCTGTCCTCGCAACCTTCAGACCAATACAATTCAGAGTAAAAGCTCCAAAAAGCCTCATTAATCTTTTTAGCATCGTATGTAAGGACCCCAGGGTGTCTCTGATTGCAGTAATGGGTTGGGGAGCACACTGTTTCCTAGTCAGGTACGCTAAATACTTCCCTGGTCTATCCCCATATTTGAACAGCCTTTGTCTAACAAAAGCAAGTTCTTTCTTTGCATTTTGTGTCAGTATTGAATTCAAGGCAGCCCGGAGGGCCGTGATCCATTGTAACTTAGTCACTGAAGGCCGCACAAAATGTGCCGCCTCAGCGGCTTTCAATCACGTCTCAAGTAGACGCTGCTGTTCCTCCTTCTGTCGTTTCCGGCCAGCCGAATAGGAAATAGCTAATCCCCTAGCAAAGGCCTTAGCAGTCTCCCATAGCATAGATGGACTACTAGCCGTGCCTGAGTTGATAGTCAAGAATTCCTGAAACTCCTTCAAAATGTATACCACAAATTTGGAATCCTTAAGAAGAAAAGGGTCCAGATGCAAGTGCCGCAAACCTAGCCCTTCACTCTTGGCCTTAACCTCCAAATATATTGCCGTGTGATCAGAGATAGCTATATTCCCAATTTTACAACCTATAATCGAATCCAGAAGGGCTGAGGGGGCCAGAAAGAGATCAATCCTCGTGTGACATTTATATGGGTTTGAAAAAAAGGTGAAGTCTCTGCTGGTAGGGTGAAGACATTTCCAAATATCCGCCAGCCCCAACTCCTTGCATAAGTCAATCACCTGCAAAGAAATAGTTGGGGGCCCACAAGGCATCCTGTCCACTGTCGGATTCAAAAGACAATTAAAATCTCCCCCTGCCCCCCCCCCCCCCCCCCCCAATAATAATGTGCCATGTTCCAAAAGCACTCAACTTAGAGAAAGCACTAATCAAAAATTTGAGGGGATGCACCGGAGGACAGTAGACCTTTAAAATGCTATATTCTTCCCCATGTATCAGGGCTTTTAGTATCACAAACCATCCCTAATCATCTTTCACCTGCTCTAATAATGTGAACGGAAGATTTTTCTGGATAAGTACTGCCACTCTCCTACTTTTAGTAGTAAAGGATGAAAAGAATACCTGGTCATAACCCCCCTGTTGTAATTTCATGTGTTCCCCATCATCAAGATGGGCTTCCTGTAACAAAGCAATATCAACCCTTTCCCTCTTAAAACTAGAAAGCACTTTTTTCCTTTTAACAGGCAAATGACTTCCCTTGATGTTCCAGGTGCATCATTTAATAAGACACTTAGCCATATCCCCTTTCAGACACCCTTGAACCCCGGGAGGGAGAACCCTGATTACAAAGAGCCGAGCACAAGTAAATAAAGACTCAGAGTCGAAGAACTATATATACAAAAACTACTCTATCATAACTATAAACAGCTATTAGTACCAAAAAACTACAAAGAAAACCAACTATAAAACCTTGAGTGGAAGATTCTATCCCCTGCCCATAGGGGACACTCACCCTACCCATTCCCTCCTTCACAGCTCCTTCAAACCTGGACCGTGCCCCAGCCTTAGGCCAAGAAAGAAGAGATTATCCTTAAATCAACAGAAAAGACAAAGTCAGGATGAGCGCTCCACCCATCCCCGGTTTCATGTCACCCCTACTTGTGACTAAAAGAGAAACAGAACAAACAAAAAAAAGCATACAACAAAGAACTTTCACAAAATTTCCCATCAGAAAATCCAGTTATTAAACCCAGACCTCCTTAAAGCGGGCATTAAAGTCTGGCAGGGCTCGTCTGTTTTCTGCAGACACCTTCACAGTGCTGTCCAGCCATCTGTCCCGGTCTGCAGTAGGGTCCCAGGGTTGGGTGGGGAAGTTAATGGTGGAGCGAATGGTCACCCAGTGGGTACCATAGGCGAGTTGTAACAGGGTCTGCACATCCTGTGGCAGACAGTTGTATTTGGTGGAAATTTGTAGCAGTGTATTATAAAATGCGAGTGGTCTTTTCAATGGGTCTGGGGCATCTTGCAACATGGCCCGGGCCTCTGCGTGGGTCCAGGGCTTATCAAGGGGAGTAGATCCAATCATATTAGGAGGAAGTTGATTTTCAGTGCCCTGGTTTTTCAGGGCAGCAGCCATGCTGCGTGTGAGCTTTTGGTTATTATCTGAATTGGGCAGTGGTAGTGACTCAGACTGTTTGGCAGCTGCTGTGTCCTGCTGCGGGCTGCATGGTAACAAAGGCTTCATTTAGCAGCAGGTCTGGCTCTGGGGCGGTAGAAGAAGTTTAGGGTATTCGGGGACGTATGGGGGCCGGGGTGGGTGGGTGCTGTATTCTGGGTGGTAGGGGTCTCTGCAGCCGGGTTGTATTGCTGCGGTCTTTAACTTTAGGGGGCTGATGGTGTTTGGCAATGTCCCGAAATTTCGCAACATACTGCAACATGTAGACAGTGTCCCATGAGGGATCCTCGTGCCCCTCTGTAATGGCTGTGGTGCAGTAATCAATTTTATCAACTTTGAAGGACCCCCACCCCCCCTCAATATGGCCAATTCCCTTGGGATCAGGTGTAAAGGTCCCTTGTGAACGCCTTGCCCCTGTGTCTTTTAGCATGGTGTCTGCTGGTGACCCAGCTGTAACAAGAGCACCTCCTACCTTGTTCTTGCAGTCTACATATTTACCATGCCTTTTCAGGTTACTCTTGTTCATTTTTGGCTCCTGGCCATTCTCACCACGAAGTTGGGTTTGCCCAGCTCCCACAGCTTGTATCTCCTGGCAGAGGGTGGATGTCCATGCCCCCATGCCGTCCTGGACATCTTGGGATGATTTGTAAGTGCTGTATTTAGGTTTAGAGGGAAAAAACAGAGATAGAGAGCTAACAGAACACCCAGGCATTGGTGATTGACAGGTTAGGCAATAAAAGTTACTCAAAATGAACAAACGCAGCCAGATGGGACACCTGAAATTAACAAGGCAAGCACTCAGTAACCAGCGAACAAGCAGACACACCCAAAACACACTTAGACAGCACAGGACAGGACAGGACAACAGAGATGGGACGCCAGTCAATTTCATTGGAGCTGTGGGTCTGTCAGTAGTAAAGCAAGAATTTGATGAACGGTCTCTCCACGTATTTTGCCTACCTTTCTCTGCCCGAGCGTCTTTCTCCTGGCTAGATCAGGTTCGTGACAGAAGTACTGGCTCAAGGTGGATCACACGTGGGCCAAATTAATACTTGTTGCAAAAACTTTCGGTAATTAATTTAGCACAGCTGACGACTTCCACAAGCCCAGTCCACACTGCTCAATACTGAATTACCAGCTGCCAGTTTAACTTACTTTCCCACCAGACTACCTCCACAGGCCTAGTTGTGGCAGTTTAAAATTAAGTTAACAATTTAGGACCCAAGTGACTACCTCCACAGGCCAAAGTCACTAATGTTCCAAATTGCAGTAGCTGAAGCCAATTCGCCGCAGATCAGAATTGTTGACACCCTCTGCAGCCGTCCAGCCTTTCCCTGGTCTGACCCGCTGGTGCAGGGCTGGCTGCCAGGTACGAATCGGGTTAAATTTAAAATGTGAGGTTCGCTTACCCTGTTGAGAGAGAAAAAAACGCCAAACTGTTGGAGAACTTTGCCCAATAGTTAAAAATCACACAACACCAGGTTATAGTCCAACAGGTTTAATTGGAAGCACACTAGCTTTCGGAGCGACACTCCTTCATCAGATAATTGTCTGACAATCACCTGATGAAGGAGTGTCGCTCCGAAAGCTAGAGTGCTTCCAATTAAACCTGTTGGACTATAACCTGGTGTTGTGTGATTTTTAACTTTGTGCACCCCAGTCCAACACCGGCATCTCCAAATCATGACTCCTTTGCCCAATAGGTTAGAGATCACAAAGCACGGCTCGAAGTGAAATTGACAAACCGTTTATTAGTACGGTGATATCTCGGAAGAGAAACTGACTAAACTGAGACAGTACAGACAGTCTGCCCAGGCAGTCAAGGATTCTCTACCCAGAGCTGAGGATGAGACCAGTTTTTATATTAATGCTGCACAATAACGCTGATTAAGAAATGGGGAAAATACAATGTATCTGGAAGTGGAGTAATCTAGTTACAAGGTTGCTAATTGGAAAGTTATTGGATGAATGTCCTGTTCCTTCACACAATGCAACATCCTGACAGTATCGATGGTTCCATTCCTCTTCACAGATAGGTGTTAATGTCTCCTCTGAAGTGGTGAGGTGCTGCTATTGTCTTGTTCTGCGAGCAATGTCCTTGCTGTTACCTCTGTCTGACCTGCTGCTTGTGTGGCTTTGGTATTGTTGGGTTGTGAAACTGCCCTTGGGGCTTTGGGATTTCTGTGGTGTTCTGTCATTGTTAGTGAGCTTGAAGTGTATTCCTTTGTCTGTGTGCGCTGTTTGGTTTGGCTTGTGAGCCTGCGTGGGCATTCTGGGTGTTTTTGGTCGAGTTCGGCCAGTTTTGCTTTTGTGGGCCTAACGTGGGTTGGCAGGGTGGCAGATCTCTTCTCACACCAGCTTTCCCCCAGGTGACCATTCTTAGGAACAGATTTTACACCACCATCTCCAATTTAGAAATAATCACTGCAAAAATCTTATATGGGGGTTGAGAAATTGGGCGTAAGCTGGGCTATTTTCCCTCAAACATCGGAGGTTGAGGGGTGACCTTGTAGTGTTTATAAAACCATGAGGGGAATAGATAGGGTGAATAACCAAGGTCTTTTCCCCAAAGTAAGGGAGTCCAAAACTAGAGGACATAGGTTTAAGATGAGAGGCATTGATATAAAATGGACATACAGGGCAATGTTTACACACACAGGGTGGTGTGTGAATGGAATGAGCTGCCAGAGGAAATGGTGGAGGCAGGTACAATTGCAACATTTAAAAAGCATTCCGAATAGGAAGCGTTTAGAGGGATATGGGCCAAATGCTGGCAAATGGGACTAGATTAATTTAGGATGTGTGGTTGGCATAGACAAGTTGGACCGAAGGGTCGGTTTCCAAGCTCTACAACTCTGTGACTGGCAGCTCAATATTCCAAGGTTTAGATGTTTCAGGCTTGATAGAGAAGCATGTAAAAGGGGTGGAGGAATTGCTTTATGATTCAGGAAATGTCACAGCTGTACTGAGAGAGAACACCTCTGAGGGCTCTTACAGGGAATCAATATGGGTTGAATTTAGGAATAAGAAAGGTGCAATCACTATAATGGGGTTATGCAATAAGCCTCCCAATAGCCAGTGGAAATTGGAGGAACGAATATGTAAGCAGATTATTGAACAATGTAAAACAACAGTTTTTTTGTGGTAATGTTGATTTTTAATTTCCTGGAACCAGGACTCCCTTAGTGTCATGGGCTTCAATGAGGCAGAATTTGTTAAGTGCATCCAGTATGGATTCTTGAAGCAATATATTGATATTCCAATTGGGGAAGGGGCTGTTGTATTGGGGAATGAGCCTGGCTGTGTGATTGAAATTTCAGTGGGAGAGCATTTTTGGGGACATGATCATAACTTGTAAGTTTTAAGATAGTTATGGAAAAGGATAAGACTGGTCCCCGAGTGAAAGTGCTAATTTGGTGGAAGACTAATTCCAATAATATTAGACAGGAACTGGAAAAATTTGATTGGGGTCAGCTGGTTGAAGGTAAATCCACATATGACATATTGGAATTTTTTTAAAAGCCAGTTGACCAGAGTTCAGGACCAACATGTTACTCTGAGGATGAAAGATAAAGACGGCAAGATTTTGGAACCTCTTTTCTCTCGATTTAAAATTGTGCTCTGTGGGGTCTTGAAATCCCCCCTCCTAGAAAAAAGACACCTAGCATTAAACCTATCTATACCCCTCATGATTTTATAAACTTCTATATGGTCATCTCTCAAACTCCTACACTCCACCGTTACACTGTCTCCTTCCAGTAAGCCAATTGTGTATCTATTTGGCAAGCTCACTCTGAATCTCATGTGACCTAACTTTACTAATTAGTCTACTATGCGGACCCTTGTTAAAAGCCTTATTAAAATCCAAATAAACAACATCTGCACTGCCCTCGTCAATCTATTTGGTAACTTATTCAAAAAAAATTCAACCAAGTTTATGAGATATGCGTTTTTTCGCACAAGACCATGTTGAATAACACTAATCAATTTTTGCTTCTCTAAATGTCTATAAATCCTATCTTTTAAAATCACCTCCAACAACTTACCCACAACTGAATCAGACTTACAGATCTATAGTTGCACGGTGTATCCCTATAACCCTTCTTGAACAAAGGTACAACAGTAGTCACCTTCCAGTCATCAAGCATGTCTCTTACAGTTATAGATGATGTGAATATTTCTGCAAGGGGTCTCGTAATTTCCTCGCTTACATCCCACAACATTTTGGGATACATTAGATCATGTCCCGGAGATTTATCCATCCTTATATTCTCTAAGACTTCCAGGACTTCCTTTTATGTAATGTGAACAGTTTTAACAACATGAAAATTTAGGTCCCTGCATTCTCTAGCTTCCATTTCTTTCACTAGAAAGTAAATTGAACACATTACATTGGGAAAAAAAATATTGTTAATGCAGGGACACACGGTCACTATCATCACCACCCGTAGTTGTGGATTGTCTTCTGACTCTTTCATGGGATTGCTTTAGTTTGTGTGATATGCAGATACAAGAGCAAATTAGGAAGGGAAATGGTATGGATAAGCATAATGTAATCCTGCAGGAATTACACAGGAATTATACAAGTATTTTCTTGTCTCGGATGGAGAGCAATGAACATTCATTTACATAGAAGAATACAGCGCAGTACAGGCCCTTGGGCCCTCGATGTTGCGCCGATCCAAGCCCACCTAAACTACACTAACCCACTATCCTCCATATACCTATCCAATGCCCTCTTAAATGCCCATAAAGAGGGAGAGTCCACCACTGTTACTGGCAGGGCATTCCATGAACTAACGACTCGCTGAGTGAAGAACCTACCCCTAACATCAGTCCTATATCTACCCCCCCTTAATTTAAAGCTATGCCCCCTTGTAATACCCGACTCCATACGCGGGAAAAGGTTCATACTGTCGACCCTATCTAACCCCCTAATCATCTTGTACACCTCAATCAAGTCACCCCTAAACCTTCTTTTCTCTAGTGAAAACAGCCCCAAGTGCCTCAGTCTTTCCTCATACGGTTTTCCTTCCATACCAGGCAACATCCTGGTAAACCTCCTCTGCACCCGTTCCAATGCCTCCACATCCTTCCTATAGTATGGCGACCAAAACTGCACACAATATTCCAGATGCGGCCGTACCAGCGTCTTATACAACTGCATCATGACCTCAGGACTCCGGAACTCAATTCCTCTACCAATAAAAGCCAGTACGCCATATGCCTTCCTCACCGCACTATTTACCTGGGTGGCAACTTTCAGAGATCTGTGTACATGGACACCAAGATCCCTCTGCTCATCCACACTACCAAGTATCCGACCATTAGCCCAGTACCCCATCTTTTTGTTATTCTTCCCAAAGTGAATCACCTCGCACTTAGCTACATTGAATTCCATCTGCCACCTTTCTGCCCAGCTCTGCAGCTTCTCTATATCCTGCTGTAACCTGCCACATGCTTCCTCACTGTCAACAACTCCTCCGACTTTCGTATCATCCGCAAACTTGCTCACCCAACCTTCTAACCCCTCTTCCAGGTCATTTATAAAAATGACAAACAGCAATGGTCCCAAAACAGATCCTTGCGGAACACCGCTAGTGACGGCACTCCATGAAGAAACTTTGCCATCAACTACTACCCTCTGTCTTCTTCCATCCAGCCAATTCCTAATCCAAACCTCTAACTCACCCTCAATGCCATATCTCCGTATTTTCTGCAGTAGCCTACCATGGGGAACCTTATCAAACGCCTTACTAAAATCCATATATACCACATCTACCGCTTTCCCCTCATCAACCTCCTTCGTCACCTTTTCAAAGAATTCAATAAGGTTTGTGAGGCACGACTTGCCCTTCACAAAACCATGCTGACTATCCTTGATCACATTATTCCTATCGAGATGTGCATAAATCCTATCCCTTACAATTCTCTCTAAGACTTTGCCCACAACAGAAGTGAGACTCACCGGCCTATAGTTACTAGGGCTATCCCTACTCCCCTTTTTGAACAAGGGAACCACATTTGCTATCCTCCAGTCTTCTGGGACTACTCCTGTAGACAAAGAGGACATAAAAATCAAGGCCAATGGCTCTGCAATCTCCTCCCTTGCTTCCCAGAGAATCCTAGGATAAATGCCATCAGGCCCAGGGGACTTATCTATTTTCACCTTTTCCAGGATTTCCAACACCTCTTCTCTACATACCTCAAAGCCATCCATTCTACTTATTTGTGCCTCAGTATTCTCATCGACAACAATGCCCTGTTCCTGAGTGAATACTGAAGAAAAGTATTCATTCAGTGTCTCCCCAATCTCTTCCGCCTCCACACGCAACTTCCCCCTACTATCCTTGACTGGACCTATTCCTACCCTAGTCATTCTTTTATTCCTAACATACCTATAGAAAGCCTTAGGGTTTTCCCTAATCCTATCTACTAAGGACCTTTCATGTCCCCTCCTTGCTGCTTTTAGCTCTCTCTTCAGGTCCTTCCTGGCTACCCTATAACTCTCAATCGCCCCAATTGAACCTTCACGTCTCATCTTGAGATAGGCCGCCCTCTTCCATTTAACAAGGGATTCCAATTCCTTATTAAACCACGGCTCCCTCGCACGACCCTTTCCTTCCTGCCTGACAGGTACATAATTATCAAGGACACTCAATAGTTGCCCCTTGAACAAGTTCCACATATCAGTTACACTCTTGCCTTGGAGTCTACTTTTCCAAGCCACACATCCTAATTCATGCCTCACCGCATCATAATTTCCCTTACCCCAGCTATAATTCTTGCCCTGTAGTACACACTTATCCCTCTCCATCACGAGTGTAAAAATCACCGAATTATGGTCACTATCCCCAAAGTGCTCACCTACCTCTAATTCTAACACCTGGCCTGGTTCGTTACCCAGAACCAAATCCAGTATGGCCTCACCTCTTGTTGGCCTGTCTACATATTGTGTCAGGAAACTCTCCTGCACACATTGAACAAACACTGACCCATCTAACGAACTTGAGCTATAGCTTTCCCAATCAATATCAGGAAAGTTAAAGTCCCCCATAACAACCACCCTATTACTGTCACTCATCTCCTGAATCACCTTCCCAATCCTTTCTTCAATGATTCTAGGACTATTAGGAGGCCTGTAAAAGACTCCTAACAGGGTGACCTCACCTTTCCTATTCCTAACCTCAGCCCAAACTACCTCAGATGGCAAGTCCTCATCCATCGTCCTTTCCACCGCTGTAATACTATCTTTGACAAGCAATGCCACACCTCCCCCTCTTTTACCCCCACCTCTGACCCTACTAAAACATTTAAATCCCGGAACCTGCAACAGCCAATCCTGTCCCTGTTCTAGCCATGTCTCCGTAATAGCCACAACATCGAAGTCCCAGGTACCAACCAACGCTGCAATTTGTTTAATTTTGGTATGAAGCTGCACAATGTATAGTACTATACCTCTCACATGCTCTGACAGCAGCTGACATCAGGACATGCACAGAGATTTTGACGCTGGCATTGGTGCATGTGCAGAAAGAAGCATGCAAAACCATCGCCGCTGGAATCGTGCTATTGCGAACAGAGTTAAGCATTCTTGAAAATACCAATCCTTAATTCTTCAGGAACGTTACATCTAAATCACGCTGCTGAAACATGCTTTATACAAGAACTACCTGTATCTAGTTGATAGAGGAACAGCCACCAGAGACTTCCCAACCAACCTCTTACCTTTCCTGACAGTTACCCATCTGTCTGACTGATCCTGCTGTGCAATAACCCTTCTGAGTCTACCTGCCATCTCATTCTGCACCTCCAATATAGCCTTAATAGCACTTATACTCCATATATAAAATAAACTCTTTCATTATCTGCAGAAAGTTAAAATGCAAAAAATTAAAATAAATACAATATCAAACAAATCTTAAATAAAATCAAGCACATGGCTGATCAACTGAACTAAATGACTCCTCTTCAATTAATTCATCGAATTTTTAAAAAGTCTTCTCCAACACCAACCATGTGCAGGGCTCCCCAAATGAAAAAAAACGCTTTATTTTTAAAACAACTGTTCGGCTTTTCAAAAGAAACTCTTGCAATGTTTAAAAAGCCTGCCTTTTAAAACGCATTTAGTTTTTTGTAAGCTTTTAAATTTAGAATTTAAAAAATGTCAGCTGTTCACTGTAGGCTTCTGAAAAACTCCTTTAAAAAAAGCTCAGTTTGCAAGTGTTTAGAAGTTTTTTAAGTTTAGAAGCTTAAAAAAGGAGTTTTAAAGGGAGTTTCATTTTTACATTGCAAATGCTAATCATGATTTATTTTTCTATTTGTAAAATGGGTATAGATTTTTAGCTTCTAAATTTAGAATTTAAAAAAATCTTCAGCTGTTCACTGTAGGCCCCTGAAAACTCTCAAGAAAATTCCATTTGAAAGAAATCGATTATTTTTGTTTGGTTTTTTGAGTTTTTTTAGCATTAAGGAAACAAAATATATAAAAAGGCTTTTATCAGTGAAATAGAGTCACTGTAACCAACCATAATAACTTCTTAAGTAAGTCTGCAATCCCAGGAGCAGCTACAAGATACATGTTGCATGCACTCCCTCCTCCAAGCTGCATCCCTTCTATCCTACCAGATGATTAAATATTTATATAATCTCTCATCGAAGATGGAATGTTTGTCTCACTCTGTCCTTTTATATTTCATCCTTTTATATTTCATACTGTAGTCCTGTACTAAATAAATTTCTCCTAACCTTTTTTGATTCTCTAGCAAACAGATCGTTGACTTTCCAGTTAGCAGAAATAGCCTGTGTGCTCACTATCAAAATCCTTCATTGTTTTGAAAACCTCTAGTAAATGTCTTTATGGACACAAAACAGAACATTGTGTAAACTGTGTGATATATCACAGTTTATATATATATATTTATAAATATATTTAACATGATTGCAGATTTGGCATTCTTGGATTCTATGTTAGTGGGTTTTTCTGTGTATCTGAAGTTTATTTATTTCTAAGTGTTTCTGTAACCATGATTTATTTCAAAACAATTTGAGCCCGAGCTTTATCATTCATGATCTTTTGTGTATATTGGTAGGGTTTTACAAATGCACAAGATAAAACAAGCTCCAGTTTAGAAGATTGAGAGGTTTATTTAGGCTCAAGTAAAACACCCATAGCTTAGAGAGATTTTGTTTCAGGCTTACTATCATTTTAAACAGTGCTATGAAATCTTTGGATGAAGATGGCTGCATCAATCATTACAACCGGGAAGAAAAGGATATGGTGAAACTAGATTATATTAAAGATAGTGATGGTTCAGACCAGAAGTGTAAAGAAGTTAAAGTCACAAGATGACTTACATCTAACAAGGCGGCATAGTGGCTTAGTGGTTAGCATTCTGCCTCACAGCACCAGTCTCGGGTGACTGTCTGTGTGGAGTTTGCGCATTCTCCCCATATCTGCGTGGGTTTCCTCCCACAATCCAAAGATGTGCAGGTTCGGTGAATTGGCCATGCTAAGTTGCCCATAGTGGTGAGGGATATGTAGGTTAGATGCATTCGTCAGGGATAGACGTAGAGTAATAGGGGAGGGGAATGGGTCTGGGTGGGTTACTCTTCGGAGGGTTGGTTTGGACTTGTTGGGCCAAAGGGCCTGTTTTCATACTGTAGCGATTCTATTCTATTCTAAGGCATTAGAAGCAGACAATCTGGTGTAACTCCTGTAGAAGCTGTGCTTTTTGGGTGCTGTTCAAGTGTATTTATGTGCTGTGCTGGGTTGTTGATTTCTTTTTAAATTTATAAAAGAGTGTTTTGAGATTAATGGCATTATAGATCTTTAGACAGCACCTTCCAAATCCATAACAGCATTCATACGAAAAGGCAACAGCGACAGATACATGGGAACACTGACACCTGGTGGGCGGCACGGTGGCACAGTGGCACGGTGCCTCACAGCGCCTGAGACCCGGGTTCAATTCCCACCTCAGGCTTCTGACTGTGTGGAGTTTGCACGTTCTCCCCGTGTCTGCGTGGGTTTCCTCCGGGTGCTCCGGTTTCCTCTCCCCATCCAAAGATGTGCAGGTCAGGTGAATTGGCCATAGTGTTAGGTAAGGGGTAAATGTAGGGGTGGGTTGCGCTTCGGCGGGTCGGTGTGGACTTGTTGGGCCGAAGGGCCTGTTTCCACACTGTAATATAATGTAATGCAAGTTCCCCTCCAAGCCACTGTCCATCCTGATTTGGAAACGTATTGCTGTTCCTTCATTATTGCTGCATAAAAATCCTGGTGTTTCCTCACTAAGGGCATTGTGAGTCAACCTAAGCACATGGGACTGTCATGGTTCAAATAGGCAGCTCACCACCACCGTTACCAGGGCAACTGGGACACGCAATAAATGCTGACAAGCCAGCACCACCCACATCCCACAAGTGAATTTTAAAAAAAAAACTTGTGTGGATGGTTGGATTTATAATTTTCTTCATTTAATTATTTTGTAATAAGCTTCTGTTTTATTGTGAAAACAAAATCTGCAGCTCTGTTGCAGCGAAAGACCATTTTGTTAAAACCAAAACAAAACATAATATATCAAGTCAGATTTCAATCTTAGATTTGACTTTTCCAGTGTTAACATCAGCTTGGATCATAACATGTGGAAATATCCCTTGTGTCTCACAGTTTTGCTTATTGCTATATTTTCCATCCACATATGGCTATAATGAGCACTCAGAAATGCACACGGTGCTCTAACTTTGGCTTGATCATTGCTTTACCCAAGGCTATCATTTGGTCTTTCATCTAGTACTTCACACAGCTAGTTATTAGACAAAAAAACTGCACTTATAACCAAGTTCTACCAATGATCCCAAAATAAAAAAGTGCTGTGATGGCCCTGCAGGTTTGGCACCATTTGTAGCGAGGGAAATAGATTTGATGACTTTTCACAGAATTGGAAAAAGTTAAATATGTAATATTTTTAAAAGTGAAAGGAATTGCTTGTGAAAAAGGATGAAAGAGCAGGTCAGCAATGGATCAAAACTTATACAACCAAAAGGAGAATGGTTCAAGTGGTAATGGGACAAGTAAAGAAACAATTAGAAGGTGAGGATGAAGACTGATGAACAATTGTCACCAAAAAATCAAAACCTAAAGAGATACAAAAAAACAAGAGGAAAACAGAGGTCTTAATTGTTGAATTGAGAGCTTTGGACTTTCTGATTGAAAGACATAGTTTTCCTGTAGCTTAAATTGAGTTTATTGGAACACTTCAGTCAGTTGAGCCCAGAGAGAAAGTTTGAGAATTAAAATTGCATATGGATCTCTATGAATCTATTGGTGTTTGAAAGCTTAGGGTCATACTCATGGACTGAACGGAAATGTTTTGCACAAGGGTTACTCAATCTGGGTATGATCTGCCTGACTTAGAGCACATAGTTGACATCAATCTGTGTTGTCTAGTCTCCTTGAAACAATTTAGACAAATCTGTTATGAATGAATTTGTCCAGGTGTCCCACAATATCAAAGTGCTTGAACACAAGCCAGTACCAAAGTAAAACAGTCCCACTTTAGAAACAAAATTATAATAACCTTTAAAACTAAACTTACTATCCCTAATCCTATTTGGCCCTTAAGATTACAATGCTTCCTGTATCTCTTGTAGATTGACGCAGTTGTGCTCTCTGTGGCTCTGTCTCTGGGTCTGCACAGCTGCTTTCTTCCTGTCCCTCTGTGTATGGTCAGCTAGTTTCTGCCTTTTGTCATGCTGGTCTCCTCGGAAAGCCTCAAACAATTCCGAGAGCGATTGCAACAGTGAGATTTGCAGGAGAACCTTATTTTTATACCTTACAGATGGTTTTCTGAAACGTTATAGTTGTGGCCAACCAGGGAGACACAATTAATAGTTTGAAATGAGTCAATTACTTAGATGGCATGCTACGTTTTGTTCCTTTGTGTGGCAGTACCCAGTGTCTTTCTATTTTGGCTGTCCTTTGTTTAGTGGATAAGTTGTTGGTGTCTGTGCAGAGTAACCATTGCCTTTTACATTATGTTAATATCATTAGTACCTGGCTGCTGTGGTTGCACTGTGTCTAGTGTTTGGGTTTTTGTGATTTCAGAGTTTCACTTGGCCAATGTCTTCAGCATCCCCTGCAGTTTGGCCAAGTTAGCAATCAGAGCGCTGCTCCTTCAAATCTGAAAGTTTGTACTTTCAAATAAACTTTTTGGACTATAACATGGTGTTGTATGATTTTTAACTTTGTCCACCCGAGTCCAACGGCACCTCCACATCACATCTGTGTTGTAGCGGCCAGGTGGCTGCTACATTTATAACTGTTGGTACCGCCTGCTATATACAGCATAGCAGCCTTGGCAATAATGAGGTCAAAGCTGGAAGAGTTGCAACCACCTTTAACCAGCAGTGTTGAGTAGACAGCCAGTTTATTCTTCATGTTTCCATCATTACAGATGCCCTGACAACGTTCTGGCAATAGTGCTGGAAACTTATGCATGCTAAGGAGTATCACATTCGCATCTACAAGTGTTTGGTCTACCTCAAATTTCATGGGTTAGGAAAAGTATCTCCGATTTGAACAACAGGATAAACAAGCCATTCTAAACTGCTCCGCTACAGTGGCTGTGCAAGTGATATTTTCCACTGACAGGATACTGGAGAAAGTGGTGGCGTAGTGGTGACATCACTGGACTAGTCATCTAGAACCCAGGCTAACGTTCCAGAAGCATGAGTTCAGCTCTCTCCATGGCAGGTCGTAAAATTTGAATGCAATAAAATGCTGCCATAATGGTGATCATCTAACTATTGTTGTTTGTCATACAAACCCGTTTGATTCATTAGTATCCTTTAAGGAAGAAAATCTGCTATTCTTACTTGGTCTGACCTTCATGTTACTCCAGATCCACAACAGTGTGGTTGACTGTTAACTACTCTCTGAATAACTGGGGATGGGCAATAAATTGTGCTCTAGTTACTGATGCCTTCATCCCATGGATAATGTATTTTTTAAAAAACTACCCTCAATGACATGCTGCCTGCCCACAATATTGAGGGAAGTTTAGCATGAATTTCAGTGTCAGTGTGATGCCAGATACATAGGCTGTATGTCACAAGAAATGGTTGATCAATCAGTCTTTGTTTCTAATAGGCAGCATGCAAATGATCAACTTGTGTCAGCTTTTTGATGTGATTCGCCAACACTTGCTGAAGATATTAACAACAAATTTGGAATAATCGGTCAATTCTTTTAGATTCCCTGCAGTGTAGAAACAGGCCCTTCGGCCCAACCAGTCCACACCAATCCTCCGAAGAGTCACCCACCCAGACCCATTTCCCTCTGACTAATGTACCTAACACTATGGGCAGTTTAGCATGGCCAAATCACCTGACCTGCACATCTTTGGACTGTGGGAGGAAACCGGAGCAATCGGAGGAAACCCACGCACACGTGGGGAGAACGCGCAAACTCCACACAGATAGTCATCCGAGGCTGGAATCGAACCTAGGATCCTGGTGGTGTGAGGCTGCAGTGCTAACCACCGTGCCACCCACATTCTTGGAATGTGGCTTTTTTGTGCTTTCTAGAAGCAGTCTACATTCATACATAGGCATGTGCTCTCTGCAAACAAAATAATACATTCAAGTTTGAGTTTAGTTTTAAATTACTTGAGAGCTTGGGGGAAACCTGTAGTTTCCAATTGCTTTCTCTATGACAGTACCTTGGCCAGAATCTTCTGGGCAATGAGTTGACATCCTTTTTTCCTCTATAGCATGTCCCCACTTCATGTTGGTTTGCTTTAAAATCATTTCCAAAATATTGTCATTATATTTATTTAATGTTACAAGTTTTAATTGTGAGTTGAATGGTGCAAGCAGACCTAGATAGAGCATGGTCAATCTGAAACTCTAGTGACAGAGTGTCTTTTTAAAATTTATTTATAGTAGTTGCATTTATATTATTTCTTACATAAAGGCTGTAAGGAGAAACCTGGGAACTAAATACCTGTGAGTCTGACTTCAGTTGTGCGTAAATTGTCAGAGGTGATTATAAAAGATAAAACTTATGGACATTTAGAGAGGCAAAAATTGATTCGGAAGAGTCAGCATAGTTTTGTGCAAGGAAAATCGTCTCTCAAACTTCATTGAGTTTTTTTGAGGAAGTTACTAAAAAGATTGATGAGGCCAGAGCAGTAAATGTTGTTTACTTGGACCTTAGTAGCACCTTTGAGAAGGTTCCGTATCGTAAGCTAATTAATAGAGTTACATCACATGGGTTTCAGGGTGACCTTGCCAATTGGACATGCAATTGGCTTTACAGCAGGAGACAGTGTGATGGTGAAGGGTTGGTTTATCGGACTGGAAGCCTATCATCAGTGGTGTTCCACAGGGATTGGTTCTGAGGTCTTCATTTATTTGTCATTTATGTAAATAATTTGGATGAGAATATGCAAGGCATGGTTACTAAGTTTGAGGACAGCATAGGTGGCATAGTAAACAGTGAAGAACGTTTTCTAAGATTATAAAGGGATCTTGATAAATGGGTCAATGGGCTACAAAATGACAGATGGAGTTCAATCTGGATAAATGTGAGGTATTGCATTTTGGTACAACAAACAGGCATAGGGCTTATACAATTAATGGTAGGGCCTTGGGTAGTGTTGAGTCGAGGGGCCCAGGGGGGCAGGTACATAATTCTTCGAAGTTTGTATCACATATTAACAGGCTGGTTAAAAAGGCATTTGGTGCACTTACTTGACTTCATTGCTCAGCCTTTTGAGTACAGGAGTTGGGAAGTCATGTTGTACAGGACATTGGTGAGGCCTCTTCTGGTATACTGTGTCCAGTTTTAGTCACTCACTTATAAGAAGGATATTATTTAGCTGGAGAAGAAATTTATCAGAATGTTGCCAGGTTGGAAGGTTTGAGTTAAAGAAAGGCTGCATGGGCTGTGATTTTTTTTTTATGAGTATTGGAGTTTGAGAGCAAACCTTACAGAAGTTTATGAAATAATGAAGGGTATAGATGGAGTTAATGGAAGTTGTCTTTTCCCCAAGATGGGTGATTTCCAGACTAGGGCACATATTTTTAAGGTGAGAGGACAGAGAATTCAAAAAGACATGAGAGGCAATTTTTTTTACACAGAAGGCGGTTAGCATGTGAAATGAACTTCCTGAGGAAGTGGTGGATGTGGGTACAATTACAATGTTTAAAAGACTTAGATTACTTAGTGTGGGAAACAGGCCCTTTGGCCCAACAAGTCCGCACCGACCCACCAAAACGCAACCCACCCAGACCCATTCCCCTACATTTACCCCTTCACCTAACACTATGGGCAATTTAACATTGCCAATTCACCTAACCTGCACATTTTTTGGATTGTGGGAGGAAACCGGAGCACCCGGAGGAAACCCACGCAGACACGGGGAGAATGTGCAAACTCCACACAGAGAGTCGCCTGAGGCGGGAATTAACCCTGGGTCTCTGGCGCTGTGAGGCAGCAGTGCTAACCACTGTGCCACCCACATTTGGATAAGTGCACGAATAGGAAAGGTATGGACAGGAGCAGGCAGGTGGACCTAGCTTAGTTTGGGACTATGTTTGTCATGGAGAAATTGACGACTGCATATGCTGGAGATCAGAGTCAAGAGTGTGGCACTGGAAAAGCACAGCAGGTCTGGCAGCAAACGAGGAGCAGGAGAATCGACGTTTCACCCTTCATCAGGTTTGGTGTGGACTTGTTGGACCCAAGGGTCTGCTTTCATGCTGTATGATTCTAAGACTATGACTCTGTATTTTTACATTTATATTTTAAAGGTTGTTTCGTTAATGCAGGTATTAAGGGATATTCAGCATTTCAATGCTGTGAAAAATCCTAAAGTACCTGAATGAACAGCATTTCTTTCACATACATGACATTCTACTATAATGTGCATTTTGTTAATGTAAATTCGCTGTAATGCAATTGATGAATTGGAGACGCTGTTTCTAAAATGCGAACTTTTAATATGCGTTAGCTGTAATGTGATTACATCGACAACACTCTAAGCGCTGTTTCTAAAGTGGGATTTTTCTATAATGTGGGATTGCGTAAGAACGTAACCATCACGTTAGAGAAGAACTACCTGTATAGCAATTTATTTTATACTGTAAATTATTTCAGCTATGAATGCACTGTACTACACGTCCAGTATAGTATTTCAGCTTCTTTATTGTTTTTTTTCTGGGCAAGAGATGTCTGAGAGAACCTAATTCCAGTTTTTACACTGATTCCAATAGTAACCTGTGCTTCACTTTCATAATTTTCAAGAATGCAAGTGCCATTTTAAATGATGGCTTACTTTAATATATATTGTTGTGATTGTTTGAAATTTGGCATTCTTATATTTGTCATGATGAATGCAAGGTGTGAAGCTTGGCAACATCTCTGTTTTTGGCAATATTCAAATTCTGTAGTACCAAGCAACAAATTGTAGGTTAAGATCATTGACATCAGGCTGAAGTCTATACTTTCAACCTTACATCTCCAGAATTTATATATACTTGACTTGATTAGATCATTTTTACTCTTCGTCGGTTCTAACTTCTGTTGTCTGCTCATTTCCATCTTTCTCAAAAGCGATTTAGAGGCAGCATTTTAAAATTGGATTCTGAAGAAAATGAAAGAATGTATCATTGAGTCACAATTTCCTTCCTCTGAAAACATGCTTAAACAAATTTTGTTCGATTTCTTGGAATTAAATGAAAATTCAAAATGAAAATTTCCAACAATTCAGCTTGTACCTTGGAGAGAAAAACTGGCTAGCATCTTATGTGAAAATCTTTTTTCAGGTTGCTTAACACATTAGCAGCTTTGTTATTAGTGTTTTGATTTGCACATATCTACGAAGTTTGATCAGTTGTACCTTTATCACTGTTTCCCATTAAGTCGCATTGTTCTCAACATTCTCACCTGTCCAGATTAAAGCTGTTGTTGAAACATGTGAACTTGTCCAGGAATGGATGACATTCTGAGCAGACTTCAAGTGTGGCAGAATAATAGTGGAGTGCCAAACTATCCTTTTTTCAAGTCTGAAATAAATAGATATTCCAGCAGTGGAGGTGTAATGTTTTCCCGAAGCTGCTGAAGGGTCTGTTTCTGTGCTGTACATCTCTATGATTCTATGATTGACTCAGATCCTAGCAGCACTTAGCTCCGAGAGCAGGAAGTTTGACAAAATGTTAATATAATCAGGAAATTTGGTGCATTTAGGGCAGCATGGTTGGTCTGTGTCTGACAGTTGGTGTTCGAATGGCATGGGGTCCATTTAAGTTAAAAGCTTCAGCTGTTTTCTTTGCTTTTTGCAGCATGTGTGCCTGGATGATTGACGCATTTGGGAGTGAGGAGCAACGCCGTATGCACTGCCCTAAACTATGTAGCATGGAGAAGTTTGCTTCCTACTGTCTCACAGAGCCAGGTCTGACTTTTAATTTTAAAAAAATCTCAAAAGAAACTTACTGCTTAAATTCAGTTTGGCATTGCATTTTCAAGTTTACCTGTATTCCTTTTTGAATTCCTGCAACTCAACCCTCAATCCCCAACGTTGATGTTTGAGGTTGGGTATGTCTGCACTTGGGCAGTTGTTTACAAGTTGTGCTGAGGTTCTGGAGAAGAAATAAACTTGGACTTTTTTGGGGGAAAAAAAGAAACAATTGCAGATACTGTAAATCAAGCATTTTAAACATCAAGCCGGTCAGCACCAACAGGGAGAAAAGATGATTTATGTTTCTGTGATCACCCTTCAATAGAATTTTAAGCTAAAAGGCAAGTGAACAGTTGAAAAGAGTCAGAGGTCAAAGAAGGGAAAAGCAACAGATATTCCTCCTCCAAAGGTGAAGTGTAAAACCTGGGAGAACTAGAGAATAGCAATGGATGCAAAGAAAGGAATGAGATGCAAAATGGCAATATGAAAAGAAATATGCAGGAAATATCAATTCTACAAGTAACAGTTTTTACTAGTATTTCAGAGAAAAGAAGAATGTAGCCATTTGAAGGCATCTTCAAATAGAGACTATAATGGACAATAAGGAAACAGCAGTCTGGATAAATGAGGATTTGTATCTATGTTTTCATAGCACAGGCAGTGGGCAAGATAGGAAAAATAAGAATGCCTTAAAACAATTCAAAAGGAAGAGTTTAGTCGATTTTAATATAAGTTATGAAATGGTTATGGAAAACCTTGTAATTTAAACAATCTCCCAGACCTTATCGTTTTTATCCATAAACGTTTGAGGAAATTGTATTGTCTCATCCATCATACCACAGTGCTTCACACCTACATTTTTCATATCTCGCATTTTGTCTGAAATTGTTCTGCTGTGTTGTCTAGTCCATCACCTGTCTATATCCTCTTGAAATCGACTAATATTGTCTTCCTCTTTGTTTCTTACTCATCCAAGTTTTCCCTCATTTTCAGATTTCAAAATCGTGCTTACCCACCTTCATTGCTTCATTTAAAAATAATCTGAATCAAGTCAGTCAATTTTATTCTAACAAATCTGTGGTGATTAGCCTTTTCCTTCGTTTATTTATGGTATGAGAGTCTTACTGACAAGGCCAGCATTTAATGCATATTACCTTAGTATCTGTGAGAAGGTGATGTCAAGTCATTCATATTGACTAACTAGGATGTGGGGTTGAGGCCACAGTAAGATCAGCTCTGATCTTGTTGATTTGCAGAGCAGATTCTGCAAATGGTCTGCTGCTCCTCTATGGTGCTTTGCTTCCTTGAACTGCTGCATTCCATTGGTGTTGGACAGAGAGTACCAGAACTTTGATCCAACCCCAGTGAAGGACCAGTGATGTAGCTCCCAAATCAGAATGGTGCCTTTCCAATAGTTGTTACTTTTTTTTTCTAGGCAAGTTGAGGTCAGTGTTTGAAAGATGCTATTCAAGCTGCCTTGACAAGTTTCTGCAATGCATTTTATAGTTAGTAGATGCACTATCATAGATCTATGCTTTTCCAGCTTTTCAGAGCATTGCTTCTAGGAGGCTAATGTTAACATTAAATTGATTGGCCTGTAGTTCTCAGGGTTATTCTTCCTTATTTTAAACACGAGTGAAACACTTGTACTCTTCCAATCCTCTGGCAGGACATATCTAACTAAGGTTAATTGGATTATTCCTTAAGCCTCTCTGAATAACTGAGTCCTGCAAAAAACAGCACAAATCCTGCAGAATGAAAAAGATCCATGCCTCTCATGATCTTATACACCGCTATAAGATCCCCCTCAGTCTCCTACGCTGTAAAGGAAAACATCCCAATTTATCCAACCTCTCTCTGTAACTCGGATCATTGAGTCTTGGCAACATCCTTGTAAACTTCTTCTGCACTCTTCCCAGTTTAATAACATCCTTCTTATAGCAAAGTGACCAAAACTAAGCACAATACTCCAAGTGTAGCCTCACTAGCATCCTGTACGACTACAACATAACTTCCCAACTTCTGCACTCAGTGCCCTGACTGATGAAGACCAGTGGGCTAAATGCCTGCTTCACTGCCCACCTGTGATTTCACATCAGAAACCGTGCACCTGAACTCCAAGGTCCCCCTGCTCCATTACACTCCTTAAGGCCCTACCATTCACCATGAGACTCCTGTCTTGATTTGAATTTCCAAAATGCAGGACCTCACACTTATCTATATTAAACTCCATTTGCCATTTCTTGGCCCACTTCCCCAGCTGCTCGAGGTCCTACTGCAATTTCTGATAACCTTCCTCACTGTCCACAATACTGCCTATTTTACTGTCATCAGCAAACTTCTAATCATACTTTGTATATTCTCCTCCAACATCATTGATATAGATGACAAACAGCAATGGGCCTAGCACCGATCCCTGAGGCACTCCACTAGTCTCACACCTCCAGTCGACAAGCATCCTTCCACTATTACCCTCTCCTTCCTACCATCAAGACATTTGAGTATCCAATTTGCCAGTTCCCCCTGGATTGCATGTGATCTAACTTCCAGAGCAGCCTGCCGAGTGGAACCTTAGCAAAGACTTTACTGAAATCCATATAGACTATATTTACCATCCTGCCCTCATCAACCTTCCTAGTAATCAACCTTTATCAATAAACTCTAACAAATTTGTGAGGCATGCTGACTGTTCCTGATTGAACCCTATCTTTCCAAATGTGTGTCCACCTTATCTCAGACGCTTCTCAAGTAGCTTACTATCACAGATGTTAGGCTTACTGGTCTATAGTTCCTAGGCTTTTCTTTGCAGCTCCTCTTGAATGAGGGCACAACATTTGCTACCCTCCAGTCTTCGAGGACCTCTCTCGTGGCTAACAATATATAATATCCCTATACGATTATGAATGACTTATTCATGAAAGGGAAGTGGATATTTAACGCACAAAAATTTAAAATGTGAATAAAAGAGTATGCGTTTGGCATTGGGACAAAGTGGGAAGCTCTCTCTGAGAACCAGTACAAGTATGGTCTGTCAAATGGATTTCTTGTATCACGGCAGAATTTATTCTTACTTAATTTTGTAGGTTTAGTAACTGTGCACTGAACCCCTGTATCAAACCCTTTAAGGGCGGCATGGTGGCTCAGTGGTTAGCACTGCTACCTCACAGCACCAGCGTACCAGGTTCAATTCCAGTCTTGGGTGACTGTCTGTGTGGAGTTTGCACATTCTCCCCATGTCTGCGTGGGTTCCCTCCGGGTGCTCCGGTTTCCTCCCACAATCCAAAGATGTGCAGGGTCAGGTGAATTGGCCATGCTAAATTGCCCATAGTGTTGGGTGCATTAGTCAGAGGGAAATGGGTCTGGGTGGGTTAATCTTCAGAGGGTCGGTGTGGACTTGTTGGGCTGAAGGGCCTGTTTCCACACTGTAGGAAATCTAATAATCAAAGATGTTAGCTTTTGGTATTTGGCAATGTAAGGGACATCTGTCACTGACTCTGATGCTATCAATTGGGCCTCCAGTTGCTGATTTCTTTTTTTGGACAGATGGGATAGTGACCAGGATTTTGTTTGATCAGCAGACAGTTGCATAACATTATTGTAACATTGCATCCAACAGGAAGTGGCAGCGATGCAGCTTCACTAATAACTACAGCAAGGCGGGATGGAGATTCCTACATTCTCAATGGCTCAAAGGTAATAGAACATAGAACATAGAAGAATACAGCGCAGTACAGGCCCTTTGGCCCTCGATGTTGCGCCGATCCAAGCCCACCTAACCTATACTAACCCACTATCCTCCATATACCTATCCAATGCCCGCTTAAATGCCCATAAAGAGGGAGAGTCCACCACTGCTACTGGCAGGGCATTCCATGAACTTACGACTCGCTGAGTGAAGAACCTACCCCTAACTTCAGTCCTATATCTACCCCCCCTTAATTTAAAGCTATGCCCCCTTGTAATACCCGACTCCATACGCGGGAAAAGGTTCACACTGTCAACCCTATCTAACCCCCTAATCATCTTGTACACCTCTATCAAGTCACCCCTAAACCTTCTTTTCTCTAATGAAAACAGCCCCAAGTGTCTCAGTCTTTCCTCATACGATCTTCCTTCCATACCAGGCAACATCCTGGTAAACCTCCTCTGCACCCGTTCCAGTGCCTCCACGTCCTTCCTATAGTATGGCGACCAAAACTGCACACAATATTCCAGATGCGGCCGCACCAGAGTCTTATACAACTGCATCATGACCTCAGGACTCCGGAACTCAATTCCTCTACCAATAAAAGCCAGTACGCCATATGCCTTCCTCACCGCACTATTTACCTGGGTGGCAACTTTCAGAGATCTGTGTACATGGACACCAAGATCCCTCTGCTCATCCACACTACCAAGTATCCGACCATTAGCCCAGTACCCCATCTTTTTGTTATTCTTCCCAAAGTGAATCACCTCACACTTAGCTACATTGAATTCCATTTGCCACCTTTCTGCCCAGCTCTGCAGCTTCTCGATATCCTGCTGTAACCTGCCACATCCTTCCTCACTGTCAACAACTCCTCCGACTTTCGTATCATCCGCAAACTTGCTCACCCAACCTTCTAACCCCTCTTCCAGGTCATTTATAAAAATGACAAACAGCAATGGTCCCAAAACAGATCCTTGCGGAACACCGCTAGTGACGGCACTCCATGAAGAAACTTTGCCATCAACTACTACCCTCTGTCTTCTTCCATCCAGCCAATTCCTAATCCAAACCTCCAACTCACCCTCAATGCCATATCTCCGTATTTTCTGCAGTAGCCTACCATGGGGAACCTTATCAAACGCCTTACTAAAATCCACATATACCACATCTACCGCTTTCCCCTCATCAACCTCCTTCGTCACCTTTTCAAAGAATTCAATAAGGTTTGTGAGGCACGACCTGCCCTTCACAAAACCATGCTGACTATCCTTGATCACATTATTCCTATCCAGATGTGCATAAATCCTATCCCTTACAATTCTCTCTAAGACTTTGCCCACAACAGAAGTGAGACTCACCGGCCTATAGTTACTAGGGTTATCCCTACTCCCCTTTTTGAACAAGGGAACCACATTTGCTATCCTCCAGTCTTCTGGCACTACTCCTGTAGACAAAGAGGACATAAAAATCAAGGCCAATGGCTCTGCAATCTCCTCCCTTGCTTCCCAGAGAATCCTAGGATAAATGCCATCAGTCCCGGGGACTTATCTATTTTCACCTTTTCCAGGATTTCCAACACCTCTTCTCTACATACCTCAAAGCCATCCATTCTACTTATTTGTGACTCAGTATTCACATCGACGACAATGCCCTGTTCCTGAGTAAATACTGAAGAAAAGTATTCATTCAGTGTCTCCCCAATCTCTTCCGCCTCCACACGCAACTTCCCACTACTATCCTTGACTGGACCTATTCCTACCCTAGTCATTCTTTTATTCCTAACATACCTATAGAAAGCCTTAGGGTTTTCCCTAATCCTACCGACTAAGGACCTTTCATGTCCCCTCCTTGCTGCTCTTAGCTCTCTCTTCAGGTCCTTCCTGGCTACCCTATAACTCTCAATCACCCCAATTGAACCTTCACGTCTCATCTTGAGATAGGCCGCCCTCTTCCATTTAACAAGGGATTCCAATTCCTTATTAAACCACGGCTCCCTCGCACGACCCTTTCCTCCCTGCCTGACAGGTACATAATTATCAAGGACACTCAATAGTTGCTCCTTGAACAAGCTCCACATATCATTTACACTCTTGCCTTGGAGTCTACTTTTCCAAGCCACACATCCTAAGTCATGCCTCACCGCATCATAATTTCCCTGACCCCAGCTATAACTCTTGCCCTGTAGTACACACTTATCCCTCTCCATCACGAGAGTAAAAATCACCGAATTATGGTCACTATCCCCAAAGTGCTCACCTACCTCTAATTCTAACACCTGGCCTGGTTCGTTACCCAGAACCAAATCCAGTATGGCCTCACCTCTTGTTGGCCTGTCTACATATTGTGTCAGGAAACTCTCCTGCACACATTGAACAAACACTGACCCATCTAACGAACTTGAGCTATAGCTTTCCCAATCAATATCAGGAAAGTTAAAGTCCCCCATAACAACCACCCTATTACTGTCACTCATCTCCTGAATCACCTTCCCTATCCTTTCTTCAATGATTCTAGGACTATTAGGAGGCCTGTAAAAGACTCCTAACAGGGTGACCTCACCTTTCCTATTCCTAACCTCAGCCCAAACTACCTCAGATGGCAAGTCCTCATCCATCGTCCTTTCCACCACTGTAATACTATCTTTGACAAGCAATGCCACACCTCCCCCTCTTTTACCCCCACCTCTGACCCTACTAAAACATTTAAATCCTGGAACCTGCAACAGCCAATCCTGTCCCTGTTCTAGCCATGTCTCCGTAATAGCCACAACATCATGAAACATGTTCAAATGTGTTTGCTAAAGCCATTTGATAATTTCAATAATGTTGTCCATTTGTATTGCTTGCTGATCAGATCTTTGAGAATGTCACTGTTCATGAATTGCCAGGCCTGTCAGATTGGCTATTTATTGGAACTCACTTCTTCTCAGGCTTTCATCAGTGGTGGAGGAGACACTGATCTGTACGTGTTGATGTGCAGAACTGGAGACAAGGGTCCCAAAGGCATTTCTTGTTTATTAGCGGAGAAAGGTACACCTGGACTCAGCTTTGGCAAAAAAGAGAGAAAGGTAAGAGGCTGGAATATGGAGTAGAGTGAACTTCCTGTTCATGGTGTGCAAGAATGAAAGTTACTTCTGGTAGAGTAGATGCTTGGGCCACCGCTGTTCCAGGAGGATGTGATAATCTCTACATACATCATTAATATTTTAGCAGAGTTATTTGTACAGTTGTACTTGTACACTGCTCCAGTTGCACATCTGTTTTACAATTAGTTGAGAGTATCTCCATTCGATCCAGATCACAACAAAAGTTACAGTTTTGTGACATAAATATTCATCTTCCTGGTATACATATTCGTGACACAAAGTTACGTGAGTATTTTAATGTTGTCAGGAGGGTTATAGAAATTCCCTGGCAGCTTGTTGCTGCATTCACTTATGTTATAACCCAGAAAACCAATTAAAGAAAGATAGAACTAGAATCAGTCTTCACAGATTATATGAACATTTCTTTATAAAGGATGCATGTGTATCTCCTAAACCAAACCCTAGTTCCTGTCTGATCCTATTTATATAGGAGCCCATCTGAATCTCTGGCTGAAGTCCACCATCAGAATCCATTTATACACAACTTATTTACAACTAGCAACTTGTAAAACTGAGCTCACTGTGTTTAATAACAAATTAAGATGTCTAATCACATGTAACCGAGTAAAATTGAGGACTTGTGGTGCAGAAGTAGGAGCCCTACTTCTGATCTGTGAGGCCCAGGTTCAAGGTCCCTCTTCCATAATATATCCAAGAAGGCAGATTAAAAATAACTAGGTGATTATACTTCAGGCTCTTGTGGCACCATGGTAGGTTCACATCCCACCTGCTGCAATGATATGTAATAAGACCTCTGCAACCGTCGAACTCATCCATGCCGACCAGATATCCTAAATAAATATAGACCCATTTGGCCCATGTCTCTCAAAACTCTTCCGATTCATGTTTTTAAAGCATTTTAAATGTACTTGTACAAGCCTCTTCCACTACTTCTGGCAGCTCATTCCAAACATGCATCACCCTTTCTGCATGAAAAAGTGCCCCTTAGAACACATATAACATAGAACAGTACACCACAGGCCCTTCAGCCCTTGATGTTGTGCCAGCCTGCTATCCTACTCCAAGGTCAGATCTATAGACATGGACCGAAGATCCCTCTGTTCCTCTATACTGCCAAGAATCCTGCTTTGAACCCTGTATTCTGCATTCAAATTCGACCTTCCAAAGCAAATGATTTCACACTTTTCCAAGTTGAACTCCATCTGCCACTTATCAGCCTAGCTCTGTATTCTGTCAATGTGTTGTTGCAATCTACAACAACCCTCCACACTATCCACAACTCCACCAACCTTTGTGCCACGCTTCCACTCATCCAAGTCATTTGTAAAAATCACAAAGAGCAGAGGTCCCAGAACTGATCTCTGTGGAATACTACTGGTCACTGAGCTCTAGGCTGAATACTTTCTATCTACTACCACCCTCTGTCTTCTAAGGACCAACCAATTCTGTATCCAGACAGACAGGTTTACTTGTATCCCATGCCTCCTTACTTTCTGAATGAGCCTACCATGGGGAACCTTATCAAATGCCTTACTAAAATCCAGGCATACCACATTCACTGCTCTACGTTCATCAACGTGTTTTGTCACATCCTGAAAGAATTCAGTCAGGTTTGTGAGACATGATTTCCCCCTCACAAAGCCATGCTGACTATCTCTAATCAAACTGTGCAAGTAATCACACATCCTACTTCTCAGAATCCTCTCCAATACTTTGCACACCAGAGACGTAAGTCTGTAATTTCCAGGATTATCCCTGTTCCTTTTCTTGAGTACGGGAATAACATTTGCCACCCGCCAATCATCTGGTACTACTCTAATGGACAGTGAGGACACAACGATTATCGCCAAAGGTGCGGCAATCTCTTCCCTCATTTCCTGTAGTAACCTCTGGTATATCCCATCTGGCCCTGATGATTTATCTATCCTTCTGTTTTTCAGAATTTTCAGTGCGTCCTCCTTCTTAATGTCAACCTTTTAAATCTTTCCCCTCTCACCTTAAACCTATGCCATGTAGTTTTGGACTCCCCTCATCCTGGGAAAAGCCCTTGACTATTTACTCTATCCATGCCCCTCAAAATTTTATAAAGCTCTATAAGGTCACCCCTCAGCCTCCAACACTCCAGGGAAAACAGTGCCACCCTATTCAGTCTCTCCCTGTAGCTCAAACCCTCCAATCTGACAACATCCTTATAAATCTTTTCTGAACCCTTTCAAGTTTCACAGCATCTTTCCTATAGCAGGGAGACCAGAATTGCATGCAGTTTTCCAAAAGTGGCCGAACCAATATCCTGTACAGCTGCAACATGACTTTCTAACTCCTACACTCAATGCACTGACCAATAAAGGCAAGCATTCCAAATGCCTTCTTCACTATTTAATCTACCTGTGACTTCACTTTCAAGGAGCTATGAATCTGCACTCCAAGGTCTCTTTGTTCAGCAACACACCCCAGCACCTTATCATTAAGTGTATAAGTCCTGCCTTTCCAAAATACAGCACCAAATATTTATCTAAATTAAACTCCATCTGCTACTCTTCAGCTCATTAGCTCATCTGAGGTATGAGGTAACCTTCTTCGCTGTTCACTACATCTCCAATTTTAGTGTCATCTGCAAACTTGCTAACCATATCTCCTAAAAAGCTATATTTAGGGAATTACAGGAATTGGCCTCTCGACAGTTTGGTGCTTATTATCTAGCCTCTCAGGGAGGGTTCCCTAGTGCTGGGTTTCTTTTGCAAAGATCTGTAAATATTAGATGCAATCATCTAATATTTAGGAGTTGAATAAGTGGTATAAACACTTGGAATAATTAATACAATAACAAACTTGTAATCCAAATGCTGAATTAATTATGCAATTTAGTACTGCTGATGAAGGAAATGTAAGTTCATATTTAAAACCGATAGTTTCTTTTGATTAGATCAGAATTTTCCGTCCCCCCTTTTCTAAACTCTTCGCCAAATAAGATGATCTTCCAACAGATCTAGCCTGTTCACTATCTACAAACCACAAGTCAGGAATGTTGGTATGCTCTCCACTTGCCTGGATGAGTCCTGCTCCAATAAGACTTGAAGCTCAATGTCATTCAAATTAAAGTAGCCCACTTACTTGGCAGCTTATTCATCACTTCAGTCATTCACTCACTCCGTGACTGGTGCACTTCAGCAACTCATCAAAGTTCCTTCAACAGCATTTTTTTAAACCTGTGGCCTTACCTTGTAGAAAGACAATGGCGGCAGATGAATGGGAACAGCACCTGCAAGTTAAGCTCCAAACCGTCCCCCCCCACCACCATCCTGACTTGGAACTGTATTGCCATCCCTTCATTGTCGCTGGGTCAAAATCCTGGAACATGAGAAAGTGATGAGTTAACTACATGCCCTTACCACTTTCTGAGTAAAGAACCTGCCTCTGACATCTGTCTTAAATCTATCACCCCTCAATTTATAGTTATGCCCCCTCGTACAAGCTGACATCATCATCCTAGGAAAAAGATTTTCACTGTCTACCTTATCTAATCCTCTGATCACCTTGCATGTCTCTATCATCGCCGCCTTTCCAATGAGAACAGACCTAAGTCTCTCAGCCTTTCCTCATAGGACCTTCCCTCCAGACCAGGCAATATCCTGGTAAATCTCCTCTGCAGCTTTTCCAATGTTTCCACATCCTTGCCGAAATATGGCGACCAGAACTGTACACAATATTCCAAGTGCAGCCGCATTAGCTTTTTATATACTTGCAGCATGATATTGTGGCTCCGGAACTCAATCCCTCTACCAGTGAAACCTAACACACCATATGCCTTCTTAACAGCACTATCAATCTGGGTGGAAACTTTCAGGGATCTATGTATATGGACTCCAAGGTCCCTCTGCACATCCACACTACCAAGAATCTTTCCATTGACCCAGTACTCTGCCTTCCTGTTATTCTTCCCAAAGTGCATCATCTCACATTTAGCTGCATTGAACTCCATTTGCCACCTCTCAGCCCAATTCTGCAGTTTATCCAATTCCCCCTGCAACCTGTAACATTCTTCCAAACTGTCCACTACTCCACCGACTTTAGTGTCATCTGCAAATTTACTAATCTATCCACCTTTGCCTGCGTCTAAGTCATTTATAAAAATGACAAACAGCAGTGGTCCCAAAACAGATCCTTGTGGCACACCACTAGTAACTGGACTCCAGGCTATATTTCCCATCAACCACCTTCTTTCAGAAAGCCAGTTTCTAATCCAAACTGCTAAATCACCCTCAATCCCATGCCTCTGCGCTTCTCCAATAGCCTACCATGTGAACCTTATCAAAGGCTTTATTGAAGTCCATGTATACCACGTCAACTGCCCTACCCACATCTACATGCTTAGTCACCTTCTCAAAAAACTCAATGAGGTTTGTGAGACACGATCTGCCCTTGATGAAACCGTGTTGACTATCTGAAATCAAATTGTTGCTTGCTGGATGGTTATAAATCCTATCTCTTATAATCCTTTACAAAACCTTTCCTTCAATAGAAGTAAGGCTCACTGGTCTATAATTCCTTGGATCATCTCTACTGCCCTTCTTGAACAAGGGCACAACATTTGCAATCCTCCAGTGCTCTGGTACTAAACCTGTAGATAATGTCGACTCGAATATCAAAGCCAAAGCTTTGCTCTCTCCTCCCTAGCTTCCCAGATCATCATTGGATAAATCCCATCCGGCCCAGGGGACTTGTCTACTTCCATTCCTTCTAGAATTGATAACACTTCTTCGAAACTAACCTCGATCCTTTTTAGTCTAATATCTCGTACCTCATTCTTCTCCTCTACAATATTCTCCTTTTCCTGAGTGAAAACCAATGAGAAATGTTTGTTTAGCACCTCTCCGATCTCCCCAGGGTCCACACTCAACTTCCAACTTCTGCCTTTTCTGGCCCTATTCCTTCCCGAAACATCCTTTTATTCCTCACGTACTATAGAAAGCTTTAGGGTTCTCCTTTATTCTATTTGCTAAAGCCTGCTAGTGTCCTCTCTTTGCTCTTGTTAGCTCTCTCTTTGGGCGGCACAGTGGCACAGTGGTTAGCACTGCTGCCTCACTGCGCCCGTGTCTGCATGGATTTCCTCTGGGTGCTCCAGTTTCCTCCCACAGTCCAAAAATGTGCAGGTTAGGTGAATTGGCCATGCTAAATTGCCCGTAGTGTTGGGTGAAGGGGTAAATGTAGGGTAATGGGTCTGGGTGTGTTGTTCTTCGGAGGGTCGGTGTGGACTTGTTGGGCTGAAGGGCCTTTTTCCACACTAAGTAATCTAATCTTTAAATCCTTCCTAGCTGATCTGTAACTCTTCATCGCCTCATCTGAACTATCTTACCTCATCAATCCATAAGCCTCCTTCTTCTGCTTAACGAGATGCAATTTCTGTAGTAAACCACAGTTCCCTTACCTTATCACTTCATCCCTGCCTGACAGGGACATACCTATCAAGGACACGCAATATCTCTTCCTCAAACCAGCTCCACATTTCCATTGTCTGCATCCCCTGCATTTTGCTACCCCATTCTATGCATCCTAATTCTTGCCTAATCACATTATAATTGCCGTTGTCCCATCGATAACTCTTGACCTGTGGCATGTACCTATCCCTTTCCATCGCTAAACTAAACATAACTAAATTATGGTCACTGTCTCCAGTGACCTACAACTAAATCAAACGCCTGGCCTGGTTCATTGCTAAGTACTAGATCCAGTGTAGCCTCCCCTCTTGTCGGCCCTTCAACATACTGTGTCAGAAAACCCTCCTGTACACATTGGAGAAAAGCTGATCCATCCGACATATGAGAGTTATAGCATTTCCAGTCAATGTTGGGGAAGTTAAAGTCCCCCATAATGACCACCCTGTTCCTTTCACTCCGACCCAGAATAATTTTGCCAATTCTCTCTTCCACTTCCCTGGAACTCAGCGAAGGCCTTTAAAAAAACTCTTAAGCAGTGTGATGTCTCCTCTCCTGGTTCTAACCTCAGCCCAAACAACGTCAGTGGATGAGTCCTTGTCAAAAGTTCTTTCAGCCACTGTTATACTATCCTTGACTAACAAGGCCACACCTCCCCCTCTTTTACTGCCTTGCCTGTTCTTAATGAAAGATCTAAATCCTGGAACTTACAACATCCATTCCTCACCCTGCTGTCTCCGAAATGGCCACAACATCGAAGTCCCAGGTACCTATCCATGCTGCAAGCTCACCTACCTTTGGATACTTCTGGCATTGAAGTAGACACACTTCAAACCAGCTTGTTATCTGCCAGCACATTCCTGCGTTCATGAAATCCTGTCCCTGTCCTTCCCACTCTCATCCTCTTCGACACTGCAATTACACTTCCGGTTCCCATTCTCCTGCTGAGCAAATTTAAACCCACCCAAATAGCACCGGCAAATTTCCCACCCAGGATATTAGTACCCCTCTGGTTCAAGTGAAGACCATCCTGTTTGTACAAGTCCCACCTTCCCCAGAATGAGCCACAATTATCCAATTATCTGAAACTCTCCCTCTTGCACCATCCTTGCAGCCACATGTTCAGCTGATATCTCTCCCTATTCCTTGCCTCGTTATCACATGGTACGTGTAACAATCCAGAGATAGCAACTCTGTTTGTTCCAGCTCTCAGCTTCCACCCTAGCTCCCTGAAATCCTGCCTTACATCCCTATCCCTCTTTCTACCTATGTCGTTAGTACCTACATGGACCACGACTTGAGGCTGGTCACCCTCTCCCTTCAGGACCCCAAAGATACGATCCGAGACATTAGATTAGATTAGATTACTTACAGTGTGGAAACAGGCCCTTCGGCCCAACAAGTCCACACCGACCCGCCGAAGCGCAACCCACCCATTTCCCTACATTTACCCCTTTACCTAACACTACGGGCAATTTAGCATGGCCAATTCACCTGACCTGCACATCTTTGGACTGTGGGAGGAAACCAGAGCACCCGGAGGAAACCCACGCAGACACGGGGAGAATGTGCAAACTCCACACAGTCAGTCGCCTGAGTCGGGAATTGAACCCGGATCTCTGGCGCTGTGAGGCAGCATTGCTAACCACTGTGCCACCGTGCCATCACGGACCCTGGAACCTGGGAGGCAATACACCAACCATGAGCCTTGTTTGTTCCCAACAAACCTTCTATCTGAGCCTCTAACTATTGAGTCCCCAATGACTAACACTCTCCTCCTTTCCCTCCTTCTATTCTGTGCAACAGGAATAGGCTTTGTGCTAGAGACCTGGGCCCCACTGCATACTCCTGGTACGTCGTCCCCCTCAACAGTATCCAAAACTGCATGTATGTTTTTCTGTGCTGTAAAGTCCCACCATGGCAGATGATAAAATTTGCATTCATTAAAAACTAGCATTATGCTATAGAAACTCAATTGGTTCACTAATGCTTTTTAGAAAGGGAGATCGGCCATCCTTATCCTGTCTGGACTACATGTGACTCCAGACCCACAGCAATGTGGTTTACTCTTAAGTGCCCTCTGCAATATCCAAGTATATCATTTAGTTAGGGCAACTAGAGATGGGCAATATTTATTGAGTCTTGTTAATGGTTCTTAATGATTTGCTTATTGCAGCTGAACACTGCAGACCGAGAGATGCGGGTAATGACTCCTGAGGCAATGATAATGAAATTTTCATCGCCACC
The DNA here is from genome assembly GCF_037043375.1 of Chiloscyllium plagiosum. Taxonomy (NCBI): domain Eukaryota; kingdom Metazoa; phylum Chordata; class Chondrichthyes; order Orectolobiformes; family Hemiscylliidae; genus Chiloscyllium; species Chiloscyllium plagiosum. Next base: position 43,000,568 of record NW_028270167.1, on the reverse strand, counting down.
AGTAAAGCAGGTCCTTGTGGCCCAGTGAGTAACTGATCTAACTACAAGAGGTTACCCCAGTGTGAAACAATCTGCTGATGCACCTTTGCTGTAAGATGAGCAAAGTGATGCTTGGCCTATGGATCTCACGATCGGGCTAAGACCTTTCACAGGCATACCCTCTTGTTTGCTGTGCTTCAACAGAGCCAGTGAAGGCCCATCATGATTACCAAGGCTGGTCTTCCTGCTCCTATGCTTCCATCAACTGTTTCTTCTTCAAAAATGAAAAAGCAAAAAAATTTATACGATATCCTAAAAATGATTAGTCAGGGCAATTAATCCAAACTCATTAAAAAGAATCAGTCTTTCAACTTTAAAAAACCTTGCTAGCTCTGTGATGAATGAAGCAAGGGACTCTAATAATCCAAATCACTGCATATGACTGCCCTGTTAAATAGCTCTCCAATTATTTTGTCATTTTCTGTGGCCTATCCCATGAGGTGTTACTTTCCAGTCTGTCTGGTACCAGTGATGTTGCGGAATCTGATATACATATATTCAATCTATCAATCACATTATTAAACTCACTAAGGATGATCATGGTGAGAACAGGGTGTATGTTGAAGGCCATGACCTCAAATATGTACCAGGATTGTGTAAAATTAGAGGCCTGGTAACTGTAGTAAGCAAACATACCACCACTCAAAATCAGTCTTGAATGATCTCTGACTCTGGATATGCACAGATATGCAGTTTATGGGATGGGGGTCTATAAATAAATTGTCTTATGATTGAATCTATGTGAATTCAGTAACTACAAAAACTGATTTAAACCAATAGTAGCTAAGGTGAAAGGAATTCTAGCAATTTCGTGTTCTTGATAGAAATGATTTAATCATCAACCAGTTTGTAGCACCCTTTCCTTTGTGATAAAATCCCATTTCAGATTTGAGAGCGTAAAAGTTAAAGCTGACATGTCAATTTAATTGGATGTGAGCATAAGAGGTATATTTAGTAAGTTTGCAGATGACCCCAAAATTGGAGGGTGTAGTGGACAACGAAGAAAGTTACCTCAGATCACAATGGAATCTTGATCAGATGGGCCAGTGGGCTGAGGAGTGGCAGTTGGAGTTTAACTTAGATAAATGCAAGTTGCTGCATTTTGGGAAAGCAAATCAGGGCAGGACTTACACACTTAATGGTGAGGTCCTAGGGAGTTTTGCTGAACAAAGAGACCTTGGAGTGTAGGCTCATAGCTCCTTGAAATTAGAGTCACAGGTAGATAGGATAGTGAAGAAGACATTTGGTATGCTTTCCTTTATTGGTCAGAGTATTGAGTACAGGAGTTGGGAGGTCATGTTGCAGCTATGTAAGACATTGGTTATGCCACTTTTGGAATATTGCGTGCAATCCTGGTCTCCTTCCTATTGGAAGGATGTTGTGAAACTTGAAAGGATTCAAAAAAGGTTTGCAAGGATGTTGCCAGGGTTGGAGGATTTGAGCTATAGGGAGAGGTTGAATGGGCTGGGCTGTTTTCCCTGGAGCGTCAGAGGCTCAAGGGTGACTTTATAGAGGTCTATAAAATCATAAGGGGCATGGATAGGATAAATAGAGAAAGTCCTTTCCCTGGGATAGGGGAGTCCAGAACTGGAGGGCATAGATTTAGAGGAAGAAGGAAAATATATAAAACAGACCTAAAGGGCAACTTTTTCACGCAGAGGGTGGTGTGTGTATGGAATGAGCTGCCAGAGGCAAAGGTGGCGGCTGGTACAATTATAACATTTTAAAAGGTATCTGGATGGGTATATGAATAGGAAGGGTCTGGAGGAATATGGGCGCGTGCTGACAAATGGGACTTGAGTAGGCTAGGAAAACTGGACGAGTTGGACTAAATGGTCTGTTTTCGTGCTGTACATCTCTAAGACTTTATAACACCTTCATCTAATGGGCAAATAAAAAACAAATTCACTTAATAACAGCACTCTGGGTCACACTACACCACATGATTCAAGAAAGCAACTTGGCATTACCACCTTCAGGGAAATTTGGGATGGGCAATAAATACTGGCCTGGCCAGTCGTGCTCACGCCCTGTGATCATTCGTTACTTTAAAAAAAAATTAATCTGAGTCACAATGCAAGCAGCTTAACCTGCTGTCTTGTCTTTATCTACAATCTGTCCTCTTTGTGAACAAGGAGTTGGTCTGTGTCTTTAATTAGGCTACTCTGTTGACTAAGTCCATGACAAAATCATCCAGTTCATATTGTCTAAATTGTAAATCTGTAAATTGAGCAAGCATCATGTGACTAATTTCTGCCTTAATATTTAAGGTTGGATGGAACTCTCAGCCAACTCGAGCTGTGATATTTGAGGACTGTGCTGTTCCCGTTAGTAACTTGATTGGAAAAGAAGGTGATGGATTTTCCATAGCCATGCATGGACTGAATGGCGGAAGAATCAACATAGGTAAGAAAACTTGAGAAATTGTTCAAAGAATTAATGGGCTGTTCATCTTCCCTCTCATTGAAGAGAAGGTCCCAGTTTGAGCAATACTTCCATTCTTTAACTAAAAGAAAAGTATTACAGATGCTGGAAATCTAATCCCTTTCTCTGGGAAGCAAGGGAGGAGATTGCAGAGCCTTGATTTTTATGTCCTCTTTGTCTACAGGAGTAGTGCCAGAAGACTGGAGGATAGCAAATGTGGTTCCCTTGTTCAAAAAGGGGAGTAGGGATAACCCTAGTAACTATAGGCCGGTGAGTCTCACTTCTGTTGTGGGCAAAGTCTTAGAGAGAATTGTAAGGGATAGGATTTATGCACATCTGGATAGGAATAATGTGATCAAGGATAGTCAGCATGGTTTTGTGAAGGGCAGGTCGTGCCTCACAAACCTTATTGAATTCTTTGAAAAGGTGACGAAGGAGGTTGATGAGGGGAAAGCGGTAGATGTGGTATATATGGATTTTAGTAAGGCGTTTGATAAGGTTCCCCATGGTAGGCTACTGCAGAAAATACGGAGATATGGCATTGAGGGTGAGTTGGAGGTTTGGATTAGGAATTGGCTGGATGGAAGAAGACAGAGGGTAGTAGTTGATGGCAAAGTTTCTTCATGGAGTGCCGTCACTAGCGGTGTTCCGCAAGGATCTGTTTTGGGACCATTGCTGTTTGTCATTTTTATAAATGACCTGGAAGAGGGGTTAGAAGGTTGGGTGAGCAAGTTTGCGGATGATACGAAAGTCGGAGGAGTTGTTGACAGTGAGGAAGGATGTGGCAGGTTACAGCAGGATATCGAGAAGCTGCAGAGCTGGGCAGAAAGGTGGCAAATGGAATTCAATGTAGCTAAGTGTGAGGTGATTCACTTTGGGAAGAATAACAAAAAGATGGGGTACTGTGCTAATGGTCGGATACTTGGTAGTGTGGATGAGCAGAGGGATCTTGGTGTCCATGTACACAGATCTCTGAAAGTTGCCACCCAGGTAAATAGTGCGGTGAGGAAGGCATATGGCGTACTGGCTTTTATTGGTAGAGGAATTGAGTTCCGGAGTCCTGAGGTCATGATGCAGTTGTATAAGACTCTGGTGCGGCCGCATCTGGAATATTGTGTGCAGTTTTGGTCGCCATACTATAGGAAGGATGTGGAGGCACTGGAACGGGTGCAGAGGAGGTTTACCAGGATGTTGCCTGGTATGGAAGGAAGATCGTATGAGGAAAGACTGAGACACTTGGGGCTGTTTTCATTAGAGAAAAGAAGGTTTAGGGGTGACTTGATTGAGGTGTACAAGATGATTAGGGGGTTAGATAGGGTTGACAGTGTGAACCTTTTCCCGCGTATGGAGTCGGGTATTACAAGAGGGCATAGCTTTAAATTAAGGGGGGGTAGATATAGGACTGAAGTTAGGGGTAGGTTCTTCACTCAGCGAGTCGTAAGTTCATGGAATGCCCTGCCAGTAGCAGTGGTGTACTCTCCCTCTTTATGGGCATTTAAGCGGGCATTGGATAGGTATATGGAGGATAGTGGGTTAGTATAGGTTAGGTGGGCTTGGATCGGCGCAACATCGAGGGCCAAAGGGCCTGTACTGCGCTATATTCTTCTATGTTCTATGTTCTAAAAATGCCAGAGGAACTCAGCAAGTCTGGTAGCTTCTGTGGAGAAAGAACAGTCTAAAAATGTTTTTCAGAGCAGTTTGAAATGACTGGTGGTTGCAGTCAGGTTCTGTCATGTACCTAGCTACCACAAACTAGGGTCTAATTAGTGCTTGCTGATGATTGCAGGATTGAGTTAATGCCAGTCTTCAGGGTGTGGGTCCATTGGCAGCTATTGGGTGCAGGGACCAGTCAGTGCCAGCTGGCAGAATGCGGGGTCTGGTCAGTGCCAGCTGCCAGGGTCACGATCCAGTCCGTGCCAGGTCATGGGGTCTGGTTGGTGCCAGCTGTCTGGGTGAATTGTCTACAGAGTGTAGTTGCATATTTTTGAGTGGCCACTTGCATCTACAACATCCCTGACTACTTTTATGTTTGTTGAATGTCGAAACATGCTGCAACAAATTTCAGTGTTTGCCTCCTAGTAGATAGTTCCTCTACATTGCTTTCCCAGTTGAAATGCTGAAGTTTATAAAGCTCTTCATATTAGGATGCCCGGATGACATTTGTATTGACCACATTGCTGGTTTATGCTGTTCCCAATCGAAAATGACGGATCCTGTTGTCCTCAATGTGAGAGACCTGGTCTGTCCGTCTCCATGGCATTCTGAAGATGGTGTTCAGGCTGTTAAACCTTGCACAATGAAGTTGTGATTTTGTCCTGCTAAAGAATTCTCATAACGAACTTCAAGTATCTCTGATCGAAGCATTCAGGCCTCAGTGATTAGCACTGCTGCCTCACAATGCCAGGGACCTGGATTCGATTCCAGCCTCGGGCGACTGACTGTGTGGAGTTTCCACATTCTCCCCGTGTCTGCTTGGGTTTCCTCCGGGTGTTCCAGTTTCCTCCCACAGTCCAAAATGTGTGGGTTAGGTGAATTGGCCATGCTAAAATTGCCCATAGTGTTCAGGATATGTAGGTTTGGTGCATTAGTCAGGAGAAATGTAGAATAATAGGGGTAGGGGATTGGGTCTGGATGGTTTACTATTTGGTGGGTATGTGTGGACTTGTTGCGCCAAATGGCCTGTTTCCACACTGTAGGGATTCTATGATTCAATGATTTCTATGGGATAACTGATACATCATAAGCATTTAGTCTATGTCTATTGTGGTTAAATTATTAGAATCTGTTATTAGACAGACAATGTCTAAATATCTGAGTAATACCAACTGATCAAAGTAATTCAGATGAACATTTAAATTATTTATGGGATATAGATGTCACCCAGTGACTTGCAAGGCTATTTCAGAAAGATGTTGAGAGTTAGCTGCTTTACAGGAGACACATGTAATCTAGAATGGGTTACTGGACATCTGTGCACCAGAATGGTTTTTATGACATTGCTAATTTATTGATAGTTTTGTCATAATTGAGACTAGCTTTGTGTTTCAGATTCTTTGAATTGTATTCAGCTTCCACCAGCTGCCTTAATGCAGTATCAGCCAGTGCCCCCAGATTTGCCTGAGCTTCTGGTGGGTTACTCGCGCAGTTACATTACCCACTGTGCCACCAGCTCAATGGATTTGCAAAGGTCTAATGAACATTAGTGACCTCAAAATGTGCTGATATGGTAGATTTGGTGTACAAATCCATAGATCCCTGAAGGTGTTAGCACAGGTAGACAGGGCATTGAAGAAGGCTTAGAGGATGCTTGCCTTTATTAATCGAGGCGTAGAATATAGGAACAAGAAGGTCTCATTACAACTTTATAAAGCAATGGTCAGACTTGATGAAATACTGTGTGCAGTGTTGTCATATTGTCGGAAGGATGTGATTGCACAGGAGAGATTCACCAGAATGTTGCCTGGGATAAAGAGTTATGAGAGAATGTATAGACTGGCTTTGTTTTCCTTGGAACAGAGGATGCAAAGGGGAGGGAGAGTCTGATTAAGGTGTGCAAAATAGAGAATCATACATAGGATGGACTGTACAAATCTTTTCCCCATGGCAGAGCCGGCATAAATTTAAGATAAAAGAATAACGAAAATTTACAGCCCAGGAACAGGCCCTTCGGCCCTCCAAGTCTGAGCCAATCCAAATGTACTGTCTAAACCTGTCGCCCAATTCCTAAGCATCTATATCCTTCTGCTCTCCACCTACTTATGCATCTGTCCAGATGCATCATAAATGAATCTACCGTGCCTGCCTCAACCACCTCTGCTGGCAATGCATTCCAGATGCCCACCACCCTCTGTGTGAAGTACTTGCCGTGTGTATCCCCCTTAAACTTTCCACCTCTCACCTTGAAAGCATGACCTCTCGTTATTGAATCCTTCATGCTGGGAAAAAGCTTGTCTCTATACCTTTCATGATTTTGTAAACATCAATCAGGTCCCCCCTCTATCTCCTTTTTTCTAATGAAAACAAACCTAATCTACTCAACCTCTCTTCATAGCTAGCACCTTCCATATCAGGCAACACCCCCGTAAACCTTCTCTGCACCCTTTCCAAAGCGTCCACATCCTTTTGGTAATGTGGCAACCAGAACTATACACAGTATTCTAAATGCGGCCGAACCAATGTCTTGTACAATTTTAACATGATTTGCCAGCTCTTATACTCAATACCCCCATCCAATGAAGGCAAGCCTTCATGACCACTCTATCCACCTGTGCAGCAACCTTCAGGGTACAATGGATCTGTACTCCCAGATCTCTCTGCCCATCAGCTTTTCCCAAGGCTCTTCCGTTCATTGTATAATTCACTCTAGAATTAGTCTTGCTTAAATGCATCACCACACATTTGTCTGGATTGAAATCCATCTGCCACTTTTCTGCCCAACTCTCCAGTCTATCTATATCCTCCCGTATTCTTTGACAGTCCCTTATGCTTTCTGCTACTCCACCAATCTTCGTGTCATCTGCAAACTTGCTGATCATACCAACAGTGCCCTCTTCCAGATCATTTATGTATATTACAAACAACAGTGGCCCCAACACTGACCCCTGTGGAACACCACTGGTCACCTTTCTCCATTTTGAGAAACTCCCTTCAACTACTATTCTCTGTCTCCTGTAGCTCAACCATTTCTTTATCCACCTAGCTAGAACACCCTGCACACCATATGACTTCACTTTCTCCATTAGTCTACCATGGGGAACCTTATCAAACGCCTTACTAAAGTCCATGTGTATGAAATCAACAGCCCTTCCTTCATCTTGGTCATCAGATGAGGAGTAAATGGTTTGAAGGAGGTCTAAGAAAAAGATATTCTCACCTAGAGGGTGGTAAAATAGTGAATGCGCTGTGTGAGAGGGTAACAGAGGCGTGTGGGCATGTACATCTCAAATTTAAGAAGCAACTGAATGAGCACTTAAAATGACAGTGGCGTGAGCTATGGACTAAGTGCACATAAATGGTGTGAGCGTAGTTTGATGTTTGTTGGTTGGCATAGACATGTTAGACCGAAGGGCCTGCTTCTATGTTGTATGACTCTATAGAGGAATTGCCTTATTTGGGCACTCTGAAGTCGTTTGACAATGACATGGGCAGGGATCTGGTTAGAAAATAATGAGTATGTATTCAAATTGGTAGAAAATGATCAGTAGCAACCCTGAGGAATCAACTGATGTCTCCAGGTCACCATATTTAAATGTGTGGAGATACCGGTGTTGGACTGAGGTGGACAAGGTCAGATGTCACACAACACCAGGTTTTAATCCAACAGGTTTTCTGTGGAGAAGGGCATGGATACTAAATGAGTATTTTGCATCAGTGTTGGTTGTGGAGAAGGACGTAGAAGATATAGAGTGTGGGGAAGTAGATGGTGACATCTTGAAAAAATGTCCATATCAGAGAGGAGGAATTGCGTAGGGGTGGATAAATCCCCAGGGGTACCCTAGAATCAGGTGTACCCTAGAACTCTGTGGGAAGCTAGAAAAGTGATTGCTGTATCCCTTGCTGAGGTGTTTGGATCATTGATAGTCACAGGTGAGGCACCGGAAGACTGGAGGTTGGCTAACATGGTGCCAGTTTTTAAGAAAGGTGGTAGGAAAAGTCAGGAAACCATAAATCAGTGAGCCTGACATAAGTGGTGGGCAAGTTGTTGGAAAAAGTCCTGAGGGACAAGATTTATGTATTTTTGGAAAGGCAAGGACTGATTGGGGATAGAAAAAAGTGAGGACTGCAGTGGGCAGCACGGTGGCACAGTGGTTAGCACTGCTGCCTCGCAGCGCCAGAGACCCGGGTTCAATTCCCGCCTCAGGCGACTGACTGTGTGGAGTTTGCATGTTCTCCCCCTGTCTGCGTGGGTTTCCTCCCACAGTCCAAAGATGTGCAGGTCATGCTAAATTGCCCGTAGTGTTAGGTAAGGGGTAAATGTAGGGGCATGGGTGGGTTGCGCTTCGGCGGGGCGGTGTGGACTTGTTGGGCCGAAGGGCCTGTTTCCACACTGTAAGTAATCTAATCTAATCTAATCAAATCAGAGTCGAAAAGTGTGGCACTGGAAAAACACAGCAGGTCAGGCAGCTGATGAAGAGCTTATGCCTGAAACATTTACTCTCCTGCTTCTCGGATGCTGCCTGATTTATTGTGCTTTTCCAGTGCCACACTTTTCGATACTGATTAAGAATAGTCAACATGGCTTTGTGTGTGGGAAATCATGTCTCACTAACTTATTACTTCTTCAAAAAACTGAATCAAAGAGGATTGGTGAGGGCAGAGCGGTGGGCATGATCTATATGGACTACAGTAAGGCATTCAACAAGGTTCCTCATGGTAGACTGGCTAGCAAGGTTTGATCACACAAAATATAGGGAGAACTAACCATTTGGATACAGAACTAACTTGAAGGTAGAAGATGGAGGGTGTTGGTGGAGGGTTGCTTTTCAGAATGGAGGCCTGTGACTAGTGGTGTGCCATAAGAATCAGTGCTGGGTCAATTGCTTTTTGTCATTTAAATAAATGGTTGGGGTATGAACATGGGGGGTGTGGCAAGTAAGTTTGCATCAGATGTTGAGGGGTGACCTTTCAGATGTTTATAAAATCTTGAGGGGCATGGATAGGACAAATTGACAAGGTGGGGGAGTCAGGCCAGAACAAGAGGGCATAGGTTTAGGGTGAGAGGGAAAAGATTTAAAAGGGACTTAAAGGGCAACTATTTCACAGTAAGTGTGGTGCGTTTTTGGAATTAGCTACCAGAGGAAGTGGTGGAGGCTGGTACAATTACAACATTTAAAAGGCATCTGGATGGATATTTGAATAGGAAAGGTTTAGAGGGATATGGGCCAAGTGCTGGCAAAATGGAACTAGATTAGGTTAGGATATCTGGCTGGCTTGGACGTGTTGGACCGAAGGGTTTATTTCGTTCTATACATTTCTATGACAAGCTTTCAGAACACTGCCCCATCATCAGGTGAAGTCACCTCACCTGACGAAGGGGCAGCGCTTCGAAAGCTTGTGATTTCAAATAAATCTGTTGGACTATAACCTGGTGTTGTGAGTTCTGACCTTGACCATATTTTAAGATGCCTCAGCATGTCACCATAATTAAAAGTGACCTAGTTGAAAAAGGTGTATCCAACTTCGCTGATGCCAAACCAGTTTGCATAGTAACTAAGGAGAAGGAAATAGCATTTTTTTTGTGTATTCATAAGATGAGCATGTTGTTAATTGTCTTTTAGGAGTGCAGGTAAACTGCTTTCTTGTAGTCCATTTGTTGCAGGTATATCTAAAATGTCATTAGGGAGGAAGTTTCAGGATTTTCATCTTGCAGCACTGATGGAAATAGTGAAAAAGGTCTAAATCAGGATGCTGTGCCGGTAGAACAAAGGTATACGGGATACTGACTAGATTACTGGCACCATCTTGACAGTCTGTATGATTTTCATTTTGCGCTGTCATAGCAGTCTATCTTAGAGTAGCATACTTGATAAATTGATAGGGTCCCTTGGGGGAATCATAACTATTAGCTTATTTCATGCTCAAATGAGCTGAAGCTTTCAAATGGGGGTAAAAGCTTGCTTTGCCAAATTATAGAAGTCCTTCCAGCTTCATACAGATTTCAAAATGCATATTATAATCGTATTATCATTCCCACACTTCAACATTCTTCTTTTTGTGTTTTCCGCAGTCTTTGCAGGTATTATCTAAGGCTTTTGATAGCTACTAATTTTGTCAGTCCAGAAGTGTTTCTTTGCGAGTTCCCATTTTGATTGTTGGTTTGCTTATATATGGCTAAAGATTTAACGCTTACTTATTTAACCCCTCCAGTACCAGACTGTACATATCCTGGTGTGTATCCTTCTAGAGTGCAATGATTTAGAAGACGCAGCAAAGAAAATGTTGAGTGTGGTGCTGAAAAAGCACAGCAGGTCAGGCAGTATCCGAGGAGCAGGAAAATAGACATTTCGGGCCAGAGCCCTTCATCAGGAATAACCTTGGTTCAACAAGTGCATCATGTGAATGATGGGCACTGTGTGCCCCAATGTTGGGAGGAATTAATGTTTAATGTTGGGATTAGATGTCAAACAAAAGTGCTGATTGATCCTGGATGGCATCGATCTTTTAAAAAAAAGTTATGAAACTGGACTCATCAAACGAGAGAACCATACTCTTTTACATTTCTGATTTGTAGATAATGGATTCAGGAGATAAGTTTCCAGCCTCTGATCTTTCCTTCTGGTTAAGTTTCTAGTCTGAGATCTGTGCGGAAGAAAACAAAGTAAGAAGGAATGGAGCCACATCCATTGTGGATAATTCAGTAATTGCAACATCACTGAACACAACAAAGTAGTTAGATTTTCACTTATTGAAGTGGTCATTGTTTGATACCGGTGTGGCTTGCCTATAACACCGAAAGTTATTCCGGTTTTACTGCACGCAGTATATTGTTTCAGTATCTGAAGAGCTGTAAATTATACAGGAACTGCAGTCATTAGCAAACATCTCCACTTGTGAAGGGGAGATGATTGATAAAAGGTGTGTAATTTATATACATTATTTGTGAAGTTTGGATTTCAAAGTTGTGGCAAATTATTTTGCTTACTTTTGTAAGGGGTTTAAATAAACTTAGCCGGACAATCCTTTTATAGTGGTCTATTCTAATATGAATCAGAGAGCAGTTGATGATTAACCTCTGGAGTGCAAATGGAAGGTTGATACTTTGGGCTTTATGGCAGGGAGAGCAAACATTGAAAGACATTAGCTTAAAATAATCGAGGAATAAGTTTAGTTTAGAAATTGTAGATATTGAACAATTTCAGTGTAGTTCCAGAGAAGACCTAACTAGACCAGAGGCAAATATTGTTTCACTACTGTGAAGGAGTAGAGGACCATTCAGAGAAAGTACAATTACCTTGGGGTGAATGTTTCAATGGTGAAACCTTCAGATAGCAGCTTTTGCTTGGAAATTGACAGATTAGTCAAATACTGATAAAATCTAAGGTTTCCTTGTTGTGAGTATTCATCTTAGACAACATCACAGTTCACACTAGAAAGCCAAGGAGAAACAGTTGTGTTGAACTTAGACTTGATACAGAGGGGACATTTTTTTAAAAATTTGAATGCAAGTTTGTTTTCCTGTGCGTTTGAGACCTTTCAAACTGCGTTCTATATCTAGATGGCTTTTTTCTTTTATGCAATAAACTTACATACTATTGTTCAAGAGATTCTGCACCCTATATTTCAGTGAATGACCACCAAATTTTCAAATAATTTCTATGAAGCCAAGTTCCATTCTGGAATCTGACTTTACCAGAAGTACTATCATTTGGGATCATAACAGAAGCACTTCACTTTGCCTCTGGAATTCAGCTCTTTTATCCACATTGTGATAAAGTTGTAGAATCCTTAGAAGAGTATAAAGGAAGTAGGAGTATGCTTAAGAGGGAAATCAGGAGGGCAAAAAGGGGACATGAGATAGCTTTGGCAAATAGAATTAAGGAGAATCCAAAGGGTTTTTACAAATACATTAAGGACAAAAGGGTAACTAGGGAGAGAATAGGGCCCCTCAAAGATCAGCAAGGTGGCCTTTGTGTGGTGATAGGGGATGTGTGGGGGAGATACTAAACTAGTATTTTGAATCAGTATTTACTGTGGAAAAGAATATGGAAGATATAAATATCGAATTTAGGGAAATAGATGGTGACATCTTGAAAAATGTCCGTATTACAGAGGAGCAAGTGCTGAGTGTCTTGAAACGCATAAAAGTGAATAAATCCCCAAGACCTGATTAGGTGTACTCTAGAACCTTGTGGGAAGCTAGGGAAGTGATTGCTGGGCCTCCTCCTGATATATTTGTATCATCGATAGTCACAGGTGAGGTGCCGGAAGCCTGGAGGTTGGCTAACGTGGTGCCACTGTTTAAGTAGGGTGGTAAGGACAAGCCAGGGAACTATGGACCAGTGAGCCTGACGTCAGTGGTGACTCTACTTTCAAGGAGCTATGAACCTGCACTCCAAGGTCTCTTTGTTCAGCAACACACCCCATGACCTTACCATTGAGTGTAGAAGTCCTGCCCTGATTTGCTTTCCCAAAATGCAGCACCTCGCACTCATCATGGAATACAGAGAGAGCTAGCCATTTGGATACAGAACTGGCTCAAAGGTAGAAGACAGAAGGTGATGGTGGAGAGTTGTTTTTCAGAATGGAGGCCTGTGACCAGTGGAGTGCCACAAGGATCGGTGCTGGATCCTCTACTTTTCATCATTTACATAAATGATTTGGATACGAGCATAAGAGGTATATTTAGTAAATTTGCAGATTACACCAAAATTGGAGGTGTAGTGGACAGCGAAGAGGGTTACCTCAGATTACAACAGGATCTTGACCAAATGGGCCAATGGGCTGAGAAGTGGCAGATCGAGTTTAATTCAGATAAATGTGAGGTGCTGCATTTTGGGAAAGCAAATCTTAGCAGGACTTATACACTTAACGGTAAGGTCATAGGGAGTATTGCTGAACAAAGAGACCTTGGAGTGCAGGTTCATAGCTCCTTGAAAGTGGAGTCGCAGGTAGATAGTATAGTGAAGAAGGCGTTTGGTATGCTTTCCTTTATTGGTCAGAGTATTGAGTACAGGAGTTGGGAGGTCATGTTGCGGCTGTACAGGACATTGGTTAGGCCACTGTTGGAATATTGCGTGCAATTCTGGTCTTCCTATCGGAAAGATGTTGTGAAATTTGAAAGGGTTCAGAAAAGATTTACAAGGATGTTGCCAGAGTTGGAGGATCTGAGCAACAGGGAGAGGCTGAATAGGCTGGGGCTGTTTTCCCTGGAGCGTTGGAGGCTGAGGTTTACAAAATTGAGAGGCATGGATAGGATAAATAGACAAAGTCTTTTCCCTGGGGTGGGGGAATCCAGAACTAGAGGGTATAGGTTTAGGGTGAGAGGAGAAAGATATAAAAGAGACCTAAGGGCAACTTTTTCATGCAGAGGGTGGTATGTGTATGGAATGAGCTGCCAAAGGAAGTGGTGGAGGCTGGTACAATTGCAACATTTAAGAGGCATTTGGATGGGTATATGAATAGGAAGGGTTTGGAGGGATATGGGTCGGGTGCTGGCAGGTGGGACTAAATTGGGTTGGGATATCTGGTCGGCTTGGGCGGTTTGGACCAACAGGTCTGTTTCCATGCTGTACATCTCTATGACTCTATGACTCTATCTGGAGCTGAATGGCCCTGGTGGAATACAGACTAAGGATTAGTGAGCAGTTATAATTGAATAAGTGCTTCTTGATAGCACTAACACCTAAATAATTTCTAATCAACAGTTCAGAAATGCTATCACATGCTTCTGGAGCAGCTGAGACCTGAACTTGGGCTCCCTTGTTTAGAAGTAGGGACGCTATCACTATGCTACAAGAACCTTATTTGCTGACATCTCTTATTTTGTTGAAGATTGGCAGCAGGCTTGTGAAGTAATTGGTCAAATTGGATTTTTCTTGGTTTTTATGCAATTTTGTGATGTTAGGAAATGTGTAAGTGTGAGATGGAGTTCAATTTGATAAAGTGTGGAGTTATCCTCTGCGCATAAAACTGTGAAGTTATCATAGCTGTACCAAATCAAAAGGTTGCCCTCTCAAAGAGATGACTGACAGTAGTCTAACCTAAGCATTGCTATATCTCAGGCAAGGGGAAGAGGCTAAGGAGAGTCTTTCATGGTAACCTCAGCCGGTGAGGGAAATGAATCTAAGGTGTTGGCATCAATCTGCACTGCATCCAGCTAACTAAACTTTAGAGAGTAGTAGGGGTGTGGAACAGTCTGCCTGCAGCGGTGGTAGACTTGCCAACATGAAGAGCACTTAAATGGTCATTGGATAGACATATGGATGAAAATGGAATTGTATAGGTTAGATGGGCTTCAGTTTGGTTTCACAGGTCGGCGCAACATCAAGGGCTGAAGGGCCTGTACTGTGCTGTCATGTTCTAATTAACCAATATATTCTAAGTAATGAGGGACTTGAAACTGTGGAAGAGCTGGGAGATATTGGAATACAAAAATATCGAAGTGATTTAGAGCTGGTGGAAATGTTTAAAAACAATTTAAAAGATTAATTATTTAAGGTGCTGTTATATGTAATGTAAATGTTATTTGCAGTTATACAAAGTTTTGGTTGACCCCATTTAGAGTGGTATCTTTTGTTCTTTGTATTGCATCTAAGGAAAGATATATTGACCTTAGAGGGGGTTCAGTGCAGATTCACCAGACTGATACATTTATATTAAGAATTATATTATGGAGGGGAGGCAATGGCTCGGTGGTTTTAGTGTCATTACCACTAGACTATTAATCCAAAAACTTGATAAATATCCTGGGGACCTGGACTCAAATCTCACCATGGCAGGTGGTGGAATTTGAATTCAATTTGAAAAAATGGAATTAAGAATCTATGAATGACCTTGAAATATTATTGATTTGTTGGAAAAATCCATCTGGCTCAGGGAAGGAAATCTGCCATCCTCACCTCATCTGGCCTACATGTGATTCCAGAGTCATAGCAATGTGACTAACTCTCAAATAGCCTAGAAAGCCAATCAGTTGGATCAATCGCTACAAAGACTCGACAGAGAAATGAAACTGGACTGACCACCTGTTAAAGAACTAAGCATTGGAGAAGGTAATAGCAGAAACAGCGCTGTCGACCCTGCAAAGTCCTCCTTAATAACACATGGGGGCTAGTGCCAAAATTGGGAGAACTGCCTCACAGACAAGTTAAGCAACAGCCTGATGTAATAATATTCTCAGAATCATACCTTTCAGACGATGGCCCAGACATCGCCATCACCATCCCTGGATATGTCTAGTACAACTGACATGACAGGTCTAGGAGAGGAGGTGGCACTGCTGTATACGGTCAAGGGGTAGTTGCCCTAAGAGTCCTCAACATTAACTCCAAACCTCATGAAGTCTCATGACTTCAGATTAAACATGGGCAAGAAATGTTCCACTGGTTAGAAAGTACTGTCCTTCCTCAGCTGGTGAATCATTCATCTTGAACCACCTTGAAGGAAGCACAAGAGGTAGCAAGAGTATGACTGATTCCCCACTCAGAGTATCTCAGCGTCCAGCACCACAAATGGGTTGACAGCAGCACTACTGATTGAGCTATCAGGTCTTAAAGGGACAAGGTCTGCCGCCAGTGGTGAAGGAGCCAACGAGAGGGAAACAAATACTTGATGCTTGTCAATCTACCATTTGCAAGTGCATCTGACCATGACCAGATCAGTAAGAATGTGTGGTGAAACGGTTAAAAATTATGTCCCAATACATGTGTGAATCTAACCGGAATGGAGGTGTTGCTTAGTCCCGTGTGAATCTTATTACACACCTCCCCGTGTGAATCTTCTTATCTGTATGTAACCAGAATGGAATGTGTTTTTTAGCCTTGCTTTGCTGTTCACATGAATGTTTATATCTGGAAAAGAGTATATCAGCTGGAAAAGTCTCCAGTTCGGTGAGTCTGCTCCGGGGTTACGTTTAACCGCCGAGCGTGGGTTGTTGGCAACCGCTCTACGAGAACTGACGGCTCCCAGTTCCGGTAACATGTAGAGTGAGTATAAGCCAGACCCGGGAGTCTGCTCCGGGGTTACGTTTAACCGCCGAGCGTGGGTTGTTGGCAACCGCTCTACGAGAACTGACGGCTCCCAGTTCCGGTAACATGTAGAGTGAGTATAAGCCAGACCCGGGAGTCTGCTCCGGGGTTACGTTTAACCGCCGAGCGTGGGTTGTTGGCAACCGCTCTACGAGAACTGACGGCTCCCAGTTCCGGTAACATGTAGAGTGAGTATAAGCCAGACCCGTTGTAAGTATGAGACCTGGTTGTGGCGACGCTGCGGGGAATAAAATGCTCATATTCTAGCAGACTCGCCTCTTGGTCGTTTGTTCTGTGTCAGACTACTCTCCTACGAACCTGACCTTGAGAATTTTTTAAAACATTTTGGCGCTGCGAGCAGGGTCAATCGCAATTGAGGAGAGATTTTGATACAGAACAATGTTTTGGAAAAAGACTAAGAAACCAGAAGAACAAACTGTGGAGGTCCCGACCGTCCCGGGATGGCATGGACCGTGGCATGACGTGGCAGTTTGTTTGAGAAATGGTGGGGGGCGACCGGAGGAACCCCAGGGTCGCTGCTGTCCACCCTTGAGAGGATCCCAGTCCTGCCGAAGAACCCCTTGCCTGGGGTACAGCGGAGGATGTGGGCATGTCCAAAAAGCTGAAGCGGAGTTAACAGAATTGAATGGGATTGAACTGAACTGAACTGAGTGGAACTGAACTGAATTGAACTGAAGTGAATCAAATTGAACGGAACAAAATGGAACTGAGCTAAATTGAATTGAAATGGACGGAACTGAATTGAACACAATTGAATTGAACTGAACAGACCTGAACTGAGCTGAATTGAACTACACTGAATTGACTGAACTGAAATTAACTGAAACGAATTGAACTGAATTAAGCATAATGTAACACATGTATTGGGCCAAGCAGTGGAATGTGGTGAAATGGTTAAAAATTATGTCCCAATACATGTGTGAATCTAACCGGAATGGAGGTGTTGCTTAGTCCCGTGTGAATCTTATTACACACCTCCCCGTGTGAATCTTCTTATCTGTATGTAACCAGAATGGAATGTGTTTTTTAGCCTTGCTCTGCTGTTCACATGAATGTTTATATCTGGAAAAGAGTATATCAGCTGGAAAAGTCTCCAGTTCGGTGAGTCTGCTCCGGGGTTACGTTTAACCGCCGAGCGTGGGTTGTTGGCAACCGCTCTACGAGAACTGACGGCTCCCAGTTCCGGTAACATGTAGAGTGAGTATAAGCCAGACCCGGGAGTCTGCTCCGGGGTTACGTTTAACCGCCGAGCGTGGGTTGTTGGCAACCGCTCTACGAGAACTGACGGCTCCCAGTTCCGGTAACATGTAGAGTGAGTATAAGCCAGACCCGTTGTAAGTATGAGACCTGGTTGTGGCGACGCTGCGGGGAATAAAATGCTCATATTCTAGCAGACTCGCCTCTTGGTCGTTTGTTCTGTGTCAGACTACTCTCCTACGAACCTGACCTTGAGAATTTTTTAAAACAGAATGAACACCACGTAATTCGTGTGGAGACAATGTCCTGTTTTCACACTGTGAACACCCTCCATTGTGTTGTGTCACTGCCACCATGCTAGACTTTGAAGAGGTATAGAAACTCAAGAATGGGGAGCTGTAGGCCATCAACAGCAGTAGAACTGAATGCAACATAATCTGAAACCTTGCATATCCCCCACTCAACCATTACCATCAAGCCTGGTTCAATGCAGAGTGCTGGAGGACATGCCAGGAGTAACACCAGTTATACTTAAAAATGAGGTGTCAACTTGGTGAAGTAACAATACAGGCCTAGGTTGCCTCGATCAGCCTTGGGAAGTGCAGGGTCACAGGGAAAAGGTAGGAGCATGAGTCTGGGTGGTTTGCTCTCTAGACAGACCGTGTGGACTTGTTGGGCCAAATGGCCTGTTTCCACACTGTAGAGATTCTATGTTCTTAACACCCAAGAAACCTGACACATGCTAGAATAAGGCTGCCTGCCTGAATTGACCACATCCACAAGCATCCACACCCTCCACCGCTGGCAGTCAGTAGCAGCAGAGTGTGCTCTCTACATGATGCACTGCAGTGTATCTTGTAGATAGTATGCGCTACTGCTAGTGAGCGCTGGTGGTGGAGGGAGTGGATGCTTGTGGATATTGTGCCAATCAAGTGGGCTGCTTTGTCATGAATGGTGTCAAGCTTCTTGATTGTTGTTGGGGCTGCACTCATCCAGGCAAGTGGGGAGTATTCCATCACACTCCGGACTTGTGCCTTGTAGATGCCAGCCGGACAGGCTTTGAGGTGTCAGGAGGTGAGTTACTCGCCACAGTATCCATATCTTCTGACTTGGTTTTGTAGCCACTGTGTTTGTGTGGTGAGTTTCTGGTCAATTTTGACCCCCCCCCCCCCCCAGTGTCGTTTATTCGTGATGGTCATAGACTGACATTTGTGTGGTGTGGATGTTGCTTGCCACTTGTCACCCAAGCCTGGATTTTGTAGCATTTGACCATAGACTGCTTTACTATCAGAGGAGTAATGAATGGTACTGAATGTTGTCCAGTCATTGAACATCCTCACTTCTGACCTTATTATGGGGGGGAAGGTCATCAATGAAGCAGCTGAAGATGGTTGGTTTGGGGACCCTACCCTGAGGACCTGCAGTAGAGATGTCCTAGAACTGAGATGATCTACCTGCAACAACCACAACCATCTTCCTGTGTGTCAGATATGACTCCAGCCATCGAAGAATTTGCCCCCGGTGCACTTCAATTCACCGGTTCAAGAAAGCAACTCACCCCCACCTTCTGAAGGGCAAGTAGGCACTGACAATAAATGTGAGCCAGCCAGCGAATGGCTAGGTCCAACAAGTGAATAAAAAAACCATTCAGGCGACACAAACTAAATTGAGTGATGACAGTATTTATTTGAGGTCCTCAATATAAATCAAATCTTTAATAAGAAAAAAAAGCTATATCTTCTGGTAGATGAGTCCATGCTCAAGTGATGGAAACCTAAAGGTAGAGCTTATGGCATTCAGAGGTTAGGTCAGGAAGCACTTCTTCTCATTAAGGATAGTTAAAAATCTTCTGAATCCTGAGAATCCTTCGGAATGGCTGTGTAGGGTGGTCAGTTGAAAATTCCAGAAATTAAATTGATGACTTTTTTATTAGCAAGTGTGCAAAAGGACACAGAGTGAAGTCAAGTAAATTGATTTAAGATTCAAGTTAACCTTAAGCCATTTAACTAGAGGAATGCGTTTTAACAACTGAATGGCTTCCTCCATATCCTATGTTTCTAGGCCCAGTGAGCGATCTTTGCATGCCTTATTCCCAGGTCCACTGACTCTGTGTCTCTGCATTCCAGGATTTAAGCTTTCCTGTTTCTAACCTCATCCACGCATTTGTGATTTCTGCAGCTTCGTGCTCATTAGGTGCTGCATATGCCTCCATTCTCTTGACTCAAGATTATCTCAAAGTGCGCAAACAGTTTGGGAAACCTCTTGCCAGCAATCAGGTATGAAAGACCTTGTAATTCTTTGAGTGTTCTGCATGAGTGTGGAGTACAATCATTTGGTACTACTTTAAAGTTGCTCAGGTGGAGTAATCCCATTTCTAATGGAACAACACTGGATTGAAAATGACGTTCAGAATGTAGCTATTCAAAGCTTGTACTGAAGAAAATGCAGTGTAGCTGCCACATTAGCTCATTAGAGCCAAGTGACATCATGCAAAGTAAATTAGGAAGAACAGTAGTGATTAAGCAGACTCTCCATTTCCTTGACTATCTCCAATACCACACAGAGGAGGGCTCAAGGAGGAGCCACTTCAGAATTGAATGGAATAAGGACTGTTTGTGGAACCTCTTGTGGAGTATCCTAATTACATCAGTTTAAAACCAATTCAATTAAACCACAGTATTTCTGTTACGTTTTGTCAATAAATATATTGTCAAATTGCTGAAACTCTAGTTCTGTCAAAAGGGGAAAGAAGAAATTGTAAGAGTTAAGTTGAGTGAACCCTGACCTGTGTGATGATTCAGTGTGAAAGCACCTGGCAGGTTAAACAGACAAGCTACCTGCTGTGAATGTTAATAAGATTGTCATGGAATCCCTACAATGTGGAAGCAGGCCTTTTGGCCCATTGAGTCCATATCAATACTGTGACAAGCATCCCACCCAGATCCACCCCCTTAGCCTAACCATGTAACGTTGCATTTCCCATGGTTAATCTACCTACCCTACACATCCCTGGACACTATGGGCAATTTAGCATGGTCAATCTACCTAACGTGTACATCTTTGGACTCTGGGAGGAAATGTATGCAGACACAGTGAAAATGTGCAAATGCCACACAGACAGTCATCCAAGGCTGGAATTGAACCGGGGTCCCTGGAGCTGTGAGGCAGCAATGTTAACCACTGAGCCACTCTGCTGCCATTTGTCCTGAGAACTACCCAGAGGCTTGAAGGTGGAAATTCTCAGCACACCAGCTGGGGATTTCAAATTTGGTTAGTTAAGTTAATTGTATACATGTGGTATGAAAGCTTTTTGTCCGTAATGATGACCATGAAATAACTGAGTTGTGTTAAAAAGCATTAGGTTCACTAGTAAACTTTCCTGATATGTGTGTTATATATGTATTGAGCATCTTTGGCACTCCAGTGCGCAATTCTAAGTCTACCCATATATATAAATGAGTTGACTTATAATTGCTCACTGGAGTGTCAAGCAAGATGCTCAACTGTCATTAATAAGAGATGACCTAATTGAAGCTTACAGGTTGATGTAATGGTGGCCGTAGAGGTGTGTGATAACATCTGTGAATGGGTTGATTGGATAAAAAGATTGAAACAACTCCAATTCGTGGGAGGCTTGACAGGATGGATGTGAAGGGGATGTTTTCTCTTGGCAAATCCAGAACCAGAGGACAAAATCTCAGAATAAGGTGTCTGAGATTTAAGACCGTGATGAAGAGAATTTCTTTTCTCTGACAGGGTGAGAGAAAGAAATCTATGGAATTCTTTCCTGGAGAGAGCTGTCAAGGCTTCATCACTAAATATATTCAAACACAGATTTTTAATCATGGAAATCGAGGGTTATGGGAAAAAGGCAGCAAAGTGGAATTGAGGATTATCAGAGTAGCCATGATCTCATTGCATGGCGCAGCACACTCTGAGCTGAATGACCTCCTTTTGCTCTTGCAACTTAAAGTCTTGTACCAAACTACTGTCAATTCACGTTGCAGCTGTACAATGCTCTGGTGCGGCCATACTTGGAGTATTGCGTACAGTTGTGGTCGCCACATTACAGGAAGGATTTGGAATCATTGGAGAGGGAATAGAGAAGTTTTACCAGGATGTTGCCTGGTATGGAGGGAAGGTCTTTGAGGAAAGCCTGAGGGACTTGAGGATGTTTTCATTAGATAGAGAAGAAGGCTAAGAGGTGACTTAGAGGCATACAAGGTGATCAGATGGTTAGATGGGGTGAACAGTGAGAGCCTTTTTCCTTGAATGGTGATGGCTAGCACAAGGGGATATAGCTTTCAATTGAGGGATGATAGATATAGGACAGATGTCAGAGGTAGGTTCTCTACTCAGGGTAGTTAGGGAATAGAATGCCCTGCCTGCAACAGTAGTTGCTTGCCAAAATTAATGACATTTAAATGGTCATCAGATAAACATAT
The DNA here is from genome assembly GCF_037043375.1 of Chiloscyllium plagiosum. NCBI lineage: Eukaryota > Metazoa > Chordata > Chondrichthyes > Orectolobiformes > Hemiscylliidae > Chiloscyllium > Chiloscyllium plagiosum. Next base: position 42,978,757 of record NW_028270167.1, on the reverse strand, counting down.
GGATGATAATGGAATAGTGTAGGTTAGATGGCTTTAGATTGGTTTCACAGGTTGGTGCAACATTGAGGGCTGAAGGGCCTGTACTGTGCTATAATGTTCTATGTTCAACAAGCTAAATAAGAATAAAATTGAATTGGCAGTGTCCATCTGAGCATATTTTGTGACAAATGCTCAGTCAGTCCTGTAAAGTCTTGCTCACTATTATCCGGGCACGTGGGTCAGATTTGGGAGAGTTCTCCCTCTACTGATGGCATACTATAGCTGCATTTTATGCCATTTACGAGGTACACTACAGCAACTTACCAAGCCTCGTGGAACAACCCATCATCTCAACCATTTGGAAAGGTAAAAGTAGCAAGTGTACAGGAACATATAACCTGAAAGTTCCCCTGGTTCACACATGATCCTGACTTGAAAGTGTACCACTGTTTCTTCAGTTTTCCTTGGTTTCAACTATGAAACTTTATTTCTCGCAGCATTGTGGTGTACCTGCATCAGGTTGATGACTGGATAACTGTTCGAGAGACATGAATCACATTTCATCTATTAACTGGGGAATATTTTAGTGACAGTAATTTGAGGGAAAATATTGCCTTTGTTTTAAAGGCAAATTGTGTTTGATTAACTTAATATGAATCCTTTGGTGCAGTTGCTTTGAGCGCTGCTGAGGGTAATGCAATTAAGTTGTGCACAGAAACTTTATAAAGACATTTGAAGATAATACCATGCAACAAGCGTGTTTGCAAAACAGAGTTTCATTGATTTAAAGAGATGGTGACAACGTGTGTATAAATTAGCTAGGTAGAGAAAACTGAAACCGATGGTGAACATTTGTTTCTCAGAAGTTGACAGCGTGCCCGAAGGGTCAGTACTAGGATTGGGGCTTTTTGCTTATGTAGAACATAATTTTGAAGTTTGCAGATGACATGAAACTTAGAAATGCATTAAGTAATGGGGAGGATAATAATAACTTCATGACATAAGTTATGAAGTGTGCAAGCATAGCAGATCTGTTAAAAATCATACAATACCAATTATAGTCAGGTTTAATTGGAAGCACTAGCTTTCGGAGCGGCGTTCCTTCATCAGGTGGTTGTGACAGCATCTCCAAATCATAGCAGATCTGACTTAACATTTCACACTGATCTGTGCTGTGTTTTGGTAGGAAGAGTAGAGGCAAATGTAAACTAAATGGTTATAATTTAAAAATAGTAAGCAGGAATGGTATGACTAAACAAGCTGGAATTGTTGGTCTTGGAACAGAGAAGATTAAGGAGAGATTTGATGTAGAATTATTCAAAACAAAGAAATATCTAAATGGAATAAGATAAACTATTCCCAGTGACAGACTCAAAATTAATATAATTAGCAGAAAAAAAACAGAAATATGAAGAAATAATGGTTGGATTGTACTGTGCTTTGAGCTGGCAGAAGTTAATTTCAATGATAACCAGCAAAAAGGACCTGGATAAATGGCCCTTTGGAGAACAGAAAGTTGCTCATCATTTGGGTGTGAAATGCCCTTGGAACTTAATTGAAAGCACAGTTTGTAAGATTTTTTTTAGTTCATGGTCTGATTGCACTGTTGTTCACTTTTGTTGCATTTCTCTTGCAGTACCTGCAGTTTAAACTGGCTGAAATGGCGACTGGACTAGTAGCAGCTCGTTTGATAGTGCGTAATGCTGCTGCAGCTCTCCAGGAAGGTCGACAGGATGCAGTAGCCCTGTGTGCGATGGCCAAACTCTTTGCAACTGATGAATGTTTTACAGTAAGTATCTAGTATCCTGTCAGCTCTTCCAGTCTTAGTGAAAAAAGAACAAAGGATTAAACATGGTTCTCGCTGGACATAAAAGTGGCATCAAGGCCTCAGCACTGCATCATTTCATGTTCTAGAGAAGTATTTAAACTTCTGAAGGAAATAAAAACCAAAAAAACTGCACATGTTGTAAATCAGAAAAAAAAATAGGAATTGCTGGAAAAGCTCAGCTGATCTGTCAGTATCTGTGAAGAAAATCAGAGTTAACGTTTCAGGTTGAGTGACCTCCTGTCCTAAAGAACGGTCACTCGACCCGAAACGTTAACTCTGATTTCTCTCCACAAATGCTGCCAGACCTGCTGAGCTTTTCCAGCAATTTCTGTTTTTGTTTCAAAATTTCTGAAAGGTTCACTAAGATGAGTAGCAAAGGATTAACATTGCTTTCTGTGGAAAGCATTCAGTGATGCTATTATTAATTTGAAATGAGAATTGAGAGTGAGGATAGAGAGTTTAGGAAAAATTCCTTAATGCTAAAATCTGTTGGAACTTGCAATAGAATAGGGAAAACAAAATGTGTGAAAGGGAGTACTGGAGGTAAAGACCATATTGTATTTTAAAGAAAAATGAGATAACTAAATAAAAGTAATTTATCAGACTACGGGAGAACAATGTGCAGTAGCATTTAATTTTGGATTACCAAAGTAAGAGTGCAGTAATAATGTGCTATCTCCGGTACTGTGAACCTGTCGATTCATTTCATTATATAAAGTAATTCATCAGATTTTGGGGGAGCACAATTCAGTTAGCTCACAGCAGAAGTGGTGAGTCATCGTCTTGCAATGCTGTAATCCATACAATAAAGGTACATCTACAGTGTTAGGTAGGATACTCCAGGATTTTGTCACAACTTAACTGGAAGAATATGCCAAAGATCATAGGGTCATTCAGCATAGAAGTAGGCCCTTCTGTCCACCATATCTATGCTGACTAACAAACATCAAATTGGATAGTGAGGAGGGCTGTTGTCGGCTGCAAAGAGACTTGGATAGTGAGGAGGGCTGTTGTCGGCTGCAAAGTGACTTAGATATGATGCAGAGCTGGGCTGAGGAGTGACAGATGGAGTTCAACCCTGCCAAGTGTGAGGTTGTCCATTTTGGAAAGACAAATAAGAATGCGGAATACAGGGTTAACGGTAGGGTTCTTAGTGAGGTGGAGGAACAGAGGGATCTTGGGGTCTATGTTCATAGATCTTTGAAAGTTGCCACTCAGGTGGATAGAGCTTGTAAGAAGGCCTATGGTGTATTATCGTTCATTAGCAGAGGGATTGAATTCAAGAGTCGTGAAGTGATGTTGCAACTGTACAGGACTTTGGTTAGGCCACATTTGGAGTACTGTGTGCAGTTCTGGTCGCCTCACTTTAGGAAAGATGTGGAAGCTTTGGAGAGGGTGCAGAGAAGATTTACCAGGATGTTGCCTGGAATGGAGAATAGGTCGTACGAGGATAGGTTGAGAGTGCTAGGCCTTTTCTCGTTGGAACGGCGAAGGATGAGGGGTGACTTGATAGAGGTTTATAAGATGATCAGAGGAATAGATAGACAGTCAGAAACTTTTTCCCCGGGTGCAACAGAGTGTTACAAGGGGACATAAATTTAAGATGAGGGGTGGAAGGTATAGGGGAGATGTCAGGGGTGAGTTCTTTACCCAGAGAGTGGTGGGGGCATGGAATGCGTTGCCTGTGGGAGTGGTAGAGTCAGAATCTTTGGTGACCTTTAAGCGGCAATTGAATAGGTACATGGATGGGTGCTTAAGCTAGGATAAATGTTCGGCACAACATCGTGGGCCGAATGGCCTGTTCTGTGCTGTATTGTTCTATGATGCGAATCTCATTTACCTGCCCTAATGCTTCTCAGTGCTTGTCTGGATGCTTGTCGACTGACTCCGCATGGACTCCGGACTACATTCAGACCAACGCAATTTGGACCCAACCAGGATAACCAAGTACCTGCAACAAATCCGAAGCCTCCAGCGACAGACCTCCCTCCAGATCCTCTGCTCCACGCTCGCAGCCATGCGCCGCTACCTACACTCCCTGCAGTCAGCCCTACCCCAGCTCAGGACAACACTCTCACAGACCTGCAAAGGACCTTTGCTGTTCTTCATCCTCAGAAGAATTCATACACTGAACAAACGTTTTTTCCTAGCCATATCGAACATCAAAAAAAGTAAGTATAAAAAACTTTCATGTACTCACCCCACACTCCAGATTCCTCGACCTTTCCTGAACCTTCTCGCGACCTCCGGAACTGCTCGGGCGTCATCGCCCACGCGGCCGCTGCAGCCACCACCACCACCGCACGGACAACAGCCACCACCGAACATGCAGCCACCGCGATCACCAGGAAGACCATTGCCAACAGATACGTGGCCGCCGCGGGATCCATGACCACCAGGGCCAGCGCCGTTTCTGCCCGGCACGCCACTTCCGCCCCCGGAGTTGCCGTTGCCGCAGCAAATTCTGCCCCCAGTGACGTCACTCACCTGTTCAAGGACCACACTGCACACTATGCTGCTCCCCACGCTGATCTCCGCCCACACGACTAACTCCGCCCCCACTCCCAGCTCCAGCCCCGCACCAGATCCTACCTCCCGGCCCTGCGGTATTTTCACTATCCCTCCAGACCTCCCCCTCTCTGAGGATGAACGATCAGTCCTCAGCAGAGGCCTCACCTTCATCCCCCTATGCTCCCGGATCAATGGATTCGACACGCGGCTAGACATCGAGCATTTCTTCCGCCGCCATGACCACTCCGCGCCTACTTCTTCAACCAGGACTTTCGCCCACCCTCTGACGACCCCTTCTCCCGTCTCCAACGCACCCCATCCACATGGACACCCCGTGCTGGCCTCTTTCCGCCCTCGATCTCTTCATATCCAACTGCCGCCGCGACATTGACCACCTCAACATGTCCACCCCTCTCACCCACTCCAACCTCTCACCCTCACAACACGCAGCCCTCCACTCCCTCCGCTTCAACCCCAACCTCACCGTCAAACCGGTAGACAAGGGAGGCGCAGTGGTAGTTTGGCGCACCGACCTTTACACCGCTGAAGCTAGACGCCAACTCGCAGACACCTCCTCCTTCTGTCCCCTTGACCATGACCCCACCACCCACCACCAAACCATCATCTCCCAGACCATCCATAACCTCATCACCTCAGGGGATCTCCCATCCACCGCCTCCAACCTCATAGTCCCACAACCCCGCACCGCCCGTTTCTACCTCCTGCCCAAAATCCACAAACCCGACTGCCCCGGCCGACCCATTGTCTCAGCCTGCTCCTGCCCCACCGAACTCATCTCTGCATACCTCAACCCTGTCCTGTCCCCCTTAGTCCAAGAACTCCCCACTACTCTCATTCCTGAAGAAGGGCTTATGCCCAAAACGTCGATTCTCCTGCTCTTCGGATACTGCCTGGCCTGCTGTGTTTTTCCAGCACCACACTTTTCAACTCTGGTCTCCAGCATCTGCAGTCCTCACTTTCTCCTAGTTGATTTTACAATTTTGACCAAGTGAAAAAGCATGAGGGTTAATATATTTCTAAATGAGGAAACATTAGTGGTGGATGGACTAAATGTTTAAGGTGGCAAATTGGTTCCAGTTACCAAGACTGCTGGTTGATGTTGACCTTCATGAATGTTGTTAGGGCTTCATTGACTCATGAAAGTATGCAATATTGCATCACACTGCTGACTTATGACATATAGATGATTGATACAATTTGAGAAATAAGAATATTTTAGAATGTCTAGCCTCTGATCTGCCCAGTGTTCATGTGACTGGTCCAAATAAATTTGTGGTCAGTATTAACCCCCAAAAAATGAAGGTGATGGATTTGTCAATGATAATACCATCGAGTGCCAAGTGAGGTGGTTGGACTGTTGGAGTTAGCCTTTGCCTGGCATTTGTAGTGTGAACATTACTTGCCATATATCAAGCCAAACCTAAATGTTGCCCATGTGGGCACAAACAGCTCCAGTATCTTCAATATTGTAATTGTGAACTGAACACTGCAATCATTGGTGTATATTTAATGATCTGATGAAACAGGGATGGCCACTGATGAAGCAGCTGAAGATATTTTGGCCCCGACGAACTCCTAGAACAATGTCCTAAGTCCAAGACAATTGGCTTCCAACATCCACCAATTTCCAGAATGACCAACTTGCTGTCACTTCAGGCAATAGAGAGTTCTTGATTTCCATGGACTTCGAATTTTACTGGAATTTATTAATGCCATACTTTAGGTCATACTTTAATCACTTTCATCTCAGCTCTGAATTTCTGTTCTTTTGTTCCTGTTTGAACAAAGGCAGGAATGAGCCCTGGAGCAATGTACTCCTGGTGGAACCCAGTCTAAGCACTGGTTAACAGGTATGGTCATGTAAGTGCTCTTGATAGCACAGTTGACACATATACCATCACTTTTCTGATTAAAGGTAAATGGCTGGGTTGGAGTTGTGTTGCTGTTTAAGGGCCAGGATGTATCCAGGCAGTTTTTCACATTATCAGGTAAATGTTGTGACTATGTTGGAGCACCTTAGCTATGGGACATATCTAGTTTTGAAGTAAAGGTCATCAACATTAAAGACCAGATTTTTTCAGAGTCCATACTCCATTGCTGGATCTAGTGCAGTCAGATGTTTCTTGATATCATGTGAAGTATATTGAATTGGCATCTAAGATGCTGGGAACCTCAGGAGGTGGTGAAGATGGATCATTCATTAGGCATTTCTAGCCAAAGATGGTTATGATTGTTTCAGTCTAGTTTTTTACTCCCATGCAGGATTTAGCTAATATTGGTGATGGATTGTTCACAAAACTGTCTCCTCCTGTTGAAGACCATAAGAAATAGGTACAGGAGTAGGCCATTCACCACCTGCTTCACTATTCAATGTGTTCATGGCTGATCTGACATTCTTCACATCCACTTTCCTGTCCTTTCCCCATGACCCTTGATGTCCCTATTGATTGAGAATCTAAGTATCTCAGCTTTAAATATATACACAGACTCCTCATTGGAACCCCTTTATTTAGACATGATGCCTTCTGGTCCTTGACTTTCACCTGCTCAGAATTCACCTTATCAAGCCCTTAAGAATCCTATGTGTTTCAACATGATCACCTCTTGTTCTTTTAAATTCCACAGAGTAGGTTTCTACTTTTTCAACTTTTGCTCATAAGACAATCCTTCTATACTGGGGATCATCCTAGTGAACCTTCTATGGACTATCGCTAGTGAAATAATAACTTTCCTTCAAGGGGACCAAAATGCCCTCAGTCCCCCAGGTGTGGTCTCATGATCAACCTATACAGTTGCAAGTTCCCTACACTTAGATTCCAACACTCTTGAAATACAAACCAACATTCCATTAGCCTTCCTGACTTGTGCTAGCTTTCTCAGTTTCCTTCACAAGTACCCCAAATCCTTTTATATTGCAGCTTCTTGCAGTTTTCCTCTATTTATTTAAATAATCACTTTTACCTCCCATTCAAAATGACTAATTTTAGATTTTCCTGCTTGAATCCCTCTTGCAACTTGCTTTTCCACCGCATACTGAGAAAGTCAATCGGGTGTTCCCCAACAGGAAACTCTGGATGAATGAGGACATACAGAACCTGCTAAAAATCAGGCGTGAGGCCTTCAGATCAGGAGGTGCACTCAAATATAAAGAATCCAAATATGACTTTTGCAGAGCCATTAAGACAGCCGGACCTATACCGATCCAAACTAGAGACCCAGACAGACACCCAGCGACTATGGCAAGGACTGAATGACATTGCTGATTCTAAAAAGAGACAGTGCAAGATAGCAAACGATGACACATCCCCTCCAGATCCTCGCAAAGGCTTTTGCTAGTTCCCTTGCTAAGGTTTTAAACTAATATAGCAGAAGGTGGAAATCAAGCTGTAGGCTTAGATCGGTCAGATTTTGATCAGGAAATGAGGTAGAACATTAGGATGTAGTCAGTGACTAGGAAAGACAAAAGAAACAAGGATTAAAAAGCATTCAGCAAAGGAATTGACAGATATGAGCTGCTCATTCTTCAATACAAGAAGTATTACAACCAAGGCAGATGAACTAAGGGTTGGGGGTTAAAATATTAGCATAGATTCAGAATTGGTTGACAGACAGGAAATAGAGGGTGGTTTTAGTGGGTATTTTTCTCTGTGGCAGGCAGCAATTAGTAGGTAACACAAAGATACTTGTACCCCAGCTATTCATATTTTCTTCTACGGATTGAGTTTTGTGATATAAGTGTGGATGTGTAAAAGTGTGCTTGTATAAAAGGTATACAAACTGTCCTTGTGTACCAGTTAATGAAGTCGACAGGCAGGCACAACAAGCAGTTGTGAAGGCAAACAGTATATTAGCCTTCAATGCAAGAGGCTTTGAATTCAGAAGTAGGAGTGTCTTACTGCAGTTGTACAGTCTTAAAGAGACCATGCCTGGAATATTGTTTGCAGTTTTGATCTCCCTACCAAAGAAAGGATATATTTGCCACACAGGGAGTGCAGTGGAGGTTCACTTAGCTATTCCTGTGAGGATTGATTGGTTCAACTGGGCCTGTATTAGTTCGAATTGAGAAGGATAAGAGGGAGTCTGATTTGAAATTTATAATGGTCCAACAGGACTTGACAGATTAGATCCAGAGATGAATTTTTCCCTGGTTGGGAAGTGTAGAACAAAAGGAGACAGTCTCAGGATAAGAGGGAAACCATTTAGGACAGAGATAAGGAAAACTTGCTTTCCGTGAACCTGTGAAATTCTCAAAAACTGAAGTCTATGGAGGCCAAGAAATGGAATATATTCAAATTTTTGTTTAGATTTTAAAGGCATCAAGAGGAGTGGGGTGAAAGTGGGAATATGGCATTGAAACACCGGAGTGATCATGATCCTATTGAATGCTGGAACTGAATTGCTTACTCCTGTTCATACTTTCTATATTTCTATGTGTTGGACAGGAGATAGGCCAAAAAGATAACTTATCAGTGGGGGATACAGCTAGAAGACCATATGATTGTAAGGTAACATTCAGAATAATGGTAGTGAATAATACACGACAATCCAGAGAGTGGACTTCAGTGGGGTAAGAATACACCTGTGCAGGATTGACTAGAACGAGACGTTAATGGAAAAAACAGTGGTCGAGCAATGGGCTACCTTTAGAGAGGAGATGGCTCAGATATGATCAGGTTGTATTCTCTCAAATGGCAATGGTAGGATCAACAAAACAGCTCCCTGTATGACGAAGGAAATAAACATAAGCACACTTTTATTTCTGTGTCAGGTGGAAATTAAGATAAAAAAGAAAATGTGTGCTTCTGTCAAGTGTCTGATAGAAAATAAAACAGAGAACTACAAGAAACGCTGAAGGTTCACAAGTAAAAAAATCAAATAAAAGCAAAAAGGAATTATGAGAAAGGGCATGTCCAAATGTCACACGCAGACAACAAGCAACATGAATTCGACTGGGACAACACTATCATAGGGCAAGCCAGACAGAGAACAGCCAGGGAATTCCTAGAGGCATGGCATTCATCCACAAACTCCATCAACAAACACATCGACCTGGACCCAATATACCAACCACTATAGCGGACAGCTGAAACTGACAACCGGAAGCGGCAGGGACAGACCACCATAAACACCGGAGGAAACATCAAAGAAGCGCTTTGCAGGAGGCTCCCAAGCACTGATGATGTCGCCTAGCCAGGGGATGAAACGTTTGCAATAAAAACTTCCAGCTCGGCGAACAGAACCACAGCAACGAGCACCCGAGCTACAAATCTTCGCACAAACTTTGAGAATCTTTCTGCCTTCTGTTGGTTCAGGGCAGCTGCCAGAAGACCAGAAAATTGTAGACCTTATGGCCTTGTTTAAGTAAGGCTGTAAGGATAAGGTTAGCAATTGCAGACCACTCAGTTTAACATTGAGTTAACTTCAAGAGTCAGTATGAATTTCAAAAGAGGAAACAATGTTTGACTAACTTGCTGGAGATTTTTGAAGATGTAACAGAATTTTGAAGATGTAACAAAAGCTTGATGAGAGTAAACCTGTTGGTGTACATGGACTTCCAGAAGGTCTTTGGTACTATGCTGCACAATAGACTTGAGTAAACCTCATGAAATAAGGTGGCAAGTCAGTAGCAAGGTGGATGCAAAATAGGCTGAGTGATAGGAAATGGGAAGTAATGGTCAATGGGTATTTTTCAGGTTAGAGGAATGTTTGTGGTGAAATTCCTAAAGTATTAGGTCCATTGCTTTTCTTGACAAATATTAATGATCTAAATATTGGTGTACACGGGGCAATTTCAAAGTTTGCAGGTGACAAAAATGTGAATTGTGAGGATCGTGGAGAACACCGAAAGGACATAGATAATTTTCTGGAGTGAGTGGATAAGTGGTAGATCAGTTTCAGTGTGAAGTAGTATGGAGTGATGCTCTTTGGTCAGAAAATGTTGAAAGATGATACAAAATAGGGAGTACAATTTTTAAAGTGGGTGCAGGAGTAGTGGGACCTGTATGTATGTGCAGATTATTGACTGTGACAGGATAGTGGAGGGAGCACGAAATAAAGTGTACAGTTTCCTTGGCTTTTTTGTTACGGACTAGACCAGACCCCTAGACCCTAACTTCCCTTATTTTTAAAGGCAAATGTGAAGTGCCTGTTCCAGATGCAATGCGACTGGTCAAACTATTCAATGTTAAGCAAAACACTATTTATTTAAACACTAGTTAAAATACAAGGTTTGTGTAAAGATTTGTAGCTCAGGTGCTGGTTGCAGTTGTTATGGGTATGTTCACCGAGCTGAGAAGTTGGGTTGCAGACATTTTGTCCCCTGTCTAGGTACCATCCTCAGTGCTATAGAATCTCCTGTAAAGCGCTGCTGTACTGTGTTAGTTGGAATTTATTTGGTTTTATTCCCACTGCTTTCGGTTGCCGGTTCGGTTTGCTCGTTGCAGTGGCTGGTATACTGGATATAGGTCTATGTGTTTATTGATGGAGTCTGTGGATGAGTGCCATGTTTCTAGAAATTCTCTGGCTGTCCTCAGTTTGGCTTGTCCTGTTGTGTTACACAACACAACAAGAATAGGACAAGCCAAACAGGACAGCCAGAGAATTTCCAGAAACATGGCACTCATCCAGAGACTGCATCAATAAACACATTGACCGAGACCCAGTATACCGACCACTGCAACGAACAAACAGAGCCGGCAACCAAAAGCAGCAAGAGCGAAACCAAATAAATTCTAACTGACACAGTACAGCAGCGCTTCACAGCAATAAGAACGTCACCTAGAAAGAGGACAAGTTGTCTGTAAACCAACTTCCCAGCTTGGCGAACATACACACAACTGCAGCTACTTAAAATATAACCAAAGGAGGAGGAATTTAGAATAAAATCTCAATTGGAAAAACTTAACTGAATAATAAATACAGTAATGATTACTAATTAACTGTTCCAATACATTAACATCCCACAAACACACCCCTCGGCAAAAAGGCAGATTCTGACACAAATTCTCACATGCAGTTCTCCCATCCAGGAAGAAAAAACACAAAGAGAAAATTCAGAGATAGTAGCAGCTAGATGACATTCACTAAAGCTTCTAAGACAATAGACAATAGGTGCAGGAGTAGGCCATCCTGCCCTTCGAGCCTGCACCACCATTCATTATGATCATGGCTGATCATCCTCAATCAGTATCCTGTTCCTGACTTATCTCCATAACCCTTGATTCCACTATCCTTGAGAGCTCTATCCAACTCTTTCTTAAACGAATCCAGAGACTGGGCCTCCACTGCCCTCTGGGGCAGAGCATTCCACACACCCACCACTCTCTGGGTGAAGAAGTTTCTCCTCATCTCTGTCCTAAATGGCCTACACCTTATTTTTAAGCTGTGTCCCTCTGGTTCGGGACTCACCCATCAGCGGAAACATGTTTCCTGCCTCCAGAGTGTCCAATCCTTTAATAATCTTATACGTCTCAATCAGATCCCCTCTCAGTCTTCTAAACTCAAGGGTATACAAGCCCAGTCGCTCCAATCTTTCAACATAAGATAGTCCCGCCATTCCAGGAATTGACCTCGTGAACCTACGCTGCACTCCCTCAATAGCCAGAATGTCTTTCCTCAAATTTGGAGACCAGAACTGCACACAATATTCCAGGTACGGTCTCACCAGGGCCCTGTATAGTTGCAGAAGAACCTCTTTGCTTCTATACTCAATCCCTCTTTTTATGAAGGCCAACATGCTGTTAGCTTTCTTCACTCTGTTGATTCCCAATAGATTCTGCTTAAAGCGAAACCTAAAAACCCAGACATCTTGATCTGTGAGAGCTTGGTCGCACCCATTCAGGCTGATTTTTTTAAAAAAACCAAGGCCTCCCAAGTTGTTTACTTCAATTGTTCTGGTTCTGTGCCTCTGCCTTACAACTTCTCTTAGAAATCATTTTGTCCTTTATTGTTTTGAAAAGTCACAGCATTGTCACATGATGAGTGATGGCATAGAGTACACAAGCCAAGATGACATTGAACTTGAATAAAACGCTTCTTGTATCTCAGCTGCAATACTATAGATGTGATGTGAATACATTGAAAAGAGTAATTTACAAGAATGGTTCCAGGGATGAGAAATTTCACTTATGAGGATAGATTGAAATAGTTGGGACTGATTTCCTTCGAGAAAAGAAGGCTAATGAGAGATCTGATAGCGATTTTCAAAATCATGAGTGGGCTGTACAGAGTATATAAGGACAAACTGTTCCCACTTGGGAAAGGAATAAGAGGGCTTAGATTTAAAGTGATTTGCAAAAGAAGCAAAGGTAATGTGAGAAAAAACTTTTTCACCTCGAGAGCGATTGGGGTATGGAATGCACTGCCTGGAAGTATGGTGTGGGTAGGTTCATTTGAGGGATTCAAAAGAGCATTGGATGATTATTTGGATAGATTAATATGCAAGGGTATGAGGACAAAGCAGGAGATTGGTATTAGGCAATAATGCTCATTTGAAGAGCTGGTGCGGGCACAATAGCCCAAATGGCTGCCTCCCTACACTATAAGACTTCTCTGATTTGGTGATATTCTACAACTTCATTAAAAATTAATAATATGCACAAAAATACATCTTTATGAAGAAAATAGACTAATACAAAAACTATAAAATAAATTCTGTCTCAAACAGATCTGTAATCAAGCGCTGCAGATGCACGGTGGTTATGGTTATCTAAAGGATTATGCTGTACAGCAGTTTGTTCGAGATATCAGGGTGCATCAGATCCTAGAGGGTAAGTATTTATATAATTTTTAGACTGATACAATATCATCTTAAATTGGTGATTCTAGAATAACATATATTGCAGTGTCTGCATTCATTCTGGTTACAATCAACTTGGTGGGATCCTTATACCCAGTTTGAAGCTGCTTATTCACATTATAATGTTCAGTCAGATTTGACGAAAGCTGTATTCAGCCCACACACTACATTTTTGAGAGATAGTGAGGGCTGCAGATGCTGGAGATCAGAGCTGAAAATGTGTTGCTGGAAAAGCACAGCAGGTCAGGCAGCATCCAGGGAACAGGAGAATCGACGTGAAGGGCTTATGCCCGAAACATCGATTCTCCTGTTCCTTGGATGCTGCCTGACCTGCTGTGCTTTTCTAGCAACACATTTTCAGCACACACTACATTTCTCAATTTTGCTGTTTTTACAGTATTCCTGCGACAATGTGAGCCTTGTTTGACTGATATGCTCTTTTTTTTTATCAGCTGAAATGTAAATCTGGCTTTTGTCAATTATAATTCTACATTGACACACTCAAATGGCAATAACTAATTTACAATGAGTTGAAATGAAAAATGCTTGGCCTTTCAAAGGTGTGTGTTGCTTCAATGCTCAACATATTAGAGATTGGAGTAATATGAAAAAGACATGTGCAGGAGAGCCAGCTTGTATAAACAGAACATGAATGCAGAAGCAGAAAGTCAGATTAAAGTATTTGTTCAGTGCTGTACTATATACTAGCATGAGTAAGGATATCATATTGCTGTTACCAAAACTGGAAGGTTTGAGTTGTAAGGAGAGGCTGGATAGACTGGGATTTTTTTCCCTGGAGTGTAAGAGGCTAACAAGTGTCTTGTAGAGGTTTATAAAATCACAAGGGGCAGTTTAGGAAACCTAGTCAGCATGGATGGGTTGAGCAGAAGGGCCTGTTTTCATGCTGTATACCTGTATGACATCTGGATGTCCCTTGGCCCATCATGTACCTGTGTGGACTCTTTAAAAGATATTATGATCCCAGCTGATGAAATTACTGGATTCCAGAATTAAATCTGGCTTGGTAGATCATATGTTTAATTTTCTTTTAGTGATATTTAATCACAGCAATATATTCACATGAAGCTGTAGATGGTGTTTAACAGCAAAGCATAAGATTATTACAAAAAAGAGACAAAGAAAATCACCAAGTGATATAGAAGACAGTTTAGAAAGAACTTAACACAAATAGAAAAAGTTTAAACCTGTTTCCCAACCTAAGCCATTATAGAGTCGATTCTAGAGAAATGTCACCTTATCTCTGTTTTCCCAATCTTTACTTAAGCTTTTCCTTTCCTTTGGCCTTTGAAACCTTTTCTTCACAATTTCTTTGAGCCTGAAGGCATGGGCTTATCATAATCTTGATTATCTAAACATTTTCAGTTCTAGCAACTTGAAAGTTACTATGCAAATTCTTTCTTCGAAGCTCCATTGACTAGAAACCACTTGTGGTGTGTTGTCAAAGTCAATTCAGGACTGAATGAGGGAGAAGAGAAAGGCTTTCACCAAATCCAAAGGTACAATTCAGCTTCAGCTCTAGAGAATATAGGAAGTGCAAGAGGGAACTTAAAGCAATTAGAAGAGCACAAAGGGGGCATGAGAAAGGACTTGCAAACAGGATTAAGGAGAATCCTAAAATATTTATGAATACATTAAAGAGAAGAGATTAATTAGGGAAAGAGTAGGGCCCATTAGGAACCAAGGGGACAATCTGTTTGGAGATGCAGGATATTTGAAGGTGTTAAATGAATACTTCTCTTGAAAAGATGAATGTAGGCAGGGAATTGAGGAAAAGGAGCTGTGAGGATCTTGCACAGCTTGACATAGGAAATGGGGTATGTGGGGCACTTGCTTTCATCAGTCATGGCATAAAGTATCAGAGCAAGGAATTAATGTTGGAGTTGTACATGGTCAAAAATCACACAATACCAGGTTCCAACCCAATCCACATTAGACTTGTACAGATCATTTGTCAGGCCACATCAGGAGTACTGTGTTCAGATCTGGTCACCTCACTACAGGAATGCTGTGATAGCACTGGAGGTGTACTGGGGAGGTTCACCAGGATGTTGACCAGAGTGGAGAAATTGAGAAATAAGGAGAGACTCAATAGGCATGGAATATTTCTTTTGAGCAGCAAAATCTGAGGGGAGTCATGATTGAGGTGTATAAGATTTAGGGCTCCGGACAGGGTGAAAGCCATTCCCCTTGGATGAGGGTGTTGATTAGATTAGATTACTTTACAGTGTGGAAACAGGCCCTTCGGCCCAACAAGTCCACACCGACCCGCCGAAGCGCAACCCACCCGTACCCCTTACCTAACACTACGGACAATTTAGCATGGCCAATTCACCTGACCTGCACATCTTTGGACTGTGGGAGGAAACCGGAGCACCCGGAGGAAACCCACGCAGACACGGGGAGAATGTGCAAACTCCACACAGTCAGTCGCCTGAGGCGGGAAATGAACCCGGGTCTCTGGTGCTAACCACTGTGCCACCGTGCCGCCCATCATAAAGGGGCAGAATTTTCTGGTAAGGAGCAGGAGATCCAGAAGGGATTTGAGAAAAATCATCAGCGGCTGGTGGGAATATGGAATGCACTGCCTGGGAAGGTAGTAGAGGCTGGAAAATGTACAACTTTGAAAAAATATTTGGATGAGCACTTGAAATATCATAACACTCAAGGTTATGGGACAAGTGCAGGAAATTGGGATTAACGCATCTTTTGTGGTAGTTATTGTCAGTACAGACTCAATGGGTTGAAGGACCTTTTCTGCACTGTATGTCTCTGACTGGTTCCCCTGAACTATACATTTCTTCTGAACTAAAAATCTTGATTCTTGGTTGTGAAATCAAATGAAAACTTATGGCAATGTTATGTTTCAAACAACAAAGAACATTGCAGCACAGGAACAGCTCCTTTGGCTCTCCAAGCCTGGGCCAATCCAGATCCTCTATCTAACCCTGCCACCTATTTACTAAGGATCTGTATCCCTTTGCTCCCCGCCCATTCATGTATCTGTCTAGATACATCTTAAATGTCGCTATCATTCCTGCCTCACCACCTCTGCTGGCAATGCATTCTAGGCCCCCACCACCCTCTGTGTGAAGAACTTTCCACATATCTCCCCTAACTTTTCCCCTCTCACTTTGAACTCATGACCCCTAGTAATTGATTCCTCCACTCTGGGAAAATGTTTCTTGCTATCTACCCTGTCTACACCTCTCATGATTTTATAGGCCTCAATTAGGTCCTCCCACAACCTCCATCTTTCCAATGAAAATAATCCTAATCTACTCGACCTTTCCTCATAGCTAGCACACTCCATACCAGGCAACATCCTGGTGAACCTCCTCTGCACCCTCTCCAAAGCATCCACATCCTTTTGGTAATGTGGCGACCAGAACTATACGCAGTATTTCAAATGGGGACGAACTAAAGTCTTATCCAACTGTAACATGACCTGCCGTTTCTTGTACTCAATACTCCATCCAGTGAAGGAAAGCATGCCATATGCCTTCTTGACCACTCTACTGATCTGCATTGCCACCTTCAGGGAACAATTGACCTGAACACCCAGGTCTCTCTGTACATCAATTTCCCCCAGGGCTTTTCCATTTACTATATAGTTCGCTCTTGAATTCAGTCTTCCAAAATGCATCACCTTGCATTTTCATGGATTGAATGCCATCTGCCATTTCTCTGTCCAACTCTCCAATCTATTTATATTCTGCTGTATTCTCTGACAGTCCCCTTCACTATCTGTTACACCACCGATCTTAGTGTCATCCGCAAACTTGCTAATGAGGCAACCTACACCTTCCTCCAAATCATTTATGTATATCACAAACAACAGTGGTCCCAGCACAGATCCCTGTGGAACACCATTTTGAGAAATATCTTTCCACTACTGCTCTGTCTGCTGTTGCCAAACCAGTTCTCTATCCATCTAGATAGAACACCCTGGACCCCATGCAATTTGACCTTCATCAGCCTACCATGGAGAACCTTATCAAACGCCTTACTAAATTCCATGTATATGACATCTGCAACCCTTCCCTAATCAATCAATTTTGTCACCTTTGTTTCCTCTTTATAACTGTTGAGTTTTTGATTAATCTCACGGATTAACACTTAAGAAGTTCTCTAGATACTTGATTGCAGTCACAAGCCTGCTCAGCTTAGTTAGCTGGAGGGGCTGGTTTGCAATACATCATGATGTCAACAGCATGGGTTCAATTCCTGTACTATCTGTGGTTACCATGAAGGTCCTATTTTCTCAACCTCATCCCTTACCTGATGTTTGGTAACCATCAATGTTAACCAAGGACTTGTCATCTCTCTCTTTAGAGAGAGCAGCTGTATGTTTCTCTGAGACTATGGCAATTTTACTTACTATAGTCAGGGTGTACATAGGAACAGGAGAAGGCCATTTAGTCCCTTGAATCTCAGTGAGATTAAGGCCTAAATCCATATACCTGTCTTTGACCCATATTCCTTAATACCTTTGCTTAACAAACATGCATTTATCTCAGGTTTAAAATTAACAACTGATTCTGCATCCACTGCCATTTGCGGAAGAAAGATCCAAATATTTACCACAGTTTGTGTGTAGAAGTGTTTCCTAACATTTCTCCTGAGTGGTTTGACTGTAATTCTCAGACAATCTCCCCAGTACTAGAAATGCCATAGTTGACATTTATTTACCCTATCTTTTACTGTTAGTATTTTGAAGAATTTGATCAGATCATTTCATAGCCTTCTAAATTCTCGAGTAAACTGACCTAATGTGTATAATCTCTCCTCATAACTTAACCCCTGAAGTCCAAGTATCATTCTTGTCAAACCTTCATTGTAATTCTTTCAGGCCAATATATCCTTTCTAAGGTTGGTGCCCAGGTCTGCACTCAGTGCTCCATGTGTATTTAGTTCACTGCAAAATTTGACTTTCTGACCTTTAAGAAAGCTTGATGGAAATGTCCAAATTCGTCTCCTTCCATTTTAAATCGAACTTCCAAAAATAATTATTATATCCTATGTACTTCTCATTGTAAAATGCTATCCAATACCTTTGAAAAACTTTTGCTTCAAATCATAATCATTGCAACAACAAAACCGCTTGTATTTATTTAACACCTTTAATGTAATGAACTATCCCAAGGCAATTCACAGGAAAAATCTAAAACAAAGTATATCACCAAGAAAAGAAGGAAATTCTAGGTTAAATGACCAAAAGGATTTGGCAGAGTTCAATTTTAAGGAGTGCCTTAAAGAAGGAAAATGTGATGGAGAAATGTAGGGAGGATGTTATTGAGCATGAACTGCAGAAGACACAGTCATCAAAGATTGCACAATTTAAATTGAGGCTGTACAAGTGGCTAGAATTAGAGATATTTGGATATCTTTGTAGATTGTGACGCTGAAGGAGAGTTAGGCAAGTTAGGCAATTAGGAGAGTTACAGAGATAGGG
Organism: Chiloscyllium plagiosum; assembly: GCF_037043375.1. NCBI lineage: Eukaryota > Metazoa > Chordata > Chondrichthyes > Orectolobiformes > Hemiscylliidae > Chiloscyllium > Chiloscyllium plagiosum. Next base: position 42,960,148 of record NW_028270167.1, on the reverse strand, counting down.
AAAGAACATAAGGGGTTTAAAAACCAGAATGAGATTTTTAAATTAATATGATGCTTGAGAACCAGTGTACATCACTGAGCACATGTGTGATGGGGAATTGGACTCAGTGAAAATTAACTAGGTAAAAACAAGGACTGCAGATGCTGGAAACCAGACTCTAGATTAGAGTGGTGCTGGAAAAGTACAACAGGTCAGGCAGCATCCGAGGAGAAGGAAAATCCCTCTCTTCCTAATGAAGGGCTTTTGCTCGAAACGTCCTCCTCCTCGGATGCTGCCTGACCTGCTGTGCTTTTCCAGCACCACTCTAATCTCGAGTCAATGAAAGTTAAGTCAAGGGCAGAGTTTTGGATTAGACAAATTTATAAAGTTGAGAATGTTGGCGACCAAGCAAGAGTGGATTACAGTCATTATATCTAGAGGTAGTAATGCATGATGAGGGTGTCGCTAATAGATAAGTTGAGATGGAAATGATCACACAGTAACAGAGGTAATAATAGTCAGTCTTAATGATTGCATATAGATGCTTACCAGTACTGCATATCAGATATATAGTCTGATAATTTAGCAACACTGATTGAGACAACTAATGATGAACTACTGCTGTGCATTGTCAGAGACTGTGTTAATAATAATGCTATGTCTTCAGATGCTGTTTTGTTGAGCACCATATAGGTGAGAAATTGGAGGGAGCCAAGAATATTCCTTGGGGAATGCCAGGGGTGAAGTTCAGGAGCAGGAAGAGAAAGTGTTGCAAATGATTTTCTTTCTCAAATTTGCATGGTAAGGAAGGAGAGCTTAAATTGAGAATGGGGCACAGCCCAAGTGAGGATATAGTTTAGGGGAAAAGAAATCTGAAAGAACTGCAGATGCTGTAAATCAGAAACAAAAACAGAAATTGCTGGAAAGGTTCAGCAGGTTCAGCATCTGTGGAGAGAAATCAGAGTTAACATTTTGAGACAAGTGACCCTTCCTTAGAACTGATAGTAGCTAGGAAAATAGGGTGGGAGGGAGGGCTAAGGAGTAAATGGTAAGTGATGATGAGCCCATAGAGAGAGAAGAACAATTGGACAGACAATGGAATGGCGAATGATCTGGCTAAGAGAATAAACAGCTATTAATGAGGTTAGTTAGTGGATAACAATGTATTGTGTGTAATAGCAGCCTATGTAATAAAAGGCCTGGTCTATTGGGGTTGGGGTAGGGACACAGAAGAGCTCAAGCCCTAAAGTTATTGAACTCTATTTTGAATCCAGAAGGTTGCAGTGTTCCCAAGAGGAAAATGAAGTCCCGTTCTTCCAGCTTGCTCTGAGCTTTGCTGGAGCACTGTAAGAAGCCTGAGATAAAGATGTTGGCCAGAGAGTAGGGTGGGGTGTTGAAGTGGTAGGCACCTGGATACTCAGGATTATTTTGCGGACAGAATGTGGGTATTCTGCAAAGCAGTCACCCAGTTTGTGCTTTGTTTCCCCAATGTAGAGGAGGCAATATTGTGAGCCACAATTGCAGTAGACTAGGGGAGGCAATAGCCGAGTGGCATTATTGCTGGACTGTTAATCCAAAGACTCTGGTAATGTTCAGGGGACATGGGTTCGAATCCTGCCATGGCAGATGGTGGAATTTGAATTCAATAAATAACAGCATACATGAATCCGTTGTCAATTATTCAGGAAAATCTGTCAGATTTACTAATGTCCTTTGCAGAATGCCATCCTTATCTGGATTGGCCTACATGTGACTCCAGACCCATAGCAATGTGGTTGATTCTTAAATGCCCTTTGGGCAATTAGGGATGGGCAATAAATGCTGGCCTAGCCAGAACTCCCCCTCATCCCATGAATAAATAACTAGATTGCGTGAAGTGTAGGTGAAGTGCAACTTCACCA